>NC_068346.1:1799631-2111729 GCF_014633365.1 Diospyros lotus | reverse complement strand
AATATTCTCCTCGTTTATCTGGGTGAATTATAGTTTCATTTGTTCAAAATCTTGTGTCATGGATCCACATGAACTATTGGAGGTGCTACCGGATGGAGATGGATAAGACTGATTCCCTTGAGAGCCGAGACCGTAGATACGACCCTTCCTATTTCTACCAAAGACAGCTTGATAAAAGATATGGTGCTCATTAATTGCAGGTGAAGAGGTCAATCACTTTCAACTGATTGTGAAGATGCCTCAGCGTTTAGTCTCTCGAACGCCTCTTATATAAATTAAAATTAATATTGGCGTGTATAATTAAATTAAAATTAAATTCATCAAATAAGGTACATGTAGGTAAATATAATTACCGCGACGGTTTGTGATCTATGATCCATCCATACTTCCTGTCCTTAATCATTTTTTTGAATGTGGGTTTTCTTGAAAATTTCAAATTCGTTAGGCTTGCGATTTAATTCCTTTGCCTATATGACAAATATATATGAAGTAAATAAGATAAAATACAAATCACTATATAAGTTATTAAAATTCTAAAACATTGATATAGAAAAAGTAATTACCAGCCTTTTTCGAGTCTCGGTGAAAGGAATGGATCTGCTTGTGTGCACTGACCAGCTGATCTCAGATGTGCGATTCTTTTTATTTTGTTCAAATTTTTTCTTGTACTCATCCTCATTCCACTTTGCTTGTAATGATCTTCGCACGGACGGATCCATCCAATCACCCTTATCAGCACTACTTTTAACTTTATTCAAATTACTCCTAAAACTTCGTCAACCTGACTTATTCCAAGTAATCCATATACGATTACTTTCTTCAGCTTGCTATTTGAACATTTTCTACAACAAGTTAAATAAAAAAGAATAAATATATATAAAATGTTAAATTGATAATTAAAAATTAAAATTACACTAACGCTAAACTCTTCGAGCCACATTCGTCGTGTTATTTCTGGAATTTCATTCCACTGAAGCCAAGGTTCATTATAGCGTCTCTTCCAAATTTTTGAGAGAATAGCTGGTGGGCCAACTTCAAGGATAAAACTATAAAATCGATATGAAATTAGTCAAAACATGAATTTATGTGTTTAACAAAATAGATCAATGAATTTAGACATTATATTAATATACTCACTTATTACAGTTCTGATTACAAGATAATTCTGTTTGACCATCAGCTTGGCCTGCATCTGTTGGTTCAGGTTGAGTTGGGCTAACATTTTGAGGTACAGGAGAGGACGAAGAGTGTGGATGTGATGTCGGCATAAATGTGTACGGATAGGGCGTAAATTATGGTGTAGACTCAAGTGGATGGGTTGTGGGTATAATAGGAGTATATCCCACTGGATATGATATCCCACCAAAAGACTTTGAAAATTGAGTCATGCGAATAAAAGTTTGTGGGTGCGTTGATTGGGGAAAGAAGGGAGTAGAAGAGACAACATGTGTTGAAATAAAAGGAGAAGAGTGCGAGGCAGCAGTAGAAGGATCTGGAGAAGGTGTATCCCTATAGCATCGACGGCTACCCCTACCCTTACTACCCCCCCTACCTCTGTTTGTTTTGGGAGGTGAATGTCTTGACATCTATTTCAAGAATTATATTGAAAATAAAAAATGATAAAAGTACAATATCACATACTTTGAAAAATATAACAAATATTATATCATAAAATTCTTATGTCAATTCACATATGAAAAAATAAATCGATCATCTTCTTCTACATATTCATCTATTAATTCATTATCACTATCTATGTCATTAGATAATAACTCTTGAGTAATCCATTATAAAATTCTTTTACATATTCATCTATTAATCCATTATAAAATTCTCGAGTAATCCCACCTCTTCTTGGATTACATCTATTATCAATCCACTTACGATGTGGTGAAATTTTCATTTTAAATTTAATAATAATATGACCAATATAAAACGTATGCTCAAAACCTACAAATTCAATAATATTTGATCGTTAAAGGGTGTGGATCTTTTGAGTATTGTAGACCATAATCATTAATTACATCTTTACTATCTAGATCATTAGCCACTAATATTAAATCTATAACACTAAATAATTAAAACATTAAATGTAATTTTTATAACATTAATATAAATTTTTTAACAATATTAGATCAATCTAATTATTTTCATAACATTAAATGTAATTATTGTAACATTACTTTAAAAAAAAATTAATGTTCTTAATTATAACATTAAATCTAAATGTTTTTATAACTTCAATTCTATTTAATGTTATAGCAATATTTTAATAAATTTTGATTTTTATTACATTAAATCTAAATATTTCTAAAACATTACATTTTTATAACATTAAATATGATTATTTTAATAACATTAATTTAATTATTATTTTAGCATTTTTAAATTCGTATATCTATTAATTTTTTTTATATAATCAATATTTTATATTTCATATTTCATTTACAAAGTAATTTTAAATTTTTTATTATATTTTATAACATTATATTTGTATTTCTAATTTTAAAGCTTGTATTTAATAAATACCTAACTAACCAACAATATTTATAACATTATTTTGTAAATTTAATTTTAAAATACAAATAAGAACTAATTAAAATACCAATGTTAAGCTTTTTATTTAAAATTATTATAATATATTTAATAAATAACTACTAAATAAAACACTGCTTTTACCAAAAAAAATTGTATATTTATTAAATTTTATATATATAATTAATATTTCTTTTAAAAAATGTATATTTTAAATTTTTTATTAAATTTTATAACATTATATTTAGATTTCTAATTTTAAAACTTGAATTTAATAAATACCTAACTAACCAATGATATTTATAACATTATGTTCGTATTTTTAAATTTAAAATACAAATAAGAACTAAATTTCAATTAAAAAATTTAACTTTTTCTTTAAAATTATTATAATATATTAATAAATAACTATTTAAAACACTGTTTTTACAAATAAATTGTATATTTATTAAATTTTTTATATATAATTAATAATTTTTTTAAATATATATTTTAAATTTTTATTAAATTTTATAACATTATATTTGTATTTTCAAATTTCAAATTTATATTTAATAAATACCTAACTAACCAACAATATTTATAACATTATATTTGTATCTTTAATTTTAAAATACAAATAAGAACTAATTAAAATACAAATATTAAGGTTTTTATTTAAATCATTATAATTATATATTCAATAAATAACTACGTAAAACACTGTTTTTACAAAAAAAATTATATATTTATTAAAATTTTTATATATAATTAACATTTATTTGACAAAAAAATATTATTTTAATTTTTTATTAAATTTTATAACATTATATTTTTATTTCCAATTTTAAAGTTTGTGTTTAATAAATACCTAACTAAGTAACAATATTTATAACATCAAATTTGTATTTTTAATTTTAAAATATAAATAAAAACTAGTTAAAATATAAATATTAATCTTTTTATTTAAAATTATTATAATACATTTAATAAATAACTACGTACAACACTATTTTAAAAAAATTGTATATTCATTTTATTTTTTTATAATTACTTAATATTTCATTTACAAATGTTGATTGACATAATAATTTTTTTACACGTTTTTTAATATTTTTTTATATAAATTATCAATAATATATACACAATACACAATAATATATACAAAATATATAATTATATAAACATAAAATAAACAATAACATACATACAATAAATATAAATAATAAAGATATTAAAATGAAATTGACATATCAGTTAAGAAAACAATCAATAACTGAGATAATGAAATTGACATATTAGTTAAAAGGAAATAATCTATAACTAACGTAAATATTTTTTATCCTAGAAACATTTAAAGTATATCTAACAATTAAAATGATATAAATAAAATATAAAGATAAAAGAAAAGAAAAATACCTTACTGCAAAAAAAAAAAAGCAGAGCTCAACTATACTGCAAAATATAAGTTTACTGTGAGAGTAAAGGAGGGAGGGAGAGAGATGTAGAAAAAATGCAAAGGAGGGGGAGGGAAAAGGGAGGTGGGGATTTAAAAGGGGTGGAGGGGGGACGCGTGGCGTGGCAGGGAAAAGGGAGATGGGGTGGGTGCAAGGGGGAGAGGAGGGGGGACACGTGAGAAGGATGTGCCCAGGAGAGGCAGGACGAGGGGGGGACACGTGGGCGGGTGGGGGTGGGCCAGGGAGGGGGGACACATGGGGAAGGGGGGAACACTTGGCGAGGGAGGTGGGGGATGGGGGCGAGGCAGTGAGGGGGAGAGGGACAAGTTGCAGGGAAAGGGGAGAGGGGGCTGGGGCGTGGCAGAGAGAGGTGGGGGTACGGGGGATGTATGGGGAATTAAAATAAATTAAAAAATATAAATAATAATATAAAATATTATCTAATAAAATCAAATAATAAATAATAAATATTATTTATTTTAATATTTAATTTTAAAAGATTAAAATATACTATTTTATTTTTAAAAATTCAAACATAAAACAATATAAATAAATAAACACTAATAAAAATAAATATTTTATTTATAAAATATAAATATAAAAATCATAAAATATAAATTAATTTTAAAAAATAATAAAATATAAATACACAAATAAATCAAATAAAGAATTAAAAATTATACTTCTCATTGATCAAGATATATAGTGCCCATTTATTTATGCTCATTTATTTATGTTTTTGAATTTGTACTATAAATGTTGAATGCATTTAATATTAATTGCTAGATTTTTAATTTCATTTTTACTTGGTACAACATGTCAAGTATTATCAAATGTACAATCTCTAGTTGTCCTGATATTAGGGTTTTTCACAAATCTTGATTGATTAATTCATACATATAGAATTATAGAATATTACAAATAAAAATAATCTTAATATAGATATTACTCAAAAAATAGGTACATCAATTCCAATGATAAAATAAATTTATTCTAAGAATTTATATATATTTTTTGAGAAGTGCTTCTTGATTTTTATAGAGCATATATCAAAATTATTTAGGTAATATTATGTCATTTTGGATGCATTTGTCCGTATATGATCATTGATCAATATATTAATTTAATATTTTGTCATGTTTGTGTATATATTTTTTCTTCGTGAATGATCCCACTAATCTCTCCAATCTCATTTAAATTTCAAAATAATAAAAAAATTATTTTCAAATAATGATATGATCCAAATGTTTTATGATAAATTTTTTGTATTAAATCTCTATCTATAAAATTATTGTAACGTTTGTTGTTTAAGTGAAAGAGAATTTATTCTTATTTAAAAAAAAATGTTTACTTGTAGTGCTTATTGGATCTATGATTGAATTTACCTGAACTAACAAAAAATATGACAATAAAATCAATAAGAAGAAGAACTTACATAAGATAAATAGTGTGTAGCATACATGCTCATATAAAATTAAAAAAGTGTTATATACTATTAATCACTAGATGAGTGAGAAAATTGATTTTATCAAATATTAATTTATTATCGAAAAAATTAATGATACATCAACAGATGAGTGAAAATTTTCTATAAGATGCATGGTTTCATTTGTACCATAAAATCATTTAATAAAAAATTGTTATATGAAAACTTATATTCAATTATATATATATAATCTTTTTATTACGTAATAATATTTTGATTAGATGGCGAGTCCAGCCCACATAAATAATATAGTGAAAAGTTTTTTCACGTTGCGAGTTGCCTATATCTCCTTCTACACTTGTTTTATTTACAGTAGATAAGATTTTGAATCATATAACTCATCGAATTAACAAATTATTTCTTATTTTATAATTGTGGTGCCCCAAAAAATCAAAAACGAAAAAAGTCTAAGCATGGCGGGAAAGCCAACTTTGGAAGCTGCTGAGGAGAGCTTCGGAAGCTGCTGGTGAAAGAGCTTCGGAAGCCCCATTAGGAAGCGGCTGGGAAAGGTTCTTTCGGAAGGAGCCCTTCGGAAGGAATCCTTCGAAAGGGCCACGTGTGCTCCTTTCTTGATCTCTATAAAAGGCCAAGTTCAACCCTCAAAAACGGGATCCGGACATCGGTATTTCTCTCCCACTTTCCTTCCAAAATTTAGTCTTCTTCTTTTCCATTCCTTGCGACTATTTTCCTTCTGTTACTGACTTGAGCATCGGAGGGCCTTTGCGGGAGGAAAATCCCGCGAGCCTTCTAACCGTTGTTTGTGCTGTACAGACCTTCGGAAGCAAGATGTTCCTTCGAAAGCCTCACTCTTCGGAAACCCCCTAGTGCTTTGGAAGCCTTATCATTACTTCGAAAGCGCAACTCGGCAGCAGGCTTCGGAAGCCCTATTTTCCTTCGGAAGCTCCATGATCTCGTCCTAAGCTCAATTCGGCAGCCACTCTTCGAAAGCCCGTTTCTGAAGCATTGTTCCGAAGTCCACATTGGTTTTGCAACGTGACCAAATACCCTTTGGAAGGACAAAAACCATTTGGAAGCCGTAGGGAAGACCTTCGGAAGCCGCATGGAAGACCTTCGGACGGGGCTGGAGAAGACCTTCGGAAGCTAATGGGAACACCTTCGGAAGCCCACCTAAACCCTTCGGAAGCGACCTTCGGAAGCCCACATTGACCATTCGGAAGCCTCTCTTTAGTTTTGCATCCAAATCTTCGATCGAGTCTTGAGGCTGACGGCATTCACGAGCACCCCACTCCTAAAAATTCTAATTGTTATATTTTGACAACAACAATTTGGCGTCGTCTATGGGAAATGCAACAAAAAGCCAATCTTAACGCAAAATGCCGAATGGAACCAGATCAACTACTTCGACGAACACGCATAACTCCACCCGAAGGAGCGTTCATACTAAGACAAAAGACACAAGAGGCGATTAGGTGCACTCTGCGGTGCCAGAATTTTCAGAAGATCACCATGACAATGTAATGCATTCAGAAAACTTTCCTACGCTTTATGATATGTGTTATTAAGGGGGAGTTTGAAAAATTTATGTTTTCTCAAATTTACTCTTACCCCATTGATGTTTTTCCCAATCCCCTCCTAATCTTGTGTTAAATTTCTTTCAAATATATCCTTTTTGATTTATGGCAAAAAGGGAGAGACTTTTGGGTATTTCATAAAATGTTTTGTCATCATCAAAAAGGGGGAGATTGATGTTTTGCATTTGATATAATTTTGATGATGAAAAACAATTATATTTTGATGATGAAATAAAGTTATGAGATTTCAATGTTAAAGAATTTTATGATTCAAAATATTCTTTTTCATGTTATCTTTTATCGTTTCAGTTTTTATAAAAAGAATAGTCGACTATGTGTTTATGTTCTGTTGACTATGTCTGTGGATAGTCGACTATGTGGTTTAGTGCTGTCAACTATGTCTGGAAATAGTCGACTATGCTGATTTGATCTGTCGACTATTTAAGGCTTCTGTCGACTATCATGTAAGGATAGTCGACTATGGCTTTTCATCTGTCAACTATTTTTGTTTTTAAAATTTAAAATCCTCTTCATATTTTTACATCTGTCGACTATGCATATGTATCTGTCGACTATGGGATTTTTGTGTTAGCAATAGTCGACTATTATTTTCTGTCTGTCGACCATGCTCAACTTTATTTGATGAAATAGTCGACTAACCTATTTTCTCTGTCGACTATATCTTTTGCAAAAAACTTTTAACGGCTAGTTTTTCAATTTCTAACGGTCACAAAACGGCTACATTTCTCTTCAATCTTTTGGGAAGCCTATAAATACAACTCAATGATGATCAAGAGAAGACTAATGGATGGAAATGAGTTGATCTAGAAATTAAAAATCATTTTAGTCGAGCTTACAGTGTTCTGTACTTTCATTGTTATACTTTTCTTTCCAAAGCTTTGTTCTATTATTGTTGATACATTCATTTAAACCTTGTTTAATCTTGAGAGACATTGTAACTAAGAGATTCATCTCTTAGATTCTCTCATATTCTATATTTCTTATTCTTCCTAGTTTGTGTAGCTAGAGGGCCTATTTGAGTGGGAGGTTTTGTATTTTCTTAGTCTTGGACTAGAGGACCTACTTGGTTTAAGTATGGGGTTTTAGTGAATGGTTTGAAAAATCCTTAGTGAGGAGCTAAGGTAGTGGATTAGGCTTGGGTTAAGCCAAACCACTATATATCTTTGTATTCTCTCTTGCTTATGTTTTTTGATTTGTTTATCACTGCTAGCATTTCATTATCCTCACTTGCATTGAGTTTTTATTTTCAATCAAAAGGATTTCAAAGTTTTAAATCAAGTTTTTAAAATAACCAATTCACCCCCCTCTTGGTGTGTGCCATAGCACCTTCCCGGTCTAACAATTGGTATTAGAGCCTAACTCCTTATTTCAAGGTCTAACAATCTGAGGAGAGATCTATGGCTCTTAAAGAGGTTATCCTATAAATGTGGCACCGTATTTTGATGGCTCATTCTATGATTTTTGGAGAAAAAGAATTTGTGTATTCATGACATCCATTGATTGTTATTTGTGGTATATTGTGGAAAATGGTTTTGTTTTAAAACCAAAGATGGAATGGGATGATCGTGATAAAATGAATTTTTCTTTAAATATTAGAGGTATGCATATTTTACAGCATGCCCTAAGTGATGATATTTATGTTAAAATTTCTAAGTGCTCTAGTGCTAAAGAGATATTAAGTACTCTTGATTCATTGTATCTCTCTGACAAATCTTGTGAGCATGTTGATGAAAATTTACAAAATGAAAATCACTTGAACATCAACAAAGAGAGGAAGAGGAAAGCTCAAATCCCATCTCATGCTTCATAGCTCAAGAAGAAGAGGAGGTAACCTCTACTTCTACTTATGATTTTGATGACAGTGTTGATATTGAAAATGTCCATGAGTCTAGTTCTTTGAATTCTAAAAATGATAATCATGATATTGTTTCAAAGGAAGAGTTATTGAATGCTTTTAATGATTTATATGTAAATTTTGAAAAGTTATGTTTGAAAAATAAAACTCTTCAAAAGCAATTAGACTTATTATCGAATGAATTGGAAGTTTTAAGATCAAAAGATGAATATTTGATTGCTTCCAATAAAGAATTTTTAAAAGAAAAAGTTTTGGAAGAATTTGAAATGAAATCCTCAAACAGTGCATTAAATGAGAAATCCATTTTCAAATAGGATATTACAAATTCATGTGATCATGAACTAAGTGTTCAAAATTTTAATAGTCAAAGAGCTAATGTCAAAAGCTCATCTTCACACACCTCTCATAATGTTAAATGTTTTTACTGTTGTAAATTAGGCCACATTGCATTTTGTTGTCCTTTTAAAAGGAAATCAACTAGTGGACCTAAAATGAAATGGATTCCTAAGGAAACTAAGCCTTCAAATGTTTCTCATGCAAATCCTAAAGAATCCAACCATGTTTTGATACCTAAAAACTCTCATTTTAAGAGGAATATGCATAAGGATAAGAAGCAAACAATCGTCATAAAAAGGAAACAAAAATATTTTGCTTCACATCATAGCTATTGGTATCATTTTAGAAACAAAGGCTTTGAAAGAAATAATCCACATAGGTTTAAACAAATTTGGGTTCCTAAGGAGGAGCTCTATGCTAACAATGGTGATCCCAAAGTGGTTTGGGCACCAAAAGCTTGTGGATGATTTATTTTTGCTGGTTGCTTGTCATTCAATTGAAATTCAAGGAGAAATCTTTATGGATGAGTCAAGCAAGAAAGGAAAGGGGATGAAGAAGAGATTCAACCCTAAGAGATGCTTATTTTTTGCCAACCAAGAGTAAGAGAGATTGTTAAACTCAATCTTGGTGGTATATTTTCTATCCCTAAACTCTCCATGATTATGATGTTTATGATGATTTTGAATCATGTATTGCCTTTATGATTTTACTTAAGAAATTGTATCCAAAATTTCAATCATATTGGTTTCTAAAATTAAGGGGGGAATTATAGTGTTAAAATGATTCTCAAATTTTATGCTTTGATTAAAGAGGTGAATAAATCTTTTTGATATGTGTTATTAAGGGGGAGTTTGTAAAAATTTATCTTTTCTCAAATGTACTCTTACCCCATTGATGTTTTGCCCAATCCCCTCCTAATCTTGTGTTAAATTTCTTTCAAATATATCCTTTTTGATTTATGACAAAAAAGGGGAGACTTTTGGGTATTTCATAAAATGTTTTGTCATCATCAAAAAGGGGGAGATTGATGTTTTGCATTTGATATAATTTTGATGATGAAAAACAATTATATTTTGATGATGAAATAAAGTTATGAGATTTCAATGTTAAAGAATTTTATGATTCAAAATATTCTTTTTCATGTTATCTTTTATCGTTTCAGTTTTTATAAAAAGAATAGTCGACTATGTGTTTATGTTCTGTTGACTATGTCTGTGGATAGTCGACTATGTGGTTTAGTGCTGTCAACTATGTCTGTAAATAGTCGACTATGCTGATTTGATCTGTCGACTATTTAAGGCTTCTGTCGACGATCATGTAAGGATAGTCGACTATGGCTTTTCATCCGTCGACTATTTTTGTTCTTAAAATTTAAAATCCTCTTCATATTTTTACATCTGTCGACTATGCATATGTATCTATCGACTATGAGATTTTTGTGTTAGCAATAGTCGACTATCATTTTCTGTCTGTTGACTATGCTCAACTTTATTTGATGAAATAGTTGACTAACCTATTTTCTCTGTCGACTATATCTTTTGCAGAAAGCTTTTAACGGCTAGTTTTTCAATTTCTAACGGTCACAAAACGGCTACATTTCTCTTCAATCTTTTGGGAAGCCTATAAATACAACTCAAGGATGATCAAGAGAAGACTAATGGATGAAAATGAGTTGATCTAGAAATTACAAATCATTTTAGTCGAGCTTACAGTGTTTTGTGCTTTCATTGTTATGCTTTTCTTTCCAAGGCTTTGTTATATTATTATTGATACATTCATTTAAGCCTTGTTTAATCTTGAGAGACATTGTAACTAAGAGATTCATCTCTTAGATTCTCTCATATTCTATATTTCTTATTCTTCCTAGCTTGTGTAGGTAGATGGCCCATTTGAGTGGGAGGTTTTGTATTTTTCAAGTCTTGGACTAGAGGATTTACTTGGTTTAAGTAGGGGGTTTTAGTGGATAGTTTGAAAAATCCTTAGTGAGGAGCTAAGATAGTGGATTAGGCTTGGGTTAAGCCGAACCACTAAATTTAATTTCAAAATTTTTTTATTTCTTTAGCGACAAGCGGTCCATTGCTAAATGAATTTCATTTTATTTTTAGTTTTTTTAATTTTTTTTAAAATTAATTTTTTTTTAATTTTTATTTTTTAAAATATTTAGCGACGAGATACTCCGTCGCTAAATAAATTTAATTTCAATTTTTTTAATTAATTTAGAGACGAGTTTTTGTCTCTAATTTAATTTCATTTTATTTTTATATTTTGAAATTCTTGGCTAAATTAATTTAATTTTAATTTTAATTTTTTAATAATTTAGCAATGAAAATTGCCGTCACTAAATTATTTAATTTCAATTTTATTTGTTTTAATAATTTTGCGACGGGGAGTCCGTCACTAAACTAATTTCATTTTATTTTTATTTTTTTAAATTCTTTGCTAAATTAATTTTATTTTAAATTTATTTTTTAAATTTATTTAGCGACTGGATTCCCGTCGCTAAATAAATTTAATTTCAATTTTTTTTATTTAATTTAGTGTCGGAAAATCCGTCGCTAAATTAATTTCATTTTTTTTATTTTTTCAAATTCTTCGTTAAATTAATTTCATTTTAAATTATTTAGCGACGGATATTCTCGACGCTAAATAAATTTAATTTCAATTTTTTTTATTACTTTAGTGACGAGTGTCCGTCTCTAAATGAATTTCATTTTATTTTTATTTTTTTAAATTCTTGTTAAAATTAATTTCGTTTTATTTTTATTTTTTTAAATATTTAACTACGGGTATCCTGTCGCTAAATAAATTTAATTATAATTTTATTTTTTAATAATTTAGCGACGGCCCGTTCCATCGCTAAATAAAAGTCATTTTGTTTTTATTTTTACTAATAATTTAGTGACAAAAATTTTCGTCGCTAAAGAAAATTCATTTTATTTTCATTTTTATTAATTATTTAGCGACTGGTATTCCGTCACTAAATTGAATATATTAATTAAAAAAATATTAAAAATATTTAGTGACAGAAGTTTCTGTTGCTAATTTCGTCACTAAATTTAAAAAAAAATAAAAAAGTTTGGCGGCGGATTTCCCGTTGCAAATCCGTCGCTAAAGTTTAGTGATGGAAATTTTGTCACTAAACCGTCTCTAATTAGTGACGGAAAACTTCAATCACTAAATCATGAATTTTTTTGTAGTGATTGCCTTGCTATGTAAATTTAAAGCATGTTACTCAAAATGAAAGAAACATTACAATTTTTAAAGTCTGTCGATCAATCTTGTGCGGTTGGCTTGGCAATGGTGGGAGTCTTTTCATTCTTCTTTCCCTTTGTGGATGACATGTGACAAGTGCATGCCTGTCACTGGTCTCCTCAAAGTTGGCCTATACCAAAAGGAGTAGGAAACTTCATTAGTAGATAGCAGGAGGAGGCCTAGGTTGCATGGAAACGGAAATGGGAAGCATTTCTGATAGGAAACAGAAACGGGAAAACGATATTTCTTCAAAAAAGTAGGAAACGAAAACGCGGGGTAAATTGTAAATTTAAAAAATATAGGGGTATATGTGAAAAATAATTAAAAATATAAGTGTTAGAATAAAATAAATAAGGGTGTATGTGAAAATAGTTTATAATTTATATAATATAAATATTATTATAAGTTACAATTTACAAACCCTAATCAATTTTGCAAGTTGCAACCATTTGTTGAAGCTGAAGGTTTGGAGCAGCTGTCGCCGCTGCCGACCCGAGTACGCTGCTCTCGTCGTCGGCCTGCCTCGTCGCCGACCCATTTCACCACCTCGCTGCCAACCACCGACCCATCTCGCCGCTCTTCGCCAACCGCCTAACGTTGACACATCGATTGCTTCATCACATCTTCCTGTTTCACCGACTGTCTCGCTTATCACTGTCGACCTCTGACCTGTCTAGCCTCTCGCCCTCGTCCTTCACGTCTCATCTCTTGCTGTCGACCTCCACCTCATCTCTCTCGCCGCCACCTAGCATCAAGTGATGAGTTGCAGATCTGGTGAGTGACGACCCTCATCTTCCTCATTGCAGGCGATTGCTTCATCGAAGTCAACGGAAACGCATTTCCAGCAGGAAACACGTTTCCCATAATTTTATGTAAATTGAGAAATGGCCCAGAAACGTTTCGTAATTTACAAAAACGGCCCAAAGACGGTTCTGGGACGTCTTCGTCGTTTCTGAAACAAGAAACGATTCAGAAACACCGAAACGACATCTCTGAGCCGTTTCCATGCTTCATAGGAGGAGGCTATGACCCTAATGTCATTGAGCAGGGGGTGACCTAGGATCGCATTGTATGCAGACGAGGTGGTCTTAACTACCATGAAGTTGGCTTGCCACGTTATGTTTTGAGGTCTAGAGCCCATTGTGATTGGTAGTAAAATCGATCTCACCACTGGGACTGTCTTTTTAGTGAAACTGTATAAGGGTGAGGAAACTCGTTTGAGTTGGTTATGGGCAGTACTCATATGCTCGAAGCAATTCCAATAGATTGGACTGACCAAACTGCCACTGTCTACTAGGACTTTCCTGATGGGATACTTGGCGATGGCAACTAAAATTGCCATTGGATAATCTTGTGGGAGAATTACATCCCCCTGGTCATCAGGTGTGATGGTAATGGGGTCTTTATTTTCCTTAATCTCCCCCTCATAGTTGACTTAGTAGGCTAGGCGGGCATAGGCCTTCTAAGAAGAAGGGTTGTCTCCAGCTAAAGTTTCACCACCTAAGATGATGTATATGGCCTGTTGTGTTAGTAGTTCATTATCCAAGGGATTATGCACATGGTCTCTCATTCTCTCTTGCTGCCCATGGTTGCATCTTTCTTATCCTTCGAGCCTCTCTCCCTTTCTTTGGGTTCCCTATCATTTTTCTTATCTTCTCGCACATACCTCTACAAGTGTCCTTCTTGAATGAGCATATCAATTTTATCTTTTAACTTGTGGTATAGATTGATGGCATGGTCGTGAGCTCGATGATATTGACAGTATTCATTTTGGTTTCTTCCCATTGGCTGATCAACTGGATGATCTTGGCTGGAGGAGTCGGGCGTAATGATTGAATTGGGGCGCAACTACATTTGGCCTTCTGACATTCTCTTACCGTTGTTTACGGTCCTCTTCAATGTCTTGCTCTTTTTTCTTTCGCTCTCTATCCTCATCTATCCTCACAGTTTGCATGACCTCCGCATGGAGTATATATTTATTTACCTTGATGAACAGATTTGCCAAGGAGTTTGGCGGGTCTAGAGATAGTGACTCCTGCAGGGAAGTTAGATGTGTTCCTTGTAACATTGCTGATATCGCCATTTCCACTAGCAAGTCACGAATTTTCAGTATGGCGTTACGGAATCTGTCCACAAATTGGCGAATGTCTCTTTGCCCCCTATCGAATACTGAGAAGATGCGTTGCATTCTGGCCTTTTCTATTTTAATTATGAAGGTTTTGATGAATTATGTTCGCAACTGCTCAAATGAGGAGATGGATACTTCTAATTGACTGTTGAACCAAGTCTGGGCGTGTCTTGACAAGGTCAATGAAAATGACTGACACATAATCTCGTTATCTCCCCCATGGGGCATCATTAGAGATTCGTAGTTTTGGATGTGATCATTAGGATCATCCTTGCCATCGTAGAGGGGAACCTGGGGAATTTTAAATTTCCCCGGTAGTGATTTTTCCAATATATTTTCGGTAAAGAGGGACTTCCTTCTTGATTGCTTCTTTGCAACTGGGACTAACTTTTTTATGCTCTAGCATTTCTTCTACCACCATTTTCATAGTGTCTCATATATTTGCTGTGGTGTGATTGTCAGCTTCTGTATTCCTTAGGGTTGAACCCCTAGTGGGATTTTGCTTGACTCTTAGATAACTTTATTCTAATGCTCGTCTTGGTGGCAGAAGGTTTGATTGATTTCCTTGGTGTGGAAAGGATCGAGACTGAGTGTCGGGTATAGCTTCTCTATAGGAACTAAGTTTGTCACTTCTTGGCTAGGTCGTCCTTGATGGAGCAATTTTTGGCACAAATCTTACCAGTGTTGTAGGTAACCTTATACAGGGATTCATACTTTGGAGAATCCCCACGATGTCTCATAATGCCTGCATTTCCTTCGTATGTTGTTGTCGTAGAGCTTCATAAGCTTCTCAAGGAACTATGGGATGAGCATGTTGTGAAGTGTTTGGTTGTTCGGGATGCTTGTGCTGATTAATTTCAAATGGATGATGGAAGCCTAGGGGCGATAGTTAGTCCTCCATATGTTGTTGAGGATCCAGGAGCTGGCTACATACTCCCTTGTTGATGAGAGCCTTATGGAGGCAAACGTGCTCCTGTTGGACACTAGCTATCTCACAAGGGTAGGTGAGACTCCCCACCTTGAGAGTGAGCCGACGATTACTTCTTGTGTTTGCCAATAGTAACAATTCACAATTTGGCTTTTTGTTATTTTTTCCATAGACATCGCAAAAATTGTTGTTGCAAAAAATATAACAATTAAATTTTATGATGTGTGACCTACTGTTATAGTCACTTGAGCTTGGTGTCTTGTGAAATAAGGTTTTCGTAAGAAAAGTTTCCGCAAGGAAGTTCGCCTCAAGGATCTCGTCGCAAGGGTTCCGCTTAAGGATATTAGCCTTAAGGATCTTGCTTCAAGGATTTCTCTTTAAGGGTGTTCGCCTCAAGGATCTCGTCGTAAGGATGTTTGCCTCAAGGATATTTTCCTTAAGGATGTTTGCTGCAAGGATCTGGCCACATGGATCTCTATTGCAAGGATACTCGCTTTAATGACCTCGCTGAAAGGATCTCTCCTGAAGGATGTTGCCCTATTGAGACTCGAAAATGGGTTAGAAGGCTTTTTGGAATCTTTGCCTGCGATGACCCTCTGATGCCTAAGTCAGTATTGGATAAAGATAATTATTCACGAAAATAGTAAAAACGTAGTCAATGTGTCAAAATTTTATCGAATTCGAAGGTCCCTTTCAATGTCCTATAACTGGCTATTTATAGGGCGTGGTTCACGAGGGGATCAAGTGTCAACATGTGTCAGTCATCCATCGACAAGAAAGAGGCCTTGTTCCGAGGCTCAGCCTTGCCTTGAGCCTCCACCTTGCCAGGAGCCCCGGTCTTTTGGCGAGCATCCGCTTTGTCGGGAGCCTCGGTCTTGCTGCGAGCTAGCTTTCGCATTACTGCGAGCCTCAGCATTGTCGTAAGCCCGATCTTGTTGCAAGCTTCTACCTTGTCACAAGCTCTCGCCTTATCGTGAGCATCCGCCTTATCGTGAGTCTAGCCTTATCACGTAGGAGCACACTATCGTGATGATTTGTCTTTAGGCACACTGCCACAAGTCCTATTGGTGTCGAGATGATTCGTCTTAAGGCACACTACCGCAAGGCTTGAACAACAAAAAAACAAAGGGGCATAAGTTTTTATGTTACAATAATCTAAGTTACAATAATCTTTCAAATATAAAAACAAAGGCTTGAACAAATGGTAATCAAAGTCTTTTGAGAGAAAAATGAAAACACAAGTATAATTGAGAAGTAAAAATACAAATGTTAGCTCAAATGATATTATTCTAGCTCATTAGTCTTCTCCAGAGCTTCATTGGGTTGTATTTATAGATTTCTTAAAAGTTTGAAGGAACTAGTCATTGGAGCCTGCAAAATTAGTCGTTAAAGTGATCTGCAACAAAAACGGTTGATTGGAACAATGGATTGGTCAACTGGTTAAAGTAAAATCAAAAGAAATAGTCAACAAGAGAAGCAAAAACAATCGACATGATAGAAAACGATCGATTAGAAATGATACAGTAGCTGTCGACAACATTTACCCGAGAGCTTGTATAAAAATGACCAACACTTTAGGAGAAAACAGTCCACCATTTTTCAAAAACATTTGACATACTGACCTTTAAAATTAAAATATAGATTTGAGATTCAAATGCAATATGGCCAATTTTGATATATAAAAGATTCTTTTGACAATAAAAGCTTGTTTTTCCAAATTAAATGCCATCAAGAGATTTGAGATTGAAATTTTTGGCATTGGTTGAAATTGATTTTCATGATGGTGCATATAAAACTTATAAATTAATTTAGGTGCACCAAGAACAAAAATTTTTAACATAAGAATAATATTATTTTTCATCATCAAAATCAAAACATCAAAAACAAAACAACAATTTTCCCCATTTTGATGACGACAAAACTATTATGAAATATCCAAAATTCTCTCTTTTTTTGTCATCATAATCCAAAAAAAGATGTAATTGCATAAATTTGGAAAGATTTTATCTCTAGACAAGGTGAAAATTGGGTAAAACAACAATTCAAGAGTATTTTGGGGTAAGATAAAATATTAATACTCCCCCTTAATAACATGTATCAAAAATTTTATTCTCTCCCTTAATCAATACATACATAACAAATTTGAAAATCATTTTGACACTATAACTTCCCTTTAATTTGACAAATCAATATATGATTGAAACCTTTAGAAGAAAATTTTCAAGCAAAAACATAAGGGTAAACTCATGATTCAAAATCATCAAAAGATTATCGTAAATATGGAGAGTTGAGGGATAGAGATATACCTTCCAAGGTTGAATTGACAAAAATCTCTTACTCTTGGTTGGCAAGCAAAATACTTCATTTGGGGTTAATTTTTATCTTTACCCTCCTTCCCTTCATGCTTGATTTATCTATAAATGATTTGACTTTGAGTTTCATTTGAATGTCGAGCAAACCTGCAAAAATAATTCATTTACAAGATTTTGGTGCCCAAATCTCTTTGGAGTCACCATAGTTAGCATTGAAAGTTCCCTTTGGAACCCAAATTTATTTATATCTTGTGGGATGGTTTCTTAAAAACATTTGTTAATGGAATGCCCACATTGTCTAGAATAATGACAAATGATTTTAGAATGTGAGGCAAAAATTGTTTTCTTCTTGCAAAGCTATTTTGCTCTTTTCTTCTTTTATGAAAATCTTTTATTTGAATTTCAAGGACATTTTCAATTCTTTTTTTTTTTTTTTGGATTTTTCAAGAGAGAGTTTTAAACATTGATTTTTTCTCTTAAAATTCATCATTTTGAGCTTTCAAAAAATTCTTCTCATTTTTCAAAGAATTTACTTCATTTTCTAAAGATAAAATTTTCTTTTTTTACCAAATTATTTTTTAAACTCAATTTCTTAAAATCTTGTGCTAATTCTTCAAAAGCATTTTGTAATTCTTCAATAGAAGAATTATCATTTAAACTAGTAGAAGATTGAGATGATACCCCCATGGTCTTCATTTTGTTCTATCAAGCATAGGTTGCCATCATTTGATTTATTGCTTGATGTGGGTTGATCATCATCACTCCAAGTTATAAGGGCCTTCTTCTTGAATTTCTTCTCACTATTCTTAAATAATGGACATTCGGATTTGATATGTCCAAACTTTTGGCACCCAAAGCATTTTGATTCTCTTCTATATTTCTCCCTCTCAAATTTATTATTCTTCTTCCTTAGGCTTCTTCTTTCTTCTACCTATTTCTTTAACTTTCTACCTCTAATCTTTGAACTTTCTAGTAAGTATTACTAGATCATCATCATCATCATCATCATTATCATTTTCTTCTTCTTCTTCTTCTTCTTCATAACTAGAAAAATGTGAAACTTTGAAAAGAAGAGACTTATCCCATTTCTCCTCATTATCATCTCTCTTCATCATGATCTCATAATTAAGTCATGAGAGATTCAATCAAATCATCAAAAGATAAGCTAATTTAAATCTTTAGCCTCTTGAATGACTGTCACTTTTGAATCTCATTCCTTGGGTAGACTCTTAAGAATTTTTTCAACTTTCTCCCCATTTGAAAAGTTTTTCCTAGAATCTCTAAACATGTGACAATATCATTAAACCTAGAAAACATGTCCTTAATGGGCTCCCAAGATTTCATAGAGAAAAGTTCATATCCACGAATTAGTAAATTTACCTTTGTTTCTTTTACTTGACTCTTACCTTCATAAGTGACCTTTGTTCTAAATCTCCTTGGCCATTATGCATGTGGATACGCTATTAAACTCCTCTAGTCCAAGAGCATAAAAGAGAATGTTTATGGCTTTGGCATTTATATCCACAATCTTTATTTCTTCTCTTGTCCATTCATTTATTTTCTCCATTTGGAGTAGAATGACTCCCTTTATGATGGTCTCATAAACGTTGAGGTCTTGAGTCACATAGTAAGTGATCATCTTTTTCCAATAAGGGTAATTTGACCCATCAAAGTAAGGTGGCCTTACGGTGCTTTGTCCTCCAATGATTTGTGCCATCTCTTGGATCCTTTTTAATTAGGTGGTTAAACCTAAAAAACAAAGACAAGGGAGACCAAGCTTTGATACCAATTGTTGGGTTTGGCACAATAAATGGCACCACACACCCAAGAGAGGGGGTGAATTGGGTGTTATAGAATTTAAAACTTTTTAGGAGGTTTTGAAAGATAAATAACAAAATAGTGAATTCTAAACAAAAACACAATCAAACTATGAATGCTAAACACATAAGGATTTTAGAGTAGTTCGACTAAACCCAACCTAATCCACCTTAACTTCCCATTAAGGATTTTAAATAATCCACTAAAATCTTCTACTTCACAAGTAGGCCCTCTAGTATAAACTACTAGGAATTATAGCCTTATACCAACACCCAATAAACCCTTTAGTTCACAAGTTAAGAAATACAAGAATGATGTACAAGAGAATATCTGATAGTAGACGCACTCAGTTACAATAATCTCTCAAATATAAATACAAAGGCTTGAACAAATGATACAAATGATAATCAAAGCATTTTGAGAGAAAAATGAAGCACAAGTATAATTAAGAAGTAAAAATACAAATGTTAGGTCAAATGATTTTATTCTAGCTCATTAGTCTTCTCCAGAGCTTCCTTAGGCTGTATTTATAGGCTTCTCCAAATCTTGAAGCAAACTAGTCGTTGAAGCTTGCAAAACTAGCCGTTAAAGTGATCTGCAACAAAAATGATCGACTAGAACAATGGATCGGTCAATTGGTTAGAGCAAATTCAATGAAAACGGTCAACCAGAAATGATGCAGTAGTTGTTGAATAATGCACTTAGCCAAGAGTTTGCATAAAAACGGGTCGACATGCTTAAAAAAATGGTTTACACTTTAAGAAAAAACGGTCAACCGTTTTTAAAAAAATGGTTAATATCCTGGACTTTAAAATTAAAACATGAATTTAAGATTCAAATGTTATATAGTCAATTTTGATATATAAAATATTCTTTTGATAATAAAAACTTGTTTTTTCAAACCAAATGCCATGAAGAGATTTGAGAATGAAATTTTTGACATTGGTTGAAATTGATTTTCATGATGGTGCATATAGAACTAATTAGGTGCACCAGGAACAAAATTTTTCAATATAAGAATAATATTATTTTTCATCATCAAAATCAAAACATCAAAGACAAAATAATAAAAATCACCGAATTTTAATTTATAACCAAAAGGTTAGTGAACTTCAACTTAGTATATAATTCCTTAATTACTATCAATTGTCGTTAAATGATACTAACAAAATGTTAATATTTTTGTATTTGAGTGCAAAATATAGTGACCATTAATTTGTGATATTTATCTGTCTACTTTATTAATCACGTCAATGTCCCATTAGCATAATTTAACAGCAGTTGATGATAGTTATAAAATTATATACTAAATTGAAGTTTAGTAACTTTTTAACTACAAATTAAAGTTCAACAATCTTTTTATATCTCAATACAAAATTTAGAAACCATTTATGCTATTTATCCTGTTTTCACCTCATAGATAAGCATTTCACTTTGTTCTTTTGTACCCGATTGTCTTGCCCTATAATGGCTCTAACATGGGTTTAGGAGATAGGCTACCAACAACAACTAATTGAATGAATCATTAAAATTATACCTCGTCCAAGTACAATATTATTATAAACATAAGAATATAATTAGGGTATTCTTTTAAGTCATGGACGAATTTAGAGAGGCAGACACGGACTGTAGCCCTCCCCCCCGGATTTAGCCTTCCCCTAGATCTGTAAGGCAGATTTGACCCATTTGAGAGAGAAGGACTGAAATACTCATATATTTGGGGACAAACCATCTCTCATATTTGTTCCTAGATCCGCCCCAGCCTTTAGTAAGACACATCTTAAAGGTTGGACAACAGTTATTAATCAAGGTACGTGTATCCTTTATCCATTTCTCTAATGATAATAATTAGCATTATCTTTTAAACGAAGGGGCATAAGTTTTTATGTTGGCCAAAAATTCTAGTCCCGAGCACAGCATTAATTAAATTGATTTTAGTGGGTCGTTGTCTTTGGGGAAGGACGAAAAGTGTCGCTGAAAGGCCGGCAAAATGTATATTATTATGCGAACATTCAATATACCCTATTTTCACGTTAGGGTAACGTCCACGTTTGTCATGTCCGTATCATACATGCACAAATAGATAAGTGACAACATATGGAAATTAAATCATATTATATTCGAGCACTAAAGGACAAAGTAGATACCAAATTCATTATGAGATGCCGCATTGTTAGCTCTCCTTCACTTTTTGGCTGACAAAAAAGCTTATGCGAATAACATCTTGGTTACCAATGGTCAAAATATATATATTTTTCTCTCCAATTTTATGTTTTTTTTTAAATTATTCAAAATTTTTATTGATATAATTCCACTTTTATAAATTCAAAAATCACATTTAACTTCAAATTTGGGAATTCTTTTTTGGACCGCACGTGCAGATTGGCCATCGAACGAATTCCACGTAATACGAAAAGTACTCCTGAAGAGGGAAACAACAGTTGTAAGAACCATTTTTGGCCGTAGAAGTGTTGGTCCTGCCAAAAGGCCCACCTCCCTGCCTTCTATTCTTCCCAGTTTTCTCTTTTTCTTCTTGTTCAAAATAGACGTTTGGAGATATATATATGTATATATATATATGTATATGAATCCAGCTCATATATAGTACAAAACAAATTAAGGCAGAAGATTTAGTGCCAAACAATAATTAAAATTACAAAGAAACAAATAAACCATAATTAGGGAAACATTAGCTAGATTGCTGGTTGCTCTTCATCTCCCAAAAGATCACAAAGGTCGACGTCGGCGATATCCATAAGAATGTCGCTCCAATCATAACTCATCAGTTGCTCCTGAGCCGAACTTTCGCCGATCGCCTCTAAACCAGGTGTCACACACAGACCATCACTCCACTGCCCCATAAAAGCCTCTTTAAATGGCCCAATATCTTCCAAGAATGTGATATGATCATCATCTTTAGCTTGGGATTCAAGAAGACTACTGTTAATTTCCGGCGTGAGGGGATCGTCTTCTCTTGTTCGGATATCTTCCACAATAACGGGGGTTTTGCTCCTCATCCACGGGATATTTTGGGGGAAGGTCCGAGGCTGAGGTCTTATGGTTTTGGTTTTGGTTTTGGTTGTCTCCTTGTCGGCGCTTTGAGCTTTCAGTACTTTGTCTTTGTTCTTCCGCAGGTGGGTGTTCCAGTAGTTCTTCACATCATTTGATGTTCTCCCCGGAAGCCTACCCGCAATTAGTGACCATCTATTTCAAGAGAGAGACAGCCAAAAAATGGTTATAATTATGCATTATAAGCAGTGGAATCATTTTAATTATATCATATATTTATTATGGGAAAAGGGTGATTCAGACAGTTATATGCCTAGTTTCATATATATATGTATATATATAAATATATTATAGTTTGCAGCATGCCTGTTGCCTAGCAGCTTATGAAGCCTGACAAAAAGATCAACTTCATCTTCAGTAAAGCTCCCTCTCTTTATGTTTGGCCTCAGATAGTTGAGCCATCTCAATCTGCAACTTTTCCTGCATCTGTTTAATCCTGCAAATTCATTCAAGAACCATCAATTCCCTCTCTCTCTCTCTCTCTCTGATATATATATATATATATATAAATATATATAATATTTACCAGCTTTTTGAGGGACTTGGTGCCATTTTCCTTCTCCATGCTTCTCAATGCACTGCTTGAGAAGTTTGTCTTCTTCCTCGGTCCATGCACCTTTCCTCACTCCCAGAGGAACTATTTCCTCCATAGATAGCCTGCTGTAAGCCTGTAACACTTCGAGTGTTGAAGTAGAATTGCTGAATTCTGTTACTTAAATACCCACACAAACACGCACACGCACGCATATATTTCAGTGGTTCTTCCAGCTTGGGGCTGAGCGGATACGTGCACGTTTGACTGCCACAAGAACTAATTGCAATTAGCTCTGGATTATATACCAATCAATCAGCGGTCCGGGTACCTAACTCCAAACTCTGATAACTTTGCTTCCTGCACTTAGATTCTTCTTGAGCACTTTCTTCCTATCTCCAGTATACGTGGAACATTCTGCGCAAAGTAATTTTTCTTGTATTTTTTTTTAATTTGACTAATTCACATTATATGCACTCATCATTTCTCAATTATTTCTTTTGAAAATCTAGATACAATGGAACTGGACTCCACAATAATGGTTGCACTTTACATCTAGCAAAACGAATTAAGGCACTCCAAGACTTACATCTATTTTTGTAAATAAAGAGTTTATGGCCCCATTTAGTATTGTTATGTTTACATGTGTTTGAATTTTTTTACTATTGTGAAGGTAGTATTTGCGTACTATTCAGTTTTTTAACCTTAAATTTATCTTGCTTGTACAATGTCTTAAACCTGTAACGACAATATGAGCGATAGGTAAATAACGTAACGACGATCAGGTTTTAATGTCAGATGCATTGGAGCGGTGGATGCAAGGGCCACCTATGGTGCATGAAGGCTTTTTTGTATGACCTCTCAAGTGAAGTTCAGGTGTCCCTTTTCTTCTTTCATTATGCTTTAATTGTAGGAATGCATTATTGGTTTATGGTGTAGCAAAATTGAGAGTTCAAGTCTTCATTGATGCTAGCTTCTAATTAGATGAGGATGATAACAAATCAAAGTCGTCAGGGTATGTGGCTTTTGTTAAATGATGGCGTTGTGGATTGGAAGGGTTCTAAATTGGAGACAACAACGAATTAGACAACTGAAGCGGAATACATTGTTGATTTAGAAGCAACAAATAAAGTTGTTTGGATTTAAAAATACATCACAGAACTTGGAGTAGTTCATAGCATTGTTTATCTTATTGGGATATATTGAGACAACAATGGAGCTATTGGACAATCCAAGGATATGAGGTCTCATCAATGATCCAAACATATATCTTACGCCAGTAATATCTATGAAAAGAGATGGATCGTTGGAATGAAATAAAAGTTGAGCATGTACGTACCCACAAATGTGAATCTTGTAGATTCATTCACTAAAGCACTATCCCAACAGTAATATGGTTGTCATATTCAGTCATTAATTACGAGATACATGAATGACTAACTCTAGTACTAGTGGGAGATTATTAATATTGTGCCTTAGAGTCATAGAGAAGTCTATGTACTTACACTATTTTATTTTTGTAAACTCAATTCTAATTTGGTATTCTTTATCAATGAGCATTCTCAATACATATTTGTATCAAATGCAGTATAGAGGAAATCACAAATGTTTATGATGGCGAGTTTCTTATTATATAATGCAATACTTTAAAATATCCCTAGCCATAGTACTACCAGGATGGGCATTGATAGTGTAGAGATACTAGCACATGTCATGTTCCTTTCTTATGAAAAAAGTAACCATACTCACAAGTTAAAGTATAGTGACACGTGGACAAACATTGGATGTTTGTTAGGGAACAAGTTCATTGGATGGACCCGTCAAGAGAATTCTATATGGAGTATAGTTCACATGTCTATGGAACGTCTTTCATAATGGTGGTGTAAGTGATCCTTAAACTTGAGATATGTTGGTGTTAGTGCCCTAGAGCTAGATTTAAAGATGACATCTAGTATGAGTGTTGGGTCTAATGATATAATCTTTCTTGTTATTTAAATGATTATATCTTCATTCATAACTCTCCATTTATATATGAATGAGTTCCTAAATATCCTAATTATCTTTATTCTTAAATTGTTAAAAATATTTGAGAAAAATCTATAACATAAGATTTCTTAAAGGTATTCGTAGTTCTAAGATTTATCTGAAGGGGGCTAAGATTAATCGAATATGGACTACCACATGGGTTACTACCTTTGATTAGTATGTGATACTAATGATAAAAGATGGTGAGTCACATGCCATATTAGATGAGAGACAGATAGTAAATATGTGGGTAGTTTATTAGTTGAACATCTACTGAATGTGACACTTGTAACAAATCACACGATTAAGAGGATTAATGATCTGTTATGTATCTAGTCCTTTGAGTGGAAACAATAGAGTTATCTTGTGCACTGGTATTGGAGATTTACTGTTGAGAGGAACCATTTAGTGTGAGATGTGGGGATGCTTTCTGTGTAGTCTCTATGAAGTAGTGTATGGAGGCAATTGCTTATGAGATCCATTGTCCTCCATCATAGTAGGGTGAACATCTTATGTGATCTCAATTGGTTGGTGATTGTAGACATGCTTGGCCAAGGTATGCATGATCGAAAAGGAGTTTTCGATGTTAGAAGAGTTCTGATGTGTCATTTCGATCACTCTAGCTAGACTGGATCTTGCTTAGTTACAAAGTCCTGTGAGTTTAGTTGGTTCATCACTCTCACTCGCTCGGGATGTTAGTCAGTGGAGGGATTATAGTGCATGGTAATTGAGAGCCCAAATAGGTTTATAAAAAGCTCTGACTTCATTGCTATTAGGATTGTCTTGGGTCACAGTTAGAGGATATTTAGGATCTTTCAGGATGCTTTGGGGAGATGAAAAGATCCTTTTAGTAGATAAAATGTTTGATTGGCATCGAGAGTTAACGTGTCCTGATTGCTACATAGTTGTAAATCTAGAAAGTCACACCCCAAGTAGGTAATGTGCTGGATTAGTGAATCTGAGGTGATTGATTGTACTTCTACTATTAAGAGTTAATGAGGGGTTAATTTACCATTAAGAGTTAATGGTTAATAAAAATGTCATTAAGAATTAATGAGATTTTTAGTGAGATTATTTTTAAGAAATGTTAGTATAATTAATTCTTATATAATATTCATGTGTAATTATTATATGAAAAATGCTACTTGTACTCTTAGGACAACAACTTAGGCTACCAAAAGCAACTCAAAAGATAAAAATACCTTCACTCAATTTGCAAAATTGCAAAAGCCCTTATTCTTTCTCTCTTTCTTCTCACCTAGTGATGCTATGGCCACATCTTCTTTTCTTTCTCCCTCTTTCCCATGGCTACCTCCACTACAACAAAAACAGGCATTAACGACTAAATATAAATCCCGTCGTTATAAGATAACTTTTAACGACAGGCAAAATAAGTCGTCGTTAATATATTATTTTCCCGTCGTTAATGACTAAATTTTTTAATTCAAACCATAAAATAATAAAAAAAAATTATTAAAATTTAACTAACACTTATATAAGCAATTCTTAATATAATTATATTTTCTATAAATGCACAAATATAATTATTAAACTACGATAATTGAGCATTAGTTATTTATTGATAATACAATATATTGAAAAATTATGAACATATTAAAAATAATACAATATATCAAATTAATTTATTATTATTATTAGATTTATTTAAAATATATTTTTATTTTTAAATAATTATTAATTTGATGTAATAATTTAAATTATTTTATCAATTATCATAATATTAAATTATTTTATTTTTATCAATTAAGTAATAATTAATATTATTTTTATAAATTATTTTAATTTTTATTAATTAACAATAAAATATTTTAAAAAACAAAAAAAAAAAAATGTTTGGCGGGAGCTGCCTCCCTTTTCCCCTTTTAATTCCCAAATCAGAATTTCCCAATCCCTAATTCCCCAAATCACAACCTCTGAAGGCCATCTCTCTCCTTCGACTCCGCCGCCTCAATGCGTCCACCGCCTTAAAGCTGCCTCAACGTCGCCGCCTACTCAACGCTACCGCCGCCTCCAACTCCATCGCGGCCTCCTCATCGTCGCCTACTCACCACTGCTAAATCTCCCTCTCACAACAACTAATTCATCCACCTTCCTCCTCCCCTCGATTCCCTCTGACAACGGACATCCCCGGACCTACGCCCTCGTCTTGCTCAACCAACACCTCCCCCTGATTCACTCCTCTACTGTGGAAGTACGGTACGCCCTTTTTTTCTCTTGCTTCATTCGATTTTATCGTGTTCGTGCGATTTGGTTGTCTGGTGTTGCCATCTCGTTGTTCTTGTTGTTGTTGTCGGTGTAGAGTAGCATATCTTCGTGTCTGCATCGACGGTGGGGCCAATCACGTTTACGAAGAACTCCCCCAACTTTTTCCTCACAAGGACGCCGTTGATGTTCGAAACAGGTTCTTTTCTTGTTCTGGATGTTTTTCTATATTTTGTGTAATATTTATATACTTGCATATTACCAATTTAGGTTAGTTGTATATTTTCTCAGGGTATTGAGATCTACAAGGATATACTTCACCTGGTGCATGGTGGTTCATCACATACCTGGCATACATTAAATAGTTAAAAATTAAGATCAAGTGGTTAAAATAAAAACTTGAATCTATTTGGAGCAGTCATGGAATGCATTTGAAGATGACACTCTAAATGTAGCTACTGGGAACATTCAACAAAGTGGCAAACTAGTTACTGGTGCACCTTTTACTACTGTAAATTAGTATTTACAGTAAGATTATCAAAAAGTGAGTGGATTGGTCTGGCAATCTTGAAGAATGTTTTGCATTTTCTTTCACTCATTCTTGGATTTTTAACTATACACGACTTTAATGACGGGATATTAAGAGATGCTGTGGATACTGGCCCTCTTGCCCCTGTTATACCGTTATATTTTAATGGATCATCATATGATCCCTCTGCAGTTTGTATTTTCTCCTTGGTTTTATTTTTGGTTGATTTTAGTTCTCTTTTCCAATAGACATTTTCTTTACTTTTCAAGCAGGTAGGAGCACAATTAAAAGCATCTAACAGCAAATCTACCAACCCATTTGATCTTCCATATGATTCTGATATTGGATCCAACACTATGGTATGTTCCATTGCATAATGTTTGGTAAATGTTGTTTAAGTTTTTGGAAGAACATAATGCTTGAGGTTTCTTATGTTATGATGTTGATAATTGTAATGTTTATATATTGCTGTTGTATTGCTATATGCAATGGTTTGTTAGTTAGGCTATTGCTTAGGTGGTTTGGTTGTTATAGATAGCAACAGCAATCTGTTATTAAGTGATCTTGAATTTTATAAATAGTTATGTGAAATAAAGAAGAAGAAAAAAATAAACAGACTGCTTAAGCAGCTCATCTTACATAATTTTTTGGTTTTTTCTCTTGACAATTAATTTAGTTCTTTGTCTTATCAGGAGTTGTGTTATTCTATTATTTGTTTACGGTCTTGCCTATGTGTCTTCTTAGATACTAGTCTTGGGTATTTGTTATAACCATCTATATTCTTCGCAACTGTATTATATGTGATAAAACAAGATTCTTTTGATGCTTTAGATAATTCTGCTGCTGATAGGGTTCATGAAGCTCCTAACAACAGAATGAGGAAATACAAGCGCTCTACTTCATTTAATTCAAGAAAACTTGCTCTCTTAACTCTGTCCTATAAGCTCAGGATCTATCATCTCATACATTTACACTCCTAAAGTTAAATTTTTTAGGACACTACATTCTGCAATCCCAACGCAAGGTTTGTTTAAGGTCTTAGATCCAAAACTTGGGGGCATTAATGTTTAGCTTTGATGGTCTAAAAGGTTGTACATGACAAACTTGCTGCATAATTTTAAAAGACAAGGGTTACAACATAAACATTAAAATAAGGTTAACCCAAGAAAAATCCTGAACAATTGCAGCTGAACATTCAATCCGTCCTTGTAGCATGCTAACCAGTTATTCTAACCAGTTAACATACGGCTTAGTGTGCAGCATGCTACACTAAGCCATATGTTTATTAGTGGTGGCAGAAACTCCAAGCTAAAATTAATTATTTACATTTGGTTTAGTATTTCCACACTTAATCAAACTATCTCTTAAGAAATAAAATGGTTATGTTTTCACTAGATTGCAATATTAACAAATGGGAAGGGATTGGTTATATGCACACTGGAAACATAAGCCATAAAAATCTAACTACAAGCTACGTGTAACAAATTATATATCAATTATGAAAGGGAAACAGAATGAGCACTACTACTATGTTAACAACTAAAAAGTTAACATTCTTTCTCTTAAAGAAAATTCATTAATAACTTAAGCCACATATTTCTGTGATCGTAGGGCTAAACATAATTAACCACATTCAAGATTTAACGACCTCCATAAATATACTATAAATAATCCAAAATTTCTAGCAAAGACATCTAACTATCAAATTCCCACATGTTTTTAAGCTTTAGGTTAACAACTTAGTATTGATCATACCAAGTTAGTTATGGATTAAGTAATCAAGTTAGTATTGATCATACCAAGTTTGTATAATAGTTGAGTCATGCCATGCGTGTGCCAAAAGTTTTAACTTTTTTGAATTATAAATATATATGTAAAGAATACTAATATAAGAGCTTTGTTTCTTTTAGGTTGATAGATATATATATATATGTATATGTATATATATATATGTACATGAATACTGGTAGTGCTTTTATCCCATATTCTCGTGTTCTGTAATTTAATTTATCTCTAATACTATCAATTTTTGTTGTATTAGTACGATGGATAGGAATTGGATGCAATTGGATGATAGACTTTCAGACCATTATGTTATGGAGTTGATAATTATTTGTGATACCAACATAGTTCGAGGTATGTATCCTATGAGTGATAGGATTTAATCACTCCCTCCAAGTCGTGGGTGATCACCCATTTTTTTAAATTTTGAATGCTTAGTACCGTATGCATCTTGTGAGTGATAGGATTTAATCACTCCCTCCGGGTGGTGGGTGATCACCCATTTTTTAAAATTTTGAATGCTTAGTACTATATGTATCCTGTGAGTGATAGGATTTAATCACTCCCTCCGGGTGGTGGGTGATCACCCATTATTTTTTATTATTAATGCTTAGTACTATATGTATCATGTGAGTGATAGGATTTAATCACTCCCTCCGGGTGGTGGGTGATCACCTATTTTTTAAAATTTTTAATGCTTAATACTATATGTATCCTATGAGTGATAAGATTTAATATGTAACGACTCGTCTAGTGAGCCTTATATATTAATTATATTTTTATATAGTGTGTTGTATGTGGGTTTGTTAGATGCCAAAAGTAAGTTATGGGTGAATAAGAGGTTAAATAGCGCAAAATACTACGACGTGTACACTACAGATGATGAGAGAAATCAAGTGGGTTTAGTAGACATTGAGAGAGAGCAATGGAGATAGGTTATGTCTTTAATAAACAACTCATGCTCCATTCTTTTCTAAAAATTTTCATAAGATTCCTTTAAAGATTTTGTTATAGGTTTTTTTTTTCCCATGCCTATAAACATCATATATAAATAATTATGTTTACCCCTTGACCTTTTTTTAGATTTTTGCAAGTATAGCTTCTGTTGTTGACTTATCGGGCATGAAATTAAATTAATTTTTAGAAATCTTTATTTTCTTTTTTAAACCAAGAGAAATTTAGAATTACCATGAATGCAAAAAATGAGTGGTTGCAGACAATGGAAGGTCGTTTAGAATTGCAGCGCCAAATAGAGCTAGTTTTGTTGAATTTGTGATAAAGATACACAACAGTCACAACTGTTAGGAAAAATGGAACAAATTCACTAAAACTTCTAAAATAAAATTTTACCAATTTCACAAAATCTCCCTAATTTGTAAAAATTTTCAAGAAAGCTAAATATAAATTGATCAAAACCGGTGACACAAAAGTCACAAAATTTTTACTCCCTAGGTAAGTCAAGATATGGGAATAGAGGCTCTTATACCTATCAGCACAAAGTTGGGAGATATTAATAATGTTTTCTGAAGAATTGTGAATGTAATAGAGTAGTCCTCACTTGCGCATTCCTGAAACTGAAGCTGGAAGAAGCCTCAAGCAATACCATTAACACTTATTTATATAAAACAATAACTATACAGTGTATTTGATATTTATATACAATATCAGCTTGTGCTTGTAGAACACATATTTAGCATGTCACATGGGCATTCGTGTTGAATACATTTACAGCATCTATTTTGGAATGTCCATGTTTAGTGGCTATTGGATGTTTCCTCTGCTTTCTTACAAAGGCTATTATATAGATGCTAGGGAAGCTAACATATGAGTAGATTTTGAGTCTTTGTAGAGATAGAATTAATGTATCAATCATGATTCATACATGTATATCTATATAAAATCTAAAAAGCCTTTAAAATTTTAATATAGGATCTGATTTAGTGATTTCTAATGCTGGAAAAAAAAAAAGAAGAGAATTTTGAAATATAGGATATGAATCCTTCCAATATGGATTCATGGATTGTTGGAAGGAGATTTTATGTTTGAAAGTTGTTGCACAAAGAGAAAGTGGCTTTTTGATTTGTGAGATTAGCCATGAATGCAAAAAATGATATACTTGCCATCTTCCAAATATTTTATGTTGGGTCATAGGACTAATGATCTTACAGAAGATATGGTCATGGATAAAGATAATTCATAAATTAGAATTCATATAGGTGGCCCCATTCCATAGAATTAAGGCTTGGTGTTTTTGTTAATCTACATCTTAATCTACTCTATATTTAAGGGTTTCTATGTTTTGCTACATTTTAGTGATTGTATGTTATGTAGTTTGTGATGGAGACGTTTTGGGCTTTGTTAATTCTATTTCTAACATTTTATAAAGAAAACATGAACACTTCTTTGATTCTAATTTCATTTTTTTTTTTTTTGTAAGTCAATGAGACAACAAGACTCTAAAGGAAGCAACTGTTTCTTTGGAGTCCATGAACAGTTTTATGACTATATATAGTGTTTTGTTGTACATTTTTGAATAGTATATATGATTATTAAAGTGTTACTTTTAGTTGAATATCTTTTTTAGTGTACATTTTTTAATAGTATATACAATTGTCAAAGTATTATTTTTAGTTGAACATATTTTTTGATGTAATTTGTTGGCAATTAACACACACACACACACACACACACACACATATATATATATATATTACTTTTGGTGTGTAAATGCTAATGGATAATAATTACTTTAGTGTTATTTGAATGACATGTTTAATTTTATGAGTTTTATTTCAATTTGATATGGATAATAATATATAGGTTTGGTGGTTTATATCAAAATAGGATTTTTTGTCATTGATGACTAGCAATTGTTTTCATGCTATTAAAAAAATTAAAAAAAAAAAATATTTTTTTAACGATAGGAATCATACCGTTGCTAATTGTTCACATTATTAACGAGAGGAAATATTGTCGTTATTGGTTTGTGTTTTGATAACTAAAAAGTTATTTTTAATGACAAGAATCATACTGTTGCTAATTGTTTAGACTATTAACGACGGGAAATATTGTCGTTATTAAGTTATAATTTGGTAGTTAATAATTATTTTAACGACGGGAATCATACAGTCGCTAATTGTTTAGACTATTAACGACGGAAAATATTGTTATTGAGTTATAATTTGGTAGTTAATAATTATTTTTAACGACGGGAATCATACGGTCGCTAATACAATTAACGATGGGTTTATCATTCTCGTCGTTAAAGACTTTTATCCTCGGAGGCAATAATGACGACTGACGACAAGAAAATTCCCACCGTTAAAACTTTTTAACGACCGAAAATCAACTTTCAACCATTGATTTTCCAGTCGTTAAAACCCATTTTTCTTGTAGTGCTCCAGCAATCGCCCGTCGTTGCCATCCTGTCGCCGTCTTCACCTCGCCTCTCATGCCCTGACCGTTGCTATATCCTTAGCGATGATTAGCATGAGAGAGGCAAGGCAAAGAAGGCGACGGGCAGTTGCTGGGAGTCGGCCATGGGAAGAGGGGAGAGAAGAGATGAGGCGACCATGGTGGGTGAGGGGAAGTAAATTTGTATAGAAAAGAGAGGTATTTTCGTCATTTTGGCATGCGTGTGTAACTATTTTGTAGCTCAAGAAGTACAAGTAGCAAAGTTCTTATTATATATATATTTTAAAAAATTAATTAATTAATTAATCAAAGAGGTGAGCTAATTTTGGAAAGTCAAAATGAGCTTCTTGGAAAAGTCAATTTGGCAGGGAGGCTATTCCAATGGGAAATTCTATTTGCAGCTTGCTTTTCGCAACCACCTTTATTACTCTTTGCAACTATTATTTTCCAAAAATACCATTACGCATAAAGTCACATGAAGAAGACAGCAACAAGTGGAAGGTAGAGGGTTGCCACCATAGCGGTTGCCAACGACTTGAAAAGGCATCCATTGGCTGTGACGAGCACGTATGGCCGCATGCGCAACCACCCATCACAACGGCAAAATCAAATAAGAGAAGGCAAGAAATCAGTGGCCATGGCAAGACTTACATGGAGAAGACGGCAACAACAAGCTAAAGGATCGAGAATCGCCACCATAACGGGTCGAGAATTGTCTATCATGCTGACGAATCGAACGCGGGAGAAGTCTGAACCCATGGGTTCGGGAGAAACTAATTTTCTAGAACCCAGATTTGGATTTTTCTAACTCCCAAACTGAAGTTTGGGAGAAACCAATTTCCCCGAACACGTGGATTCGGGATAATGCAATTCTCATGGGTTTGGGATAATTGTATTCTCCTGAATCCATGGGTGCAAAAGAATTGGATTTCTCCCAAGAATTGGTTCGGGAGTTTTACCAAGAATTGGATTTTTTTTTGTTGTTGTTGAATTTTTGAATAATGTTATCCGAAATGAAGTTGCGTTTCTAGTAACTCCATATATATGGAAACTATATATATCACACCAATTGTAGACTATATATATATATGTGGAAACTATATATATCACACCAAATGCAACGTATTACGTTTTGACGCATCTAAATCCTGGGATTCAAATGCATTCTCTATCCTTTTATTGGTTTTTTTGTTCTGTGAATTTCATGTATATGCATATATATATATCAACATATATATACATATATCAACTATTGAACATGACAAACTTATATGATATTTAATTTAATGGAAAAATGAACACACATTATGTCACAATCAGTTGCCAAAATATATTGTATATTAAAGCAAAGCCATAAGCTTTCCAAACCCAGGAGTTTGGATCCGTATTTACGCATCCGAATCTTGGGATATATTCGAATGTGTTGAATATGCATCCGAATTTTTGGATTTGGATACCTAAATACGTACCCGATAATTTAAATGCATCAACCATTGTTCTTCTACTTCATGGATGTATTTTGATCCATTTTTTTTCTTCGTCACATTGTCTCCGACATGAATGGGTGGCCATGTATGTTGCGGCTCGGGGGTAGTTCATTGACGTAAATGGTGAGAATAGGCATCGTGGCTGCTAATCTCTATCACGACCGTTATCGTTTGACCTTTAGTTCGAATGCCCAACGATCGTGTTCGTCGAGGCTAAGAGGAGGTATGTTTGACTTGTTGATCGATGGTTTTTGCTATTGCCATGGCCGATGGTTCGTGTTCCATTTTGGCTGACACCTCTCAATCTTCTTCTGGTCATCGTCGTCACAATGGTCGTTTATCTTTTTCCCTTTTTCTTCCTTGATGATTGACAACTTTTATGGTCACTTTTAAAGAAGCAAGCTGGCGATGATGAATAGAGAAGAACAGATCCGTGACTCTAAATAAAGAGCAAAAATGAATTTTTACTCTAAATTATTTTAATCATATTAAATTTTAGTAATAGTAAAATGTGATTGCAGATAACAAAATAGAAAATAGAATTTCCTATTCCAATTTGAAAGAAAGAAGAGACAAATGAGGGGGTAGCCTGCAAGCGTATTAATTTGGCCTGCAGGAGAGAAATCATGAAGAAAGGTGATGAGGGGTCAATATTTCTTAAATCTTAATGAATTATATCCATATTTTGATTTTATATTTATGCTTAAAATAAATAATTATACGCATTACATATTATTTTCAGGATGAAGCGAGGAAGTTGACTTCTACAATTAATTAGGGGCATAAATCGAAAATGTTGGATGACCCATTATTGCCGCTCAAATTCAAGGGCTAATTATGGAGTCTAAAAGATGTTTTAAGTGCACTTGGGTCAACTATTTAATGAATCCAACACAAGGAAGGCCCAAGCATTTTAATCACAAGGAAGGTCCAATCATTTTAATCACATAGAAAGCCCAAGACCAACCAAAAGCCCAACAAAAGTCCAACTTGTATAAGACTTTTCTTTGTTTTATATTTTTATGAGTGATTTACCACCTAAAGTCTTTTGTATTTTTATGAGTGCTTTACCACCTAAAGTCTTTTGTATTTTTTGGGTAAATACCCCATTAATTTAGTTATGATTATGTTTTGTGATAATGGGGTAATTTTATTTGTGTGGTCCTTATTGCATCTTGTGGGTTATAAATAGCTCACTTGGGTGCACTTGTAAGGAGGCTATTTTATTTATGTGGTCCTTATTGTTACTTTATTATCCACCGCCTGAATGGCCGATTAATTTCTGTCATTAAATTTCTGCAATTTTAATTCACGTCTTTTTATTATCCACGGCCTAAATGGCCGGTTAATTTATGTTATTTTAATTCCTGTCAATTAAATTCTGTCATTTAAATTACGCCATTTAAATTCCTGTCAATTAATTTTTAAATGAAGATGAGTAGCTAAATCCAATCTTGGATTAAGGTAAGGACAGTGTCCAACACCAATGATTCTCAAAGAAAACTGCGCTTCAAATATGTAATATTAATCTGATTTAATTTGAGCAATATGCGTATAATGGATCTTTGAGTTTAAGTTGGAACATAAGCCTAACTTAGAATTTTCATGCCATGTATAGAGATTGCTAGACTTGAAAATGTTTTCATATCCAAACCCAAATGATTAATCTATAGTTACAAATTCTGTCTATTAAATACAATTCAATTTATGGTAATTTCTTAACTTAGAATCTCTCATGCTATGTATGGAGATTGTTTAACCAAAAATTATCATTATCTTAAATTGTAGTTACTGACATACATATTATTTGCATTTTGATTTATGGTAATTGCTTAACATAGAATCCCTCATATCATGTATGGGGATTGCTAGACTTAAAATTATCATTATCTCTAAATGCACTTAATGGAAAAAGCTCAAATTTGAACTCAGATTAATATTACAGATCTTTTCTATTAAATTGAAAATTAATTAGCATTGGCACTGAAATTGTCTTGACCCAAGCACTTTTACTTTCTATTTTTAATTTAAAATATGCATTGGTATATTTCATCGCTGTTAAATTAGGTTATTCACTGCCTTGCTCTATTTCTGATCATATGTATAAGTATTCCAACAAAATAACAAAAACAAAAAAAAATAATTAATAACCAACTTATTCTGATATTTTTGTTTTTCATCTATATAATCTCCATGTGAATCAACCTGGTACTCACTAGAATACAAATTTAAAACTGTACTCAACGCACATTCGCACACTAGCGAGGATAAACGCCTCACCCATTTTTGTTGAAAATAATAATTTCATATTTAATTTAAAATATTGTGTAAGGTAAGGGAGCAGTCAGAAGGTGAGAGGAGAAGGGTTCTCCCCCTTCTATCGATGCCGATGGAGATACTTGTTTGTATATATATTATTATATATTGGAAATAATAATAATAATAATAATAATAATAATAATAATAATAATATTATTATTATTATTATTATTATTAATATTATTATTATTATTATTATTATTATTATTATTATTATTATTATTGAAAAGATGGCAGAATAATGCCCCCGCATGTGTGTGTTCTGCCATCCTCTCATCTTCTCTCCGATTTTCCTTCTCCTTCGTTTGTCCAGTAAGATGGCACCTAAAAATATAATATATGATATTATATATATGATGTTACAATTGTTGACTCGAAATTCAAATTTGACTGAGATTGAGACTCCTAATTTGACTATGGTTATGACTTTGAATTTGACTATGATTATGATGTTGTCAAATTCGATTTTATGTGAGATTTATTTCATCTGGAGGAATATCCTTATGCATCATCTTCTGATTAGGATATGGTTTCTTGTGTTCATGTATAGATGATTTTAGATCTATAAATAGGTATCCAATGTTTTGGAATTAGTTGCAATTATATCACTTTTGTATTATCAATATTTGGTTAGTGATATTTTGTTCTTTCTACTAGTGAGTTTTCCTGATTTGGGTTTTTCACATAAATTCTGTGTTTGTGTGTGGTTGATTGGTTTGATTGTTAATTTATTGTCGATCCAATTTTATAATAGATTGGTATCAGAGCCGTTGGATCAAACCATCAACATTTGGTACATCTTAGCCGTTGGATTTGCATCATCATCTACATCAGCTGGTTTCAGGTTGCCCAACATGTTTAGCCACTGTTGTCATCGCATGTTTGTCTTCTCCTCCATCACCCACGACCCCCCATTTACCATCGATCACCCTTGTTCTCACAGTCGCTTCAAATCTGGTCGTTTTCCTCCACCTTATCGGTCGTTTGCCCTTTACTGTTCATGCCTTTGTCAATTGGAACATCACAGGTCGTTGTCGTTGCCGATCTGCTCTCTTTTCAACTGTCAATCGTCAGCTAGCCTTCATTGGCTTGCTTCTCTACTGTCGATCGTCGGTCTTTCTTACTGCTTGCCATCCATCAACACAACTGCCATTATTGATTGGGTTTCTTTATTGCAGAAGACCATTTATTTAGCATATCCAGATCTAGTTAAGATCCGAACCACTATGTCTATATCGGGTTTAGATTAGGTCATATCCAACCAACCAATCTGCCAACCCAGATTTAGATCTATTTTTGCCCAGATTTGTTGCCTAGATCCAATATTTTGGTTTGTTTTCTATTGGGATTTTTTTTATCGATCGCTTACATTATTTGGGGTTATTTGATCTTCATATTGACTACCTTGAAGTATGATATTCCATTATTGGATCGGAATATCTTGATTCTCACTATTATAGGTTAAGATGTGTCCAATTTTGGATGAATGGATTTAGATGAAGGTGGAGTTATCAATGGGGATTTATATTGATAAATGCGAAGTTATTAAGATCAACAAAGATATGTTAAGGCTGATATTTGGTTATGCTTTAAGTGCGATTAAAGATATCCATTACAATAAACTTTGTGTGGATTTGGGTGTTATTTCCTATGGTACAATTTTGGTTGGTATTTATCAAGAGATTAATTTTCTATGATTATGTTGGAAGAAAGAATTTTGGATAATTTCACATTTGAATTTCGTGATCATCCAGATTGTTACAATTGTGACATGAAATTAAAATTTGACTGAGATTGAGACTCTTAATTTCACTGTGATTATGATGTTGTCAAATTTAATTTTATGTGAGATTTATCTTATCTAGAGGAATATTCTCATGCATCATCTTTTGATTAGGATATGATTTATTGTGTTCATCTATAGATAATTTTAGGTCTATAAATAGGTGTCCAATATTTTAGAATTAATTGCAGCTATATCACTTTTGTATTACTAATATTTGATTACTGATATTTTGTTCTTTTTGCTCATGATTTTTCCCGATTTGGGTTTTCCACATAAATTCTGTGTTCATGTGTGGTTGATTGGTTTGATTGTTAGTTTGTTATCAATCCAATTTCGTAACATATGATGCGCGAGGCTTCCATGGATTCAGCTTCCTCGATCAATTGTACATATATGTGATATATATATGGCGCACCCTTTTTCTTCCTTCCTTTCATCTCTCAGCCGTGTTCATTTATATTGTTAAGAATCTCCTGTGAAATAAATCACACAACCACAACTTTAGCAGCACCAAGATCCACGAATATCTGAACAAAGAATCAAAGAAAGGAATATGAACACAACACACACAACAAAATAGAAAAAGAAGAACACAACATGTATGTGTTCGAATCAAAAGATCCTACTCATGGTAGGAGTTTCGCCCCTAGTCAATCCATTAGAATATGTATATACAAGAGATTTACATAAATGATTACAATGAGAGATACAAGAACCTCTTACAAAATTTCACGGTAAATCAAGAACAATACATCAATCAGAAAACACAAACTATACAAACGCAAATAACAGAGTACATCGCTCCAAAATTCCAGAGCTATTCTGAACATTCAATCTCATCAATCTCTCTCCCAACCAAACCAGTAAACATATGATTCACACATGCAGGGAGTAAGAAGAACAAATATACCTTGCGTTTCCTACCTTACCAATCGTCCAATTCTTCTTCCCGTTCTCCGATCTAGGGTTTTTCTCTCGCGGTTCAGATCTGTTCGTGAAGTTGATGTGCGTAACAGTGACAGTTCACATAACAAAGAGAGCTTATATACTTAGGGTAAGGGACAAGGTTGGAATTAGAATAAAAGATCAATATTCATGGGCTAGGCTTGGGCTTCAAATAAACAAGCCCAACCCAGTTTATTTATTATATACTTGACCCAATCCATTATTTATCAATTATATTTAACATAAAATATATTACCATATACTATATGTCACTTACATGAATTAATCAAATAACATATAACATATCAATATATTTTAAATCATATATCAACATATATGTATGTGATATGTATATTTTATTTGAAGTGAGATAGTGGGTGAAGAGAAGCGGTCAGCCAAGAGGCTCAATGGACAGACAAAATTGACGGATAATGGAAGTCAGAAAAATGGACAACAACGTGCAGATCCAACGAACAAGTTCGTCGTGATAGTTCCAAGAGATCAATACGGGTAGCCAGTGAAGAACATTTTTCACCTGGCAAGAGCTACTTGCAGTCGATAATGGACAGTTGTACGCAGCCAATGGTGGTTGTGGTTCGTTCTCCGACGTTTTTAGTAGCTTTGTTGGCAAGAGGTTCTAGTAGTGTTAGTGGCTACAATTTTCAAGGAGTTTTCGACGATTGTCTAGCAAGAGTTGCTGGTGGTGGATTTATAGTCGCCCCTCCTTGTTATATTTGGCTTCAAGTCCACAAAATGGACAGTCTTATTAGATCGAAGAACGGTCCCAATTCCCTTTCACTTTCGTTGAGATAGTCCTAGCACTGGTCCAACGAAGGGTTCCAAGGCAATCTACGAGTGAGCCGATTTCATCCCCTATGCTTGTGGGGGTGGCTTGTTTAGCCAAGGACAGGTATCAAAATAAACGAGGAGCTAGTTTCGAAAGCAGGTTGGTGAGCTAGTACATGATGAAATCGTGAGAGTTAAATTGGGAGATCGAAATGTTTTGGTCAAATGTGCAACAGAAGCAACCGACATACTTTTTGATCTTGAGATAAAAGTTACCATTTATTGTATTTCCATAATATATGGTTTTGTTATATGCATATGACTGTTATCACTGTGTCATGCAATAATTGATCTATTTCCACTACTTATTTTTATGATTTTTGAAAAAAATTTAAAAGTCAATTTGTCTTATTGCATCTATCGCTAAGTGTTAGCGCGTGTAATCATTGCATCCTTTCATGATCACCATAGTATTTTGTATGTGAATTGCTATACTTTGATGCTACTTTTGGTTGCCCTAGCCATGGATTGCATATAAGGTAGTACTTGGGAATAGCATGAAGCATATGGAGATAGTTGAGTAGTCAATATAGGATTTATCACTCTTGGTTATAAGAGAATATATCTATGTTGCTACTTGATGAATTGGTAACTCAAAATTCTCTGGTCTTAGTGGAAAGGATATTTGAAAGGAGTTACAAATTTCACTTATCATTAGAGTTGATCAATCTGATATCAAGAAAAACTATCAGTAAGTATAGAGTTGATACTAATTCCATACTCTATGCTTAATGGGGATATAGCATGATGAAATGATTGAATTCCATGGTAACTGTGTATGAAAATGTCTAGTAAAATCAATTGACATTCTTACCAATTTGGTGGTCATGCATGACACATTGTTAGATGTTTAATTTATCAAATTAAGGTAGAAATTATTTAAAATTTAGAATAAATAGAGAAATTATTTATTTATTTAAATATATAATCTTTAAATAAATAAGACGGTGTAAATTAAGGGGTATTTAAGCCAAAGAGTGGTCAAATCCTAATTAAATTAGGATTATAACCTAACCCTTGACTTAAAGCTTATAAATACCCCCATCGTGCCTCCGTTTGAGAATACCAAAATTAGTTCCTAGACTTTCAATCTCAAACAAAAAATTAGCATTTTTTGAGGTTGGAGATTTGCTCCAAGATTTAAGAGTTAAAGTTTGGAGATTTGTTACTAATTTTTATGTGAATTTTAGAGGTGGTGTGTTTGTGCAGCTCAATTTGATGAGATTTGGGATCTACAAAAGTTACGAACAAGATAACTTGTCTATTTGTGTTCATAATTATTTTATTTACACAATGAATATAACAATAGAAAATTCAGTAAATGGGAATAGTTATTTAATTTATTTATTTTTTCACTGCATTACATGTATGTGATGCACAGCTATTCCCAACATCTGCCAACGTCATCGTCGATGCATTGGTGGTCTCCCGGAGCCTTATTGCTTCGGATCTGCGTTGGTTTCCATTGCCAATATGTTATTGCTGTGATTTTTAATTGGTCTCGTCGATGTCTTGGACTTCAACGGTTTTCGTGCTTCCAGTCTTCCTGGAGATAGCTTTTTGTCCACCGGATTGGTCTCTCGAAAATTAATTCCGGCCTCTTGGAAGAGCACTATGAGGTTGCTCGTTGTTCCTTCAGTTGAACTGAGAAGAAGAAGTTAGTAGGAAGCTTCTTAATCCTCTCTGTTTTCTGCTTTCTTCTTCCCCTTTTTTTGAGTTCTAGTTTCTATTTCTTTCTTAGCCAAGCTTCTATCTGGCTTTTTCTTTATATATATATATATATAAAATTAAATGCTGAAGCTTCATTTTCATTTTCTTTTTCTTTATATATATACTAGCGTATGCCCGTATCTAAAGACACAATATAAATAATATTAAAATAAAATATAGTTATAATTTATACGTATTATGTTGAAATTTATGAAAAACTTATAAAAATTTTACTTGTATTAAACACTCTACAAAATTTAAATAATGTTCACCAATATTACAAATCAAAATATAACAGCAAGTAAAAAAAAAAGTTATAAACACTGAACAAAAAATAGAAATTATAGTTATTGTATACTGTTAATGTTTTATAATAAAAAGAAAAAAATACTAATCTATATAATAAAGAAGATATTAAATATATATTTTTTGAGTGTGTGAATTTAATTTTTTTGTTGCAAGAAGATCAGCTAAACAAATCACTCTCGCTTTCTTTTTAAATAGCTCCAAACAAACAGTCCTTCCATCTCAGACCAATTTTTTAGATAGCTCCACAACAAATCACCTTCACTTTCTTTTTAAATAACTCCAAATAAATACTTTCAATGCATTTAAACTTTCACTTTCTTTTCAAACAGTTCCTAAAATCTAATAAAAGTTTAAATACATTCGGTGCAATGACAATAAGAAGGAAGACGCTTTGAACATTTGGACACAGTTAAATACTTTCAACAGTCGTCACTGCCATGCAATTGATACCAAATGAGAAGTGTAGTAGCTAATTAGTGGTGGATGTGGTCCTTCTTGTGTCATTATGTGATAGTGAGCCATGCAATTGATACCAAGTTGTGTAAATTCAATGTGAAATGTGTGCAGTAAATAAGACTACTTACTTGTAATCTCCTTGAAATGGCGGCAAATGACAAAAAGGGGACGACGACAGGTCTAAGCTGAGAATGAGTGGTAGCGAATGTCGAAAAAAAGGGGTGACGACGGTGGTTTTGGGCCGAGAAAAGGTGGCGGCAAATGACAAAAAGGGGGCGATGGCGTTGGGGTTGGGGCGAGAAGAGATTGTGACGAACAACGGAGGGGGTGGGGCTGGGTCGAGAGAGGGTGTAGTGAATGTCGAAGGGAGGGGTGACGATGGCCGGTGCGGCGACAGGGGGGCCAGTGACAATGTGGGTTGATAGGTCTATGAGAGACAGAAAAAGAGAGAAAGAAAGAGAGAGACAATGAACGAAGGAATAGGAAAGAGAAAAAAAATAAGGTAAGACATTTTCTAAACTCACGTGCAAAGTTATCCCTTAACTTTCTTTTCACTTCCACCAATCAAAATTATATATCATATTTAAAATTCATCTATGAATTTTAACCATTGATATATACATTTATTTTCATTTTAGTTATACAAATAAAATGTGTCTTTAATATATTTTATTAAATTTTTTTATCTCTTATTATGTATTATATAGATTATATATATAAAATAAAAATTCAAAAGAAAAAAGTAAAGGGTGCAGAAACATTAAATGAAGGAGCAGGGCATTAATAGGATTATCACATCACATACATATACAGTCTTGATCTTCAGTGCCCGACGCGGACAGGTCAACTCCCATCCTCATACCCACATACATACATGCATGCATATAATTTTTTATGTTTTAAATATTACTAAAAATTATTATCTAAATAAATTATTATTTCTAGTTTGTTCAGTTAAAATTATAGTTACTTTAATAATAATAAGAATAATTAATAATTTATTTATTTATTTTAATCGTAATAGAATTTATACATATTTTATGTCCTTTTTAACTTTATCTGTCATATAAGAGTATAACTAAATTGATCAAATTACTCAAAGAAATTTGACATAATTTAATTTGGTGGCAAAATAAGAGGTTTAATTAAATGGGGGTTTTAAGTTTGTTATTGGCTGAACTATATCAGTGTTAGCAAACATAATTTTTTTTCTAAAATCGAACCAACTCAATCGAATAGATATTCAAATCAAACAGATTGAAAAATTAAAAAAATTGAAAATATCAAACCGTTTATATTATCCTATATTGACGTAATCTAACAAATAACAGATTTAAAATTCCCTATCTAATTAAACCTCTTATTTCGTCCCTTCCCAAAATTAAATCATGTCAGACCTTTTTGAGTAATTTGATTGATTTGATAACACTCTTATTTATATACATAGTTAAAAAAGACATAAAATATATATAAATTTTGTTATTATTAAAAAAATAAATAAATTATTAATTATGATTATAATTACTATTATTAAAGTAACTGTAACTTTAACTGAACAAACTAGAATTACTAATTTATTTAGATAACAATTTATAGTAATATTCAAAACATATAAAATTATATGTATGTATGCATGTATGTATGTGGGGATGGGGAGTTTGTACATGGGGGTGGCATGGGCAGCGTCTAGAGGGGTGTTTGTACATGGGCAGGGTAGGAGAGGGGTGAGACATCCGTGTCGAACAAGATAAGACACGAGCATGAGATTAAGATTGTATGAGATAGTGGACTTCCAAATTTACAGCTTCTCGATTTCAAAGACTTGCCACGTTGTCTGCGTTCTGCTTCCTTCGTGCAATGTCTTCTATTCTAATTGATTTGATTCGATTTTCTGGAGAATTAAAATTGTCAAGGTTCTTTCTTCTATTGGTTGGTCTATCTCAGAGACACTTTCAGAGTCATCTATTTTCCACGTTCTTGGTTCTAGCTTTTGGTCTCTTGAAAATTGATTTGCCGCCTTCGATGGTCTTTAATTTTTTGTCTCTAGGTGATATTGTTGGTTACTTGGAAATTAGGATTGGGAGGGCTATTGTAATCGTGGCCCTTTTGGTTGTATCAATTATACTTAGCTTGAGATTGTGTTAGAGCTATTGTAGTATTTTTAGGTTTTTTAAACATTTTCTCCAAATAATGTTAATTATTGTTGTCAAAATATAATAATAAATTTATTTGATTAAAAATATAGTCATTAAATTGCCTAATTCTATAAGAAAAAAAAACATTTAGAGGGGTTAGGGAAGTTTTTATATAAACACTCCAAGAATCAAATCAAATATTAAAAATAATAAAAAATTAAAAACGGTATTAAAATTAATATTAGAGACGTACATTTTCTAAAATAAAAGTCTACTTATTTATTGATGAGTATGAAATAATGCTAAATCTTATGAGATTGAATTCTTATAAATAATATTTATTCTTATCTTTTAAATTTTTTTTAGAATTAAAATTCTTCGTAATTAATTTTTTTTTATAGTATCTTTAAAGAAATTTTTAAATATCATAATTATCTAATTTATGAGGAATGTAAGAATCCCCCATTTACGATAAATTTTACACCTTTCTAACCCAAAAACTTAATTTGAATTTTTGAACTTTTTCTATATTTTAATAAACTTTTATCTATAACACAACACATATAATTCAACCTTTATAAATTCAAAAATCACATTAAACGTCAAATTTGGGAATTCTTTTTTCGACGCCACGTGCAGATTGGACATCGAACGCATTCCAAATTTCCAAGGAATACGAACTAAGGCTGAAGATTTAGTGCCAAACAATAATTAATATTACAAAGAAAACAAATAAACAGTAATTAACGAAACATTAGCTAGATTGCTGGCTGCTCTTCATCTCCCAAAAGATCACAAAGGTCGACGTCGGCGATATCCATAAGAATGTCGCTCCAATCATAACTCATCAGTTGCTCATGAGCCGAACGTTCGCCGATCGCCTCTAAACCAGGTCTCACACACAGACCATCACTCCACTGCCCCATAAAAGCCTCTTCAAATGGCCCAATATCTTCCAAGAATGTGACAATATCATCATCTTTAACTTGGGATTCAACAAGACTACTGTTAATTTCTGGCGTTGGAGATGGCCCGGCGGTGAGGGGATCGTTTTCTCTTGTTCGGATATCTTCCATAATAACGGGGGTTTTGCTCCTCATCCACGGGAGATTTTTCGGGAAGGTCCGAGGCTGAGGTCTTATGGTTTTGGTTTTAGTCGTCTCCTTGTCGGCGCTTTGAGCTTTCAGTACTATGTCTTTGTTCTTCCGCAGGTGGGTGTTCCAGTAGTTCTTCACATCATTTGGTGTTCTACCCGGAAGCCTACCCGCAATTAGTGACCATCTATTTCAAGAGAGAGACAGCCAAAAAATGGTTATAATTATGCATTAAGCAGTGGAATCATTTTAATTATAACATATATATATTATGGGAAAAGGGTGATTCAGACAGGTATATGCTAGTGTCACATATATTATATATATTATAGTTTGCAGCATGCCTGTTGCCTAGCAGTTTGTGAAGCCTGACAAAAAGATCAACTTCATCTTCAGTAAAGCTCCCTCTCTTTATGTTTGGCCTCAGATAGTTGAGCCATCTCAGTCTGCAACTTTTCCTGCATCTGTTTAATCCTGCAAATTCATTCAAGAACCATCAATTCCTCTCTCTATTTCTCTCTCTCTATATATATAATATTTACCAGCTTTTTGAGGGACTTGGTGCCATTTTCCTTCTCCATGCTTTTCAATGAACTGCTTGAGAAGTTTGTCTTCTTCCTCGGTCCATGCACCTTTCCTCACTCCGAGGGGAACTATTTCCTCCATAGATAGCCTGCTGTAAGCCTGTAACACTTCCGAGTGTTGAAGTAGAGTTGCTGAATTCTGTTACTTAAATACATACACCCCCTCCCGCCCCCCCCCCCCCCCCCCCCCCCCCCCCCCAACACACACACACATGCACGCATATATTTCAGTGGTTCTTCCAGCTTGGGGCTGTGCGGATACGTGCACGTTTGACAGCCACAAGAAGTAATTGCAATTAGCTCTGGATTAAATACCAATCAAATCAGCGGTCCGGCTACTTAATTCCAACTCTTAAAACTCTACTTCCTGCGCTTAGATTCTTCTTGAGCACATTCTTCCTATCTCCGGTATACGTGGAACATTCTGCGCAAAGCAGTTTCTCTTGGTGTCTTTTTTTTTTAATTTGACTTGTTCACATCGCATACACTCATCATTTCTCAATTATTTGTTTTGAAATTTCTAGATACAATGGAAGCGGACTCCACAATAATGATTGCACTTTACATCTAGCAAAACGAGTTAATGCACTTCAAAACTTACATCTATTTTTGTAAATAAAGAGTTTATGGCCCCATTTAGTATTGTTATGCTTTCATTTTTTTGAATTTTTTACTACTGTGAAGGTAGTTTTGCGTACTATTGAGTTTTTAAGCCTTAAATTTATCTTGCTTGTACAATGACTTAAAACCTCTAACCACAAAATGAGCGACAGGTAAATGACGTAACGACGATCAGGTTTTGATGTCAGATGCATTGGACCGGTGGATGCAAGGACCACTATGGTGCATGATATGAAGGCTTTTTGAATGACCCCTCAAATGTAGTTCAGGTGTCCCCAAGTACTAAAAGAAATTACTAAGGTGTTTAATTAAGGACACATTCGGTAGCAACTGGATGCTCGACAATCGACATCCAAAATTCTAGTCCCAAGGACAGAAAGACAAAAGGTATATTACTACGCAACGTCCACGTGAACATACCAAATGAACATGCCACAAAAGCACAGGTAGTTATGTGACAGCATATTATATTACATTGGGCACCAAATTTGAGAGTGATTTTGTTTTAACGGGTAACCATCACCCTCACTGCTTTTGTGAGAGTTAAAAATAACGAAACGGCATGAGAATAATATTTGATTGCCATTTCGTTATTTTTCGAATCATACTACATATACACCATTTTTGTACATTTTGAGCTACACAATGGGTATTATGACCAAAATACCCTGCGTGTCTCCATAGACCTCACGCGCCTCATAAGGAATATTTTTGTAATTGATACACCTTTGTGTAGCTCAAGGTGTACACAAAGGTGTACCAATAGCATTATTCTTATTTTTCAACCTCACAAAAGTAGTGAGAGTGATGGTCATCCCGTTAAAGGGGTGAACAAAATCGCACTCAAATCATTATGATATTATGACATGTGCGACAAATCCCCCCCCCCCCCCACTTTTTAAATTGGCCGTCATTGTCATTTATTTTATGCATATTTTATTATATATATTCTAATATTTGTCAGTTAAAATAAAAAAATGAATAATTAAGTAATATCAATTAAAATAAGAAAAAAATTTAAAAAAAGAGAAGATAAATATTTTATACACATATAAACATGTGGATGAATTTGGGTATATGTGTTTGAATATGAGTTTCTGATAATTTTAGTATATTATAAAAAAAAATTAATATACAGATTTAAACTTTTATCCCTAACCCAAAATCCTAACTCTGCCACTACGAATAAGGTTAGCTCTACTTCACCTTTTGGTTGACAAATATGACACATTAGCTTATGCAAATAACATGTCACGGTTAGGGATGGGTTAGATTGGTTAATTCATACAAAAACTTTGTTTTTGGCTCAATATATTAATGATATAATCCCACTTTTAACTTATTGTCAAAATACAATAATAAATACTTTGATACTTAAATTAGACACTGAAAATGATAAAAAATTAAAAATCGTATTAAAATCAATATCAAAGATATATTTTTTCTAATATAAGAGTCTACTTTATAGAAGGGTATGGAAAAGTCTTAAATCTCATGGGATTAGGATTAAATATTTGAAGTCTTTTAGTTTTTAAAACCGCCGCAAAGTACGTTTTTAGCGGCGATTTTTTTAATATTTTGTGACAATTTTTTAAAATTGCTATAAAATTCATTAAAACATTTAATTTTACAGTAATTTTCAAAAAACAAACCGCTAAAATTATAACATAATTAAATAATTAAAAAATAAAATTGAATTTAGAGACGATTTTAAGAAATCGTTGCTAAATTAAAAAATAATTAAATAATTTAAAATTAAAATTAAATTAAAATTTGCGTCGGTTTTGAAAAAGTGTAGCAAAAATTTATTAAAAAATTTAACTTAGCGACGATTTTTCAAAATCGCTGCTTAATTCAAAAATAATTAAAAAATTAAAATTAAAATACATTTACGGTGAGTTTTCAAAATTGCTACAAAGTTGACTAAAAATTGAATTTAGCAACACTTTTGAGAAACCGTCGTTAAATTAAAAAATAATTAAATAATTTAAAAATTAAATTAAATTAACATTTGTGACGATTTTTTAAAATTGCTGTAAAATTCATTAAAAAATTTAATTTAGTGGTGGTTTTTCAAAACCGTCACTAAATTCAAAAATAATTAAATAATTTAAAATTAAAATTAAATTAACATTTGCTCTGATTTCTCAAAATCGCCACAACATTCATTAAAAATTGAATTTAGCAGCAGTTTTTGAGAAACTACATCTAAATTCAAAAATAATCAAATAATTTTAAATTAAAATTAAAGTGACATTTGCGGTGATTTTTTATTAAAAATTTGTATTTTACTTAAGAAAATTATTAAAAATTAAATTAATAAAAAGAAATATAAATCTTAAAAATAAAATTTAATTTAAATTTAAATTAATAGCAAAAATTAATTAAAAATTTTAATTTAAAAAAAGAAAAATAAATAGAAATTTAACAAAATTTTAATAATTTTAAAAAATATATAAAATCTTTTTTATTTTTTAATCAATTAATTTATTTAATTTAATTCATTTAATTCATTTAATTTATTCTTAATTTATTCTTTTATTCTTTTAAAAAATAAAAAAATAATTAATATTTTTTAATTTATATTAAAAAATAAAAAATAAAAAATATAATTCTAAAAAATAGTGGTTTGATTGATATATAATTTATATGCAGGGTTATTTAATAAGGGGGCTTGGCAGATCAAACGTTTTCACGCACGCGTATGGGGGAGGTTGCGGGTTCGAAACCAAGGAAGGGAATGTTGAAAATTTAATTTCTAGCATCGTCACATGGTTGGGCTGGTCCAAGCGACTGGACGCACGCGGGTCTAGGCGTGAGCATGGGCATGGCCGCCCATGGGGGAAATTAAGGGCTTGTTTTCTTTGTTGTTTTCGGGCAATATTCTATTTTCAATTTTTCAAAACACCCAAAACGTGTTACTTACCCATTTTCAAAAATGCATTTTCCAAAACACAAAAAAAATTTACACACAAAACTCAAAACAGCAAAAATGCTTGTTGGCCATTTTCAGCCAAAACATGCTGGTAAACCAAAACACGGAAAACACCTCATTCTCCTCTTTTGTATTCTCTCTCTCTCTCTCTCTCTTCTGTATTCTCTTTTCTTTCAAAGAACACCATCGACCAGCAACTGAGATCGCTGCTCTTCTGACCGTCGCCGTTCGTCCTCCTCCAGCCACATCACCTGAGATTGGCCCCTTCTGACAGCCATTGTTTATCCTTAGCCATTGTTGTCGTTCGTCCTTCAGCTACTACCTCATGATGGTGGATTAAGATTGTTATCTGGGTTCTTTGTTGTTCCTTTTTTAACTTTACAAAATAATTAATTAATTAGAAAAATAAGAGAGATGGGACAATGGGAATAGCTTTGGTCCCCTTGCCCTATCAATCATCAATACCACCCACTGAAGCTATTATAGTAATTTATTAGATTTAAAATATTTAATAACTAAAATTTGAAAAGTACAATGAATCTCCTTTATTAAGTTCATCATCATCCATTTACTACTGAGGTGAATTTGAGTTTTTGCTAATTTACAATTAATTAGATAATATTATGTTGACGTACGAGAACCGAAGAGTAAGGAACAGAAGCAAAGGAACCAACAATAAGCACACAAGATTTTTACGTGGTTTAGCTCGAATGATGCCTAGTCCACGGCTGTTCTCTGGTTATTCTAGCAGAGTCACAGTATGTAATTTTTTTTGATCGATCCCTTTACAGTGGCGTCTTCTTCTCTATAAATAGAGTCTTGTTGTTTACAATTCGAATTAGTTCTAAATATGGAAGGAGTCTATTCCGTTGATGGCGCTTTCCTTATCGGCTCCGGAATATCAGGGATAGGTTCCTTGTCTTCAGGGATTTGAATTACTTCTGATAGGCAGGTGTATATCGCTTCCGACAATCTCGCAATCTCCTAGCTGTTCTAATCTTTGGCGCATCCTTCGGCGAAGCGAAAGTCGTGATGTTGTGATGCTGGGATGTTGTTTTGAGTGAGCTCGCTTAGAGCGAGCTCGCTGTCTTCAGGTGACCTGACTTTTTACCGTGAGACTTCATTGGTGGTTCTCGATCTCTGGGCTTGGCGAGCGTCTAAGGAACTCCGGCCGGCCTATTGTGCCTTGGGTATTTTGGGTTCGCCCTGCGCAACCGAGTCCAGCCCGTCAGCTGAATTCCGAAGATCGCCTATAACATAAGCCCCCCAGCACTTAGTGCGAGCTACGGATTGAGAGTTGTTTTAGTTGCCGCGACCTGTTTATCCGCGTTTTGGAGTATCTCCCGTTCCTTCCTCGAGAAACGTTTTGAATGGCACGTTTTGTTCGTACCGCTTTTAATGTGCGCACTTTCCCATTACTGCGCGTGATTATGCCTGTGAGCCCCACGAGATATCGTGCGGCCGATTTACTTGGGGTATGATATGAGCCGTTCTCAGATCCGACGGCTGAGATCTTTCGGGTAAAAGGTATAAATAATGGACAGAGGCTTCCTTCTTCCCTCTTCGCTTGTCACTTCGAATTTTTGCAAAGGCTTTTTCCTCCGTCTTTTCGCTCAGCATCAGTTACGATCGCCTTCTTGGTTCTTGGGTGCCTTTGCTGCCGTTCCCGACTCCGGCACCACTCGCCTGCTATTTTTCTGGTAAGTTCCAACTCTTTTAATTTGCCTTTTGGTTAGCTGCACTTCAGCCTTACTTGTGTACTGCCTTTTTCGTGATAGCTCGTCCTTTTCCAGTTTTGGAGCGTCGTCTGCCCCTTTTTGGGCTCGTGGCTGTAGAAGCGAGCTCGTCTCACGTTTAGATATCTTCCGGGCTGGAATGTCCAGCCCCCACCCCCCCTTGCTTTAGGTAGTCCTTGTTTCGCGGATCTTGTGCGACCTGATTGAATGGGGGAGTCCCTAGGGCCTTTTTTTTTTTTTTTGTGAGTACTGGTCGGCTTTCGGCGACTTGACTCTAATTTTGTCGTAGATGTCCCTCTCAGGTCAGGCGCCGCGACTACAAGATAGGAGATATGGACACTCCGACTTCTTCGGAGCCATGTGAAGGGTGGGAAGAGACTGTTCAAGAGCTCTCCTCTCGACGAGATGGGGGCTCTCGGGAACTCGCTTCGTTTGTCTCTACTGCTTCGTCTCAGCGATCTAGGGATGACCGAAGCGCCTGCGAGGTGTTCGAGCGTCATCCTTCAAACGTGACCTTCAGCTAGCTCAATTCATGGCTTAGGGAGTATAGCTTCCCTTCGAGCTCCAGTGCCATGGTTCCTTCTCCTGAGGACCATGCTGCCAATCCTCCTAAATGGTTCATTGCTCTGAGCCTTCAACATCTAGAATCTGATTTTAGATTTCCAGTCCCTCCTTACTTGATAGCTCTCCTGAATGACCTGAGGCTTTCGCCTTTCCAGCTCACCCCAAACTCCTACGCTCAACTTTCTTCATTAGCTCTCCTTTTTAAGAGGGCAGGCCTTAAGCCTCCATCCTAGGATCGTTAGGTTCCTCTTCTCTTTCAAGGGTTTAGGTAGCGGGCTGCACTATATCATAGCTCGTAGGTCCAAATATAAAGATCTCCTGCCAAAAGGTAAGACAAAGGGGAAGTCTAACGTAGGGGCGTACAAGTCATGGTGGTTTTTTGCCTTTTGCATTTCTCTTCACGAGCTCATGAGCTACGGCTTCGTTCAATGTCCCAGTAAGCGAGCTTATATCCTTGTTTTTCATGCTTTTCCCTCACTCTTTTGACTAACTGCTTTCCTTTTCAGATACTTCTGGTGAAAAGCCCAACTTGACCAAGGGCGAGGTTGAGTTGCTCGAGAGTGTTGCGGCTCTCAAGACGGATGCCGACGACATCAAGCCTTCTGACGACCTGCTTCGTAAGTTTGGGCTTGCCCCCTCCCTCAATGTAAAAGAGATAGACAAGAAGAGGATATGGGTCCGAGGGAGGAAGGACGTTAAGTCCGCCCTTGAACAGATTGACTTGGGTGTGAGCTCGGACTAAGGTGATCGAGAGGAACAAGCTGGTCCATCAATGCCGAGGACGATAAAACTGAAGTACGCCCCGCGCGGCAAGTCGGCGGTGACCTCTGCTGCAACTTCTTCGGCTCTGACCTTGCAGGCTCGGGTGGATGCGCCCGGGTTTGAAGGGTCCATAATACCTGCGGCCGATCCTCCAGTGATTCCATCTGCTCTATCCGCCCCAGAGACAGTCACAACCCACGACTCCGAGGTGGTTGTGGCTATACCTGCTCGTGGGAAGGCTCGGGCCAAAGGTCAAACCGCCTCAGCTTCTGGGAGCAAAAGGAAGGCTCTATCGACTTCGTCTCCTATTACAAAGAGCCAAGCCGAGAAGAAGAAAAAGGCTGCCGCTCCTCCAGACTCCGCGGCCCAAGAGGTTTCTGTAGGGGGAGTATACTTCGACATACTTTTGGACAACCTGAACCGCGTCCTTGGGAATTCTGCTCAGGCCTTGGAGAGGGAGAGCGTTACGAGGGAAAGGCTCCCACTCTTTCCTGCTCGTCATGGCCTCTTGGTAAGCTTTCCTTGTCTTTCATTTCTTCGTCGTTCCTTTTGCTTGCAAGTTTACATGTTTTGTTTTGTTTTGCCTTTCAGTCTGTCCTCAGCTGTGTCAAACAAGCGGAGGAACTTTCTGTCCTCCTGGAGGAGAAGGAGAGGCTTGCGACTCTCGCGAGGGACCTCAAGGAGGATAAGAGGAAGTTGCAAGATAGCCTCTCCTATCTGACGCAGGAGACCCAAAAGATGCGGAGTCACCAGGAGGGGCTCATAAACCGCGTCCGAATGGCCGAGGAGGCTAAGAGGGAAGCTGAGGACGAGCTCTTTAAAGAGAAATCTATGTATGCCGAGGCCTTTTCCGGTTATAACGTGGAGCTCAAGAAAGCCTTGGAAGAGCTGGAGGAAAGCAGGAAGGCACAAAGGTCGGCCGAGGAGCGAGCTGACCCTGTCGCTCGTGAGCTGGAAAAGTTCAAGGAGGAGCTCGTGCGGAAAAAAGTTGAGGTTGAAGCTCGGGTGACCCGAGAGCGCGAAGAGGCTGCCTCAGAAAATTCAATCGAGTTTCTGTATACTTTGTGGACAGTTCACCCCGAGCTGGACGTCTCTTTCTTTGGTGATGATGCGGTGGAAGAGTTCGCAAGGTATGCAGTCGAGGCAGCTGGGACTTTCCCCCAGCCTGATCAGGCCGAAGCGCCCCCTACTGAAGATGCTCAGCTCGAGGCCGCTCTTCCTATTGAAGATGCTCAGCTCGAGGCGGCTCCTCCTACTGAAGATGCTCAGCTCGAGGTGGTTGCTCCTCTTCAAGATGTTGCTGGCCTTCCTTATGAAACCGTGGCTCCCCCCTCTGACTGGGGTTTTTCTCCCCTTTTTTTTTTTTTTTGTAAGACATTTGCGTTTCAATGAAAAACCCCAATGCTTTTGTATCTCTTTGTTTTTTTGGAAATTTCCAAATTTCTGCATTGTTAGCTCGTTATCGGCTGTTCGAAGACCCGTCAAGGAGTTCGCACGTCGCAGTGCTTCGGATATTGGCCCAGCTCAACGCTCAACCTTGCAACCCCCTTACCGCATTCCCCTTTGCTCGCAGTTCGTCATGCGATCTGGGAGCTAAGGTTTAATTCGCCGGCGACCTATCCTTTGCTTTATGAAGTCGGACCGTCATCTTGGGACTCACCATATCCTTGGGAACAATTTTTGGATTCCGGGAATAATCAGCGGACCTAGGAACGAGGGCTACCATTACGGCCCCGCTTTTCATGGTTTTGACCGTGCGTCCCCCCTTGCTCCAGGATGGGGCTTATAAATACCCCATTTGTTTTCAAGCTATCAGGGCATGTTTATTCTGGGTTGCTTAGTGGAATGTTCTTGCAGGCATGAGGCTGCTCGCTGTACCCCGATATTTTAGCTGCGGCCAAGCGGTCCAGCAATCTTCTTCTTCTTTTTCCGTCGAATGTGGGAGGAAGAGGATTGCCGGCCGCTCGGTCAAAGCTGAAGATTGTTGGATCGCGCGGCTAAAGCTTGAAGACTGCTGAGCCACTTGGGATCCGGCGAACTTTATCTTTTTCTTGCTTTCAAGGGAGACCAGAGATCATTGTGGACTCTGGTTATCCTCTAGTTTGTTTAGGCTTCATTCCTTCATGTTGTAGTTCGGTAGAAAATTCTTGTATCAGATACCTTCTTGTAATAAAACGACGTTTACCTTGAATTAATCCTGTGATCTTTAAAGAATTTCTCAGAACGATTGTTCTTTAATAATAAATCATTGATTGTAGGTCGCATGTTGCTTGTCGCGAAAGCTTTGCCTAGTTGAGCGGCAGATCGTAAATAATTTATAGATCCTTTGATCAGCTCATCGAGAGGATAAATGATCTGCTATTTGAAGTAACTTATAAAACCAAAACGAGCTGTCACAAACATAGAGAGAGTTGTAGTGCGACTTGGCCAAATCGTACGCCTGCATAGACCATTTCACGACCGCAGCTAATGGGCTGCGGCTCGAGACGAGCTTCCCGTGATATTTTTGCGGGAAAGTCGAAGACAGCCAGGATACACGTCCAGGTAGGTCGCGGATCGACCTTAGCTAACATATCAAGGCTTTTCTTGTAAATTCGTGGAGTTGAAGATCCGGCCAAGATATATGTCCAGGTAGGTCACATAGCGACCTCAGCTAACATACCATGGCTCTTCCGTGGTGTTGGAAATGTATGCCCTAAAGACACATTTTGTTTAATTTATGGTAATGATGTTTCTTTTAGTCAGTTTATGGCACATATATTATTTGCATTTAATTGTTGAAAAAGTGTCCATGCTATTAAGTAAGTGATTCATGTGATGGGTCGTTCTTCACAGTTAGGCATGAATCATGGGTACTTAATAAGCAAGAAAATATTACTCTTGATCTTTTGATAGAATTGAGCATTCTATCATGATAAGATCATTGTGCAATAGATCCTAATGGAGGATGGCTTGCCTTAGCCAGTAAACAGTCTATTTACTCTAATTGTACAAGCGCATTTGGAATGCGTAGAGTGGACCTGTGATAGAAGCTAATGACAAAGTACTAATTATCATGGAGCTAGTCTATTACTGCTACTACGTGGACGAGTACTCTAATACTTGAGTATTAGTTGGTGGTCTAGTGAACCTAGAGCTATATTCTTAGATTCACTGTAGGTGAGGTCTATCAAAGATCAATAACCTTTTGAGTTGGGAGTATGATTTCTAATTAGCTAAGACAGACTAATACAAGATAGTTTCTGTGATTCACCCCCTTGTGATTGTCCAAGAATAATCAAATAATCCAGGGCCCTGGGAACGTGACTTAAGAGTGTGTGCTTCTGGGTAGCTCCCAGTGATAAGCAAGTACATTCGAGTAGTCACGGATTATTGGACTAGTGATCTAAGGATGGTAGAAATCATTTAGAGATGTGTTAGTACATTATTCCTTTCTAAATGATGGGTGTTACGCAGAGGGATATTTTCGTCATTACACTAGTAGGTCAAAGACATTGCATATGCAAAATTATTCGTGGGGTCAGTGTTACCATATGGTGATAGTTGGAACACTTAGAATGACAAAATATAGCTACTAGGTAGCAAGGATATTTTGGTCATTTTAGTAGCCGTGAATAATTTGTCTTTTGGTCCCCGGGGTAGCTCGATCTAACTCATGTATTATTTAATACATTTGGCTTGTTGGGTGAATTACATTGAGAGAGAATTATTTTATTCAGAATGGTCCATAATTAATTGGGTTAGAATAAAATAATAGTTCATTAGTTTTTTTTTTAATTAATTAATTGGGCTAACCCAATTAGAAAATTAATTAAATGAACTTGGCCCACTAGGGTTTTAACCCTAGGGTTCTCCCTATATATATTCTCTCCTTGGTTGTTTTTCATCTGAGAGTTTTTTTTTTTTACTCTTCTTCACCAAAAGAGAGGCCACGAGTTTGAGTCGTACCTTTGGAAGATCAAGAGAACGTTCAAGTTCTGATGCGAAGGAGCCGAAGGATTGCAGGACAGCCTTCATCTCCACCACGAGAAGAAGCTCCCGCCCATCCTCCTCCTATCGCTTCATTCCGTCCGGTAATCCGAAGGAAAAGTAAGTTTCCTAGATTCTAATCAATACGAGGAAAGTTTTTATTTAAAAAAATGCTTCCGTTGCATGCTATGTATCCTCGTGATGATCCTACAAGTGGTATCAGAGCCACGGTTTTGTTGGTTTGAATCTAGGAGCATGCCTAGGATTAAAATCGGAAAAAAAAAAAAAAGTGGTTCCTTTTACTGTTTAAATGCTGTTTTTTTTTTTTTTTTGCGTTTATGGATCCCTCCAAGAATGGTTTTAGATGCCTTGTAAACCTCATGAGTGGAGGTATAGGATGTTGTAATCTGTTGTGTTTATTCAAATAGATTCGATGTAAACCTCGCGGTTGGGGTATAGGCGGATGTACAACCAGTTTTTGATGGTTGATTTCATCGGTTTCATTTTTCTGTAATAATGATCGTTCAAAGAAAACAAGATGCAGACGGAAATAGGCAATTTCAGAACAGAAAGTTTGCAGTTTCGGCCGGATCGGGCAGCGCTATTTTGGAACAGAAAGTTTGCAGTTTCAGAAAACCAGCGTTCAGCCATCGCTTGCACAGGCTGAACGTGAGGGAAGAATCGGCCAGATCTAGCTTCGGCTAAGGGCTAGAATCGACTATCACGAGAAATCAGCCATTGCAGTTTTTTTTTTTGGATGGTCCATGGAACAGTCGGCGGCTGAAGCGATCGACCTAGCGGGACCGCCGTGCCTACGGCGGGCTTCGCCCGTCCCAACCCCATAGTTAGCAGCTAGGTGTTTTATTTGAAAACCATTCTTTGAGGTTAAATTATTTGCAATTAGATTATCTTTGTGATATGTTACATGAAAATAATTAGTAAAAGGATGGAACCACCTTAGGATTAAACAAGACCACATTTAATATTTATTTGATGTGATGTTTAATCAATTATATGGTCACTTAGGAATAATGAATAGAAAAGCATGTAACTCGTTTATTGTGCTTTTTCAACTGTGATCATATGTGGAGTTAATTCATGAAAACGTTTTATTAAACCAAATGATGAAATTAGTTTACAGGTTTACCTTCTCAAAGGATTTATCCCTTGGTATAGAAAGTAAACGTAAACTTAGATATTTCATCATAAGGTTTAAATTTGGGTTAATTAATCAAAAGAAAAATTAACTTATGGTTTACTCTCTCAAAGTTTTTTTTATCCTTGGATTAGAGAGTGTTTCAAGTTTAGATATTTTTCTAAGTATTAATGGAATCCAAAAGAAAAAGAAAAAAAAAATGTTTTTAATCAAAACCCTTATTTTAAAAGATTAAGTGGGAGAGGGGTTCCAACGACCCCATGGCTTCCTCCACACCTTTAATTAGAGATCGTGGATACCCTTGTGTCATTCTGAGCATGACCCCCTATAGGATGGCTATTCCATAAGGATCTAGATCTAATGGTAAAGGTATAACTAAAACCTAGGATATGTGTTGTTATCGGCCGGCCTATCGTTGGAGGTAATAATGCAAGATTATCCGTAGGGAATGTGAGATAGTGGCCGCCCTATCGACGGAATTATTCTCTAGATCATTTCCTATTCAGGAAGTTTAGTTTGTGGTGGTTATACACTTAACTTAGAGAATTATCAACCTCCCTATCGGAGCTCTGTTAGTTCTTCTAAGAGCCAAATGACATATTATTGATAATAGTTTAAGGGAAATCTATTTTCAAGACATAATATGAGCTTATGTGCAAAATATTTGTTTTATATGTGCCTTGTCTAAACGTCTTATTTTTCCATAAATTGTACAGGAATGTCTGGTGGAGGTTTTTTCAGTCCCCTTACTATGATCCTCAAGGATTCTAAGCTGGATGGGGGTAATTATGTTGACTGGAAGAGGAAGTTGAACATAGTACTCGCAGCTGAAGGGTACAAGTATGTTCTGACTGACCCCTGTCCTGTAATTGGGAGAAACTCTACTGACGAGGAGCGTCAGGCAGAGGCGGAATGGAAGAATGTTGACGAGATGGCACGATGCTACATGTTGGCTTCCATGTCCGATGTGCTTCAATCGAAGCATGAGCATACGCCTACTGCTTATGATATTGATGTGTCGTTGCGCACCATGTTCGCTGATAAGAGCCGGCCCGCGAGGCAGGAAGCTTTTAAGGCAATTATGACTACCAGGATGGCTGAGGGGGCATCAGTTCTAGAGCACATGCTCAAAATGATTGCTTACTTCGAGGAAGCTAAGGTTTTAGGAGCGACGATAGATGCTGAGAGTCAGGTAGACATGGTTTTAGAGACTTTGCCAGATTCATACTCGCAGTTCAAATTGAACTATAACATGAATAAGTTAGAGATGAATCTAGTGGAGCTCATGAAAGAGCTCCAGGCGACATAGAAGATCATGAAGCCTACCTCGAAGGCTCTAGCTATTCATTCTGCATCTTCTCCTAGAGTTGGCCCTAAAGCTAAGAACTTCAAGAAGAAGAAGGGTCAGAACAAAGTAGGGGGCAAGCCTAGAAAGCCCGGAGCTAGTCAGGCCGATGCCAAGCCCAAAGGCAAGTGCTTCAAATGTGGGCAAAAAGGACACTGAAAAAAGGATTGTCCTGCCCTCAAGGTGAAAGCAACTGGTATTGCTCTTTACTTAGAATCCATCAGTTTTGTAGGATCTTCATCCTCTTGGATAGTTGATTCAAGAGCCACTGATCATGTCTGTAACTCTTTGCAGAGGTTCAGAAAGACAAGGACTCTACTTGAAGGAGAGCATGGAATGCTGGTAGCTAGTGGAGCTCGAGTATGGGCTGAAGCAGTGGGAGTTTTGCATTTGTTTTTTTGATTCTAATAGGATTTTAATTCTGAAAGATGTTTTATACGTTCCTGCTTTGAGACAGAATTTAATTTCAGTTTCTAAATTGATTTCTTATGGTTATTCTGTTTCGTTCCATTCTGGTGTCACCATCAGTAGAAATGGACAGGTTATTTGTTCAGGCAACGTATTTGGGAATCTTTATTATATTAATCCTATTAAAAGTCAAATAAACAACTCTGAGACTGAACCAGTTAATAAGAAGAGAACATTATCATCTAATGACTCTTATCTATGGCACTTAAGATTAGGGCACATTAATCCTAATCGGATTCAGAGGCTAATCCATGATGGGCCCTTGGGCTCATTGAGATTGGAAGAATGGCCTCAGTGTGAATCATGCCTAATGGGCAAAATGACCAAAAGGCCATTTACTCAGAAGGCAGGTAGAGCCAAAAACATATTAGAGTTAGTTCATAGTGATGTTTGTGGTCCAATGACTACACCTGCTAGAGGAGGTTACGAGTACTTCATCACATTTACGGATGACCACACTCGTTTTGGTTATATTTATCTGATGAGGCGCAAGTCTGATTCTTTTGATAAATTCAAAGAGTTTAAGGCTGAAGTGGAGCGTCAAACAGGTAAATTGATCAAAATTTTGAGGTCAGACCGTGGTGGAGAGTACCTTCTTGGAGAGTTTAAGGACTACTTAGTACATCACGGTATAGTTTCTCAATTGACTGCGCCTGGGACCCCCCAGCAGAATGGAGTCAGTGAGAGAAGGAACATGACTCTAATGGAGATGGTAAGAAGCATGATGAGCCATGCATCTCTTCCTATTTCTTTTTGGGGATATGCCTTAGAAACGGCAGCATACATTCTGAACTTGGTACCCTCCAAGTCTGTACCTAGGACACCCTATGAGATGTGGACGGGACGAAAGCCTAGTCTAAATCATCTCAAGATATAGGGTTGTCCAGCTTATGTATTGACTAAGGGGAGTAAGTTGGAACCAAGGTCAGAATTATGCTACTTCATAGGATATCCAAAAGGCACTAGTGGTGGATATTTCTATTATCCTAAGGAGCAGAAAGTACTAATCAGTACTCATGCTAGATACTTGGAGGATGATCAGAGTATGTCCACTAAGGGTTCAAGCAGAGTAGAACTAGATGAGAAGTTGTCTTCTGAACAAACTTCAGGCACATCTAGTGTCCCAATTGAGGAACCAAAAGAGACACAACCGAGTGTTTCTATACGCACGGAGCCTCGTCGTAGTGGGAGGGAAACTAAAGTTCCTAATAGATGGACAGGAGAAGCTTTCGAGCTAGTCTCTGACAATCAGGAACAAGATCCTACTAGATACAAGGAGGCTGTCCTTGATGTCGATGTAGACAAGTGGCACCTTGCAATGGATGCCGAGATTGAGTCTATGCATCTCAATCAGGTTTGGGATCTTATAGCTACACCTGAAGGGGTAAAACCCATAGGGTGTAAGTGGGTATACAAGAGGAAAAGGGGAGCGGATGGAAAGGTGCAAACCTTTAAAGCAAGGTTGGTTGCAAAAGGATTTACTCAGAAAGAAGGGATCGATTATGAGGAAACCTTTTCACCAGTAGCCATGCTTTAATCCATTCGCATACTCCTTGCCATAGCATGTCATTATGACTATGAGATATGGCAAATGGATGTTAAGACGGCCTTTCTTAATGGCCATCTTAGTGAAGACATCTATATGTCCCAACCAGAAGGCTATGTTGTGAAAGGCTAAGATCACATGGTCTGCAAGCTTAAGAAGTCCATTTATGGACTTAAGCAGGCATCAAGGGCATGGAACAAACGTTTTGATGAGTCTATAAAATCTTATGGATTTATTCCAAACGTAGATGAACCATGCGTGTATAAGAAAACAAATGGTGAAAAAGTGTCTTTTCTGGTGTTATATGTTGATGACATTCTCATCATAGGAAATGATGTAGGGATGTTGTCATCAATAAATATTTGGCTATCAAGTCAATTTAGCATGAAAGATATGGGAGAAGCTAGTTACATTCTCGGTATAAAGCTTCTTAGAGATAGGAAGCAGAGAATGTTAGGTTTATCCCAATCTTCTTATATTGACAAGATATTGGTCAGGTTCAGTATGGATCAGTATAAAGGGGCATTAATTCCTTTTAGACACGGATTGGGCTTATCTTCCAGGGATTGTCCCAAGACAGAGGAAGAAAAGGCGCGCATGAGTAGGATTCCTTATGCTTCAGCTGTAGGAAGTCTCATGTATGCCATGCTGTGTACCAGGCCAGATATCTGCTTTGCTGTAGGCATGATAAGTAGATTTCAGTCAAATCCAGGGGAAGCACATTGGCAAGCTATAAAGCATATACTCAAGTACCTTAAGGCTACTAAGGATTATATGCTAGTCTACAGAGCTGATGACTTAGTTCCAGTAGGCTACACAGACTCAGATTTCCAAGCTGATAAGGATGAAAGAAAATCCACTAGTGGATATGTTTTCACCTTGTCTGGAGGAGCTATTTCATGGCGGAGTATCAAGCAATCTTGTATTGTTGATTCCACCATGGAAGCTGAGTATGTAGCAGCATCAGAGGCGTCCAAGGAAGCAGTATGGCTCCGAAAGTTCCTTATAGAACTAGGAGTTGTACCGCATGTGGAAAAGCCTATTATACTTTATTGTGACAACACCGGAGCAGTGTCACAATGCAAAGAACCAAGGAACCACAGAAAGCGCAAGCATATTGAGAGGAAGTACCACCTCATTCAGGAGTTCATCCAGAAGAATGAGATAGTGGTGGACCAGATATCTACATCAAACAATCTAGCGGATCCTTTCACCAAGCCTTTGGCAGAGAAGGTCTTTCGAAGACACTTAGATGTCATAGGGGTGGGAACTTATGGATTTTCATAGTCTTTGAGTGCAAGTGGGAGATTATTGGAAATGTATGCCCTAAAGATAAGTTTTGTTTAATTTATGATAATGATGTTTCTTTTAGTCAGTTTATGGCACATATATTATTTGCATTTAATTGTTGGAAAAGTGTCCATGCTATTAAGTAAGTGATTCATGTGATGGGTCGTTCTTCACAGTTAGGCATGAATCATGGGTACTTAATAATTAAGAAAATATTACTCTTGATCTTTTGATAGAACTGGGCATTCTATCATGATAAGATCATTGTGCAATAGATCCTAATAGAGGATGGCTTGCCTTAGCCAGTAAACAGTCCGTTTACTCTAATTGTACAAGCGCATTTGGAATGCGTAGAGTGGACCTGTGATAGAAGCTAATGACAAAGTACTAATTATCATGGAGCTAGTATATTACTGCTACTACATGGACGAGTACTCTAATACTTCAGTATTAGTTGGTGGTCTAGTGAACTTAGAGCTATATTCTTAGATTCACTGTAGGTGAGGTCTATCAAAGATCAATAACCTTTTGAGTTGGGAGTATGGTTTCTAATTAGCTAAGACAGACTAATACAAGATAGTTTATGTGATTCACCCCCTTGTGATTGTCCAAGAATAATCAAATAATCCAGGGCCCTGGGAACGTGACTTAAGAGTGTGTGTGCTTCTGGGTAGCTCCCAGTGATAAGTTTTTATTTAAAAAAAATGCTTTCGTTGCATGCTATGTATCCTCGTGATGATCCTACACGTGGTTGGTTCGAGGAGGGAGAATACCCAGGTAGACCGCAGACCATGGGGGTCTCAGCTAGTGATCCCTTCGCTCGAGATGGAAGTGGTTGCCCAAATAGGCGGCAAACCGTGACATTGGGTCAAGATGAATGGGCCTCAGCTGGCAAACCACGACCGGACCAAGAGCAATTCTCAGATAAGCCGCAAACCATAGCCCGTCGACTAAGATGAATGGGCCCCAACTCGCAAACCATGGTTTTTACCCTTTCCCCGAAAATGTTAAGATGTCGTGGTGGAGAATAGACAACAAAGAGCAGCAAAATTGATCAGGCAAAAATTTATTGATCTCAATCGAGTTTAAAGAATTGTAACATGAAACATAGGCAAAAATAAACACTTTTACTGATAGTAGGGGCGGAGGTGTTCCGCGTTCCAAGCTGGCGGGAGGGCAGCTCCGTCCATGTTGGTTAGATGGTACGCCCCATTGCCCAAGTCTTTGTGAATGACAAAGGATCTTTCCCAATTTGGGCCAAGCGTGCCGTCATTGGCTTTCCAAGCTGCGAGAAGTATTAAGCGTAGTACTCGATCCCCAACTTTATAATGCCTGATCCGGACTTTTTTGTTATAGTAACGCGCTACCCTTTGTTGGTATACGACATTCTTTAAACGAGCTATGTCTCTTGCTTCCTCCAGTAGATCCAAATTTACAGCTAGCAGTTCGTGATTCCCTTCTGCTGGGATCATAGCTTCGGATCCGTAGGCCAACGAAAAAGAAGTCTCCCCTGTGCTGGTGCGAGCTGTCGTCCAATATGCCCAGAGCACTGTTTGCAGTTCGTCTGCCCAAGCGCCCTTCCTGTTTTCTAGCTTCGTCTTTAGGGCGTGTTTGATGATCTTGTTAACTGCCTCGACCTGCCCGTTCGCTTGGGGGTGATCTACGGCTGTGAAGCTCTTTTGAATGCCTAGTGACTCACAAAATCGAATGAACTGCTCGTTGGTGAATTAAGTCCCGTTGTCCGTAATTATCTGCTGTGGGACCCCAAACCTGCAAATGATATTATCCCAAACGAATTTTTGTACCTTGGAGGTGGATATTTCGGCGAGTTCTTTCGCTTCGGCCCACTTGGTGAAGTAATCTACCGCCACGATAGCGTGCTTGCAGTTGCCTCGAGCCGTTGGGAGCGGCCCGATCAGGTCCATGCCCCAGAAAGCAAATGGCCACGGGCTGCTCATCTGTTGGAGGTAGGCCGGAGGAGCTCGCGGGACTTTAGCAAACCGTTGGCACTTTCACACCTTTTTACCAGCTCTATCGCATCCTGTTTCATCGTGGGCCAATAGAATCCCTGCCGAAGTGCTTTCTGGGCTAGCGACAGAGCCCCAGCGTGGTTGCCGCAATGTCCAGCATGTATTTCCTCCAACACGATCCGACAATCGGGGCCCTCGATACACCTTAACAGTGGAGCTATGAATCCTTGCTTATACAACACCTCATCGTGGATACAGTAGCGGACAGCTCGAGCTCGCAGTCTGCGTGCTTCGAGTTTGTCTATTGGCAGCTTTCCGCCCCGTAGATACTCCAGAATAGGACTCATCCATGAACCCTGGGGCGTGCCAATCTCCATCGTCTCAGCCGATTGTTCCGTGCTAGGAGCAGCTAGAAATTCCACCGGTATAGCCCCCAGGAACTTTGTATCTTGCGCAGTTGCCAGTCGAGCTAGTGCGTCCGCATGAGAATTTTGAGAACGGGGAATCTGGCGTACCTCTAATCTTGGGAGAAGGGCCAGAAGTTCGCGCGCTTTGAGCAGGTATGCTGCCATCTTTGCACCCTTCGCTTGATATTCCCCTCGTATTTGATTAACGACCAGTTGGGAGTCGCTGAGGATTACAACTGCTTCAGCTCGTACTTCTTTTGCCAGGCGTAGCCCTGCGAGCAATGCCTCGTACTCCGCCTCATTGTTGGTAGCTCGGAAATCGAATCGTAGGGCACAGAGGATCCTGTGGCCCTCCGAGCTGATTAACATAACTCCAGCTCTAGCTCCTTGATCGTTTAACGATCCGTCAACATATAGTTCCCAGGATGGTCCTTCCGAGGCTTCTTCTCCCACTTGGGCTGGTCCAGTGAATTCAGCAATGAAATCCGCGAGTGCTTGTCCTTTGATAGCCGTCCTTGGTCTATATTCCAAGTCGAACTGAGCGAGCTCGATCGCCCATTTCAGCAGGTGACCTGAGGTGTCTAGTTTCTGTAAAATCTGCTTCAGGGGGTACTTGGTCAGAACATCGATCTGATGGGCTTGGAAATAGGGACACAACTTCCTCGATGCTGTGACTAGGCAGTATGCGAGCTTCTCCATCAGTGTGTACCTTGTTTCCGTGTCCACCAACCTCTTGCTGACGTAGTAGATGGGGTATTGCACCCCTTCTTCCTCCCGAACCAATATTGCGCTAAGAGCGTGCTCTGATACTCCCAAATAGATGACCAATTTTTTCCCATCCTTGGGTTTTGAAAGTAGCGGCGCTTGCCCCATATACGCCTTCAACTGCTGGAAGGTGAGCTCGCATTCTTCGCTCCAATCGAAGCCTTGGGCCTTCCTTAACGTATTGAAGAAAGGAATACACTTGTCAGTCGCTTTGGAGATAAAGCGGCTCAGGGCAGCGACCTAACCGGTAAGGCTCTGTACATCCTTCTTCTTTGTGGGAGATCTCATATCTAGCAAGGCCTTTATTTTCTCCGGGTTGGCCTCGATGCCTCTGTTGTTGACCATGAATCCCAAGAATTTCCCGGAAGCCACTCCAAAAGCGTACTTCAATGGATTTAGTTTCATGCGATAGCTCCTGAGGACCTCGAACATTTCTCCTAAATCGCGAACATGATCTGCGACCTGCTCAGATTTAACCAACATATCGTCGACATATACCTCCATTGTTCTCCCAATCTGCGCTTCGAACATTGTATTCACGAGCCTCTAGTAGGTGGCCCCAGCATTCTTCCATCCGAACGGCATAACTTTGTAGCAGTACAGTCCACGATCGGTGATAAACGACGTGTGCTCCTCCTCGCTAGAATTCATGGGGATCTGGTTGTATCCCGAGTAGGCGTCCATGAAACTGAGGAGCTGGTGCCCCGCTGTTGCATCCACGAGCTGGTCAATCCTGGGAAGGGGAAAGCTGTCTTTTGGGCAGGCCTTGTTCAGGTCGGTAAAGTCGATGCAGGTCCTCCATTTTCCGTTCTTTTTCTTCACCAGGACTGGATTGGCTACCTAGACTGGGTATTGGGCTTCTCTGATGAATCCATTGTCCAAGAGCTTATCCACCTCCTCTTTAAGAGCGGCGTAACGCTCTAGAGTCATTGGCCCCCTCTTCTGCCGCACTGGTCTGTAGCTGGGGTCCACGTTGAGCCTGTGTGACATGACCTCCGGGGCTATGCCTACTATATCTTCATGGTTCCAAGCAAACACGTCCAGGTTAGCTTTAAGGAATTCAACCAATTGATACTTTACCTTAGGGGCCAGATTCTTTTCGAGCTTCAGACACCTTTCAGCATCCACTTCGCTGGCCGGGACTTCTTCAAGTTCTTCCACCGAGTCGAAGGCTTTGTCACAATCCACTTCTCGAGGATCCAGGTCATAATTTACCCCGCTCTGACTTGAAGGTCGCTGAGCTCCTCCTACGACCACGTTTACTCTCTTTCCTTTGGCCCCCATCTTGACCGCGTCCTCATAGCAGCGTCTCACGAGGTGCTGTTCTCCCCACACGCATCCTGTTCCATTGTCGGTCGGGAACTTGACGGTCAGAGCCTTAATTGAGGCGACCATGTCCAGCTCGTTCATCACCGGCCGCCCGAGCACGACGTTGTACGTTGAGGGACAGTCAATAATGAGGAATTCTGCCATCACCGTTGCTTCGCGACTTGGGCTCCCAACAGTGAATGGGAGTTTAACCCACCCTATGGGAACAACTGCATCTCCCGTGAATCCATAGAGCGGCTCTGGGGACGAGCTCAATTGCTTGGGCCCTAGTCCCATTTGGTCGAAACATGCCCTATACATCACGTTCACCGAGCTTCCAGTGTCTACCATTATTCTTCGTACCTCCATGTTGTCGATGCGAGCACGAATGACAAGGGCGTCATTGTGCAGCCAGTGTATGTCCCTGGCATCATCTTCGGAGAAGGTGATTTCTTTCATTGCCACCCTAGTTCACTTAGATGGTCCCGTCTGCTCAACAGATCCTACTATCAAGACGTGATTAGCTTCGCGTACATACCTTTCATGCGACCTGTTCGATGTGCCTGCGAGGTGAGGTCCACCGTGGATTGTGTAGATCGTTCGAACCGCAGGCGCATGCTCATCCTCCGGGGGAGGTCGTTGATTTGTCTGCTGGGGTGGCTGGTTTGAAGGTCGCACCACGTAATCTCGCAGCCGGCCCCTTCGAATCAGTTCTTCAATTGCATCTTTTAGGGTATAGCCCTACCTCGTTGTGGTACACACAAAACTTCTCCCGGTTTCTGAACTTATTGGGAGTTTTAATCGAGTTCGGCCTCCCGAAATCTTCTCTCATCTTCTCCATAGCGAAAATCCTCTCTTGAGAATCCGATAGGGTCGCATAGTTGTTGAAACGGCCCTGCCTTGGAGGTCACTCCTCCCGCTCTTCCCGTCGAGCTCGCTTGGCTACCTGATTGCTAGACCGCTCATCACGGTTGTCCCTTCCATTTCCCCCGTCGTTTCTTTTCCTATCTCGGCTAGAACTCCCTGCTTCCTCCTTATGTCCGGCGGACTTCTTTGAACCGAATGCCTCTTCCCACCGGATCTCCTTTGCAGCTCGCTCATAGAACTCCCCCAGATCTGTAACGAGGGATTTGTAAATGCTCTCATAGAGCTTCCCGTCTTTCCGGGGGCCTGCCGAGATGGCCGTTAGGATACTTTCATCAGAGGGACTTTCGACGTTACTCACCTCGCGCCGGAACCTGGCGATGTAGTCCTTGAGGGACTCGCTCGACCTTTGGAAAATCGTGGCTAGGTGGCACGGAGGAGTGAGCTACCGCCTCAGTGCCCTGTACTGACCGAGGAACCTCCGCTGGCATTCTTCCCAACTGCCAATGCTACGAGATGGAAGGCTTCTGAGCCAAGCACGCGGAATGTCTCCCAAGGTCGCGGGGAACACTCGACACTTTACCAGCGAGCTAGTGGTCTGCAGGTCCATCTGGACATTGAATGCGTCCAGATGGTCATAGGGGTCGCTGTCCCCATTGTACTGCGGTATGCTCGGAACCTTGAATCTCCTGGGGAGAGCTTCGAGCTCAACTTCTCTCATGAACGGCGTCCTCTCTCCGTAGCCACTATTTTGGCCACTAGTTCCTTGCCGTGCCTCCAACTCCTGCACCCTTTGGAGCAACTCCTCTACAGTTGTGTCCTGGTCCGCAAATCGCTGGGGCTGTGGTCGCCTGCTTCCTCTCCCTGGGGAGCGATATAACGGGGAGTCTGTACTTTTGGACTTTGAGTTGGGGGAATTTACTGACCCTTCTGGCGAGGGAACTCTGTCCGCTTCTCTTTCATTTGGCAAGGGCCTTCCCTCTTGTGGGTGGCGAGCTCTCCGGGGTGATGGTGGTTCTGGCTGTCTCGGGGCCGTTTGCGGCTGAGCCCGGGCAAGGGCCCTGACCGCCTCAGCAAGCTACCTTACGATGTTTTCCAGTGCTTCCTGACGTTGCTGCCAGGCTTGAATCGCCCCTGCTCCGTCGGTTGGGGCGGTAGGTTGAGCCGGAGCCCGCAGGGGTATTCCAGCAGTGACTCCGGTAATTAGTGGAACCGAAGTTTCTGTTGCTGGGGCAACGGACCTTCCGACAGGCGGATCATCGTGCGGTCGGTTGTCACGATTTTCCGGCAAATCGATGATTGCATCAAAGCTTCGCGCATTCCTTTCTCTTGCCATTGCTATCGATCAGTGCGAGCCCTATTTCTAGCGCCAAGATGTTGACGTACGAGAACCGTCAACCGAAGTTCGAGAGCCTGCAATGCAATAACAGGTGCCGAAGAGTAAGGAACAGAAGTAAATGAACCAACAATAAGCACACAAGATTTTTACGTGGTTCGACTCGAATGATGCCTAGTCCATGGCTGTTCTCTGGTTATTCTAGCAGAGTCACAGTATGTAATTTTTTTTTATCGATCCCTTTACAGTGGCGTCTTCTTCTCTATAAATAGAATCGTGTTGTTTACAATTCGAATCAGTTCTAAATATGGAAGGAGTCTATTATGTTGATGGCGCTTTCCTTATCGACTCCGGAATATCAAGGATAGGTTCCTTGTCTTCAGGGATTTGAATTACTTCTGATAGGCAGGTGTATATCACTTCCAACAATCTCGCGGTCTCCTTGCTGTTCTAATCTTTGGCGCATCTTTCGGTGAAGCGGAAGTCGTGATGTTGTGATGCTGGGATGTTGTTTTGAGTGAGCTCGCTTAGAGCGAGCTCGCTGTCTTTAGGTGACCTGACTTTTTACCATGAGACTTCATTGGTGGTTCTCGATCTCTGGGCCTGGCGAGCCTCTAAGGAACTCCGGCCGGCCTATTGTGCCTTGGGTATTTTGGGTTCGCCTTACGCAACCGAGTCCAGCTCGTCAGCTGAATTCCGGAGATCGCCCATAACATATTACAATATTCACTAACTTCAAAATTCATATATTATTTAAAAGTATAATAGCATTAAACTATTTTAATTTAAATAATAATTAATTTTTTTAAATAAAATATCATAATTTTTTTTTTCAAAATTTCAAAGTAAATACCTTTTTCAGTTTTCAATTTTGAGAAACAATTTTTCAGAATGACAAAAAGAATCCGTTTTTAAAAATATCAAAATAAACACTCAAAACACAAAACTCAAAACTCAAAATTGAAATACAAAGAGAACACTACATAAAATTTTAATTTTCTTTTAATTTTTGCGACGATTCTAAAAACTACGCTAAATTAAAATTTTTATTTTTATTAATTTTTACGGTGATTCAAAAATCGCCGCTAAATATTTTAAAAATCACCACTAAATCACTAATTTTGCTACAGTTATTCCAGTAGTTACTGAAAATCGCTGCTAAATGCTCCGCGACAGCTGATTTAGTGGTAGTTTTTAAAATCGCCGCTAAAATACTTAGCGACGGTTAAAAATCGTCGCTAAATGCCAAAGAAAATCGCCGCTAAAATTATCTAGTTTGTGCATTTTACGGGACCTCCCATTTATAGGAAAATTTACACATTTCTAGGGCAAAAAGTTATTTTGGGCTTTGGGACTTTTTTAGTCTTTTAATAAGCTTTTGCCTATGACACAATAATTGTTCCCCACTCTTTTATTTGAGTTTCTCAGAGGAAATATAGATCATGTCATTGGCTACTTTTATTTCTCTTTCATTTGACTATTGTTATTGATCTTAAATCATTCTCGCGCTCTTGTGTTTTCAATTTTTAAATCGTTCTCAAACTTTTGCCCTTCAATTTTTAGATATCTACGTGTGTTTGGGGCAAGTCCTTCTATCGATGCAAGTGACCCCCAAACATCTTAACAAATTTTCTAATCATTCGCGTGTATTTAAGGCGAGTCCTTTAGTCGTCATGCAAATGACACCTAAATATCTTAATGGGTCTTCGTCATCTGCGTATGTTCAAGGTGAGTCATTCGTCAGTCCCCAAACATCTTAACGGGTCTTTAACATCTGGGTGTGTTAGAGGTGAGTCCTTTGTCTGTCGAAGTACGCAACCAACCCTAAAATATCTTAACAAGTATTTAACGTTGGCATGTGTTAGAGGCGAGTCTCTCGTCTATTAACGCAAGTGACCTTGAATATCTTAGCAATCCTTGTCATTGGCATATGTTTGGCATGAGTCCTTTATTCATTGATGTAAGTGACCTCTGAACATCTTAACGGGTCTTCGTCATCCAGTTGTGTTTGAGGTGAGTCTTTTGTCTATCGATGTAAGTAACCCTCGAACATCTTAATGACTCTTGGCCATCCGTTTGTATTTGGGCAAGTCTTTCATTTGTCAACCCAAAAGACCCCTGAACATCTAACGATCTTTGTCATCTGCATGTGTTTGGGGCTAGTCTTTCGTCCATTAACACAAGTAACCCTTGAACATCTTAATATGTCCTTATCATCCGCGTGTGTTTAGGGAAAGTCCTTCGTCCATCGACAAAAGTGAACCCTAAACATCTTAATGAGTTTTTGGCCATCCACCTGTGTTCGAAACGAGTCCTTTATCCATCAACACAAGTGACCCCCGAATATCTTAACAGGTTTTCATCATCATTGTGTGTTTGGGGTGAGTCCTTTGTCTATCGACGTAAATGAGCCCTAAACATCTTCATGTGTCTTGGCCATCTGCGTGTGTTTGGGGCTAGTCCTTTGTGTTGGGTCCCTAGAACCCATAATTTTTCTAAGGGCTCACCATTAAGGTTCTGCGTTGGCAAGGTTTAAGGAAATAAAGTTGTGCCTCTGCTAACATGTATAACTTTTGGTATGGTGGTAAGTGCTTAATCTTGGGTTCAACTAGTATTAGAGTAAGGTTGTGGGTTTGAACCATCACAGAAGCAGTTCTAAGGAGGGGATTGTTGGGTCCTTAGAATCCTGGAACCCATAATTCTTTAAGGAGCTCACCGTGGAGGTTTTGTGCTACTATAGGGTTTAAGAAAATAAAGTTGCACCTCTACTAACAGTTATACCTTTTGGCATGGTGATATGTGCTTGATCTTGGGTTCAACACTTTGTTTGTTAATCCAAGTAACCCTTAAACATCTTAATAGGCCTTTTGTTAGAATGTTGCGGCTCCCCAATTTGAGTGTAAGGGAAAGCTTTGCTCATACCAAGAGGTGATAAGGATTTTTAAATCATGAGGAGTTTGACGATTAGGATTGGGCCTGAGAGCTCATGCTTGGTCCTTTGTTGGTAATTAATCTCAAACCCGTTCGCCTTGTAGAATCTAGGTTTAGCTAATTCTAGCTAGATTGCCCTTGTGGACTTTTAATGAGGAATACTTAAGACCAGATCGTTTAAAGGGAAATAGAGCTTAGGTGGAGTGTCACTCGATTTTTAAACTTGGAGCAGATCAATAAGCACATGTTGGATTACTTCAAGGTGGGCTGATTGTAGGGACGCTTTGCAATGTAGCTCCCAAATGTCGTGTGTACATGTTTGCTAGAACTGTGGGTGATGGATCTTAACTTTTTCATGCATTTATTGTCCTATAGCTTATTAAAGGGTTTGGATTTCTTTTGAGGGCTTGAGGAGTCCAAAATGTGCTTCTTGGATCTTTGTTTCATTAGATTAGTAAGCACTTATGTTATCTTCTTATGCTTTTCGCCTCGAGTTATCCTCTTATCTCCAAGCCCCGGGCTTCTACGTGTGAATGAAAATTAATTCTCCATTACACAAATGTGGAACCAGATTGGTTTCTTCATCAACCTAGATTTGTCCTTTAATATCCCAGATTTGGATTCAGATATGATTTAGTGACACATTTCAAATTTTCCTTCTGCTTACTTCAACACTAATGCCTACCTTTTCTTGTTGGGTTTTGCATGATTGCCTATTTCACCGCCTTATGGCTCATTTGTTGATATGCCTGGCCTTGCGCCGCATATGGATTTTACTTCATTTATCTATCTTTTTCTGCCACATGAAATCTCCTCTTGGTTGTTTTATCGTCGTCGTTTTGTTGGCTTTTTGCAGCATTCATCATTGTCGACGTGGTTTCTCAAAAAATAATTTTAGGCTCTCGGAGACATCATCGTGTAGTTTTTTTAGCCTTTTCTAGCTACAACAAATTGTTTCTTGGAGACTCATCTTAGCAATCACCGTCGACCTCGCTGAGGTCCTCCACGGTCTATATATAGCTTCTGTCGTCACTGTCGATCTTATTGTTGTCCTCCATAGCCTTCCACAGGCATGGTTCTCCCACAATCGACGATCCCCCATGGGTCTTCCATTGACGATTTCCCAAAAGTCAATTTGTGCTCAAAATTGGTCTTTGGTTGTCATCTTGATCATTGCGACAGTATTTCGAGAGTTTTGTGGGTCTTGGTTGCTTCATTTTTTACTCAATTTGTAGTTGTTGTTCTTTTTCATCGAGTCTTGGAATCTTGTCTCTATGTCGATGGTCTCCCAGAGTTCGTTCTTCATCATTGTCGGTCTTGTGAAGCCCTATCTTGTCGTTGTCAATCTCATGAAGCCTTGCTTTGTTGTTGTCATCCTCCTTCATTTTTAAATTTATTGTTTGTTTTTAAAAGTAAGTAAATTTAGAAATTTATTATTAATTTGTATTATGTTTGATTATTTTTTTAAATTTATTATTTATTTTTAATTAGTAAGTCATGGGTCATTATAGAATTTATGTTTATATTTGTTAGATTAATGGATTGTGGAATTTATATTTATTTCTTAATTAAATAACTATTTTTATATTAAAAATTTTATTTACAAAAAATCACCTATATTTTTTTTATTTACGTCTTTTCCCACATTTTCATTTCTTATTTTTTAAAAAAATATTATTTTCTATTTCTATTTCATATCGTATTCATTTTCCATTTTTACTTTTATTTTGGTGCAACTTAGTCCTCTCCTAAATTTCTCCACTTTTGCAGTTCAACATTTAAATAAACAAAAAATGTTATTTAGACATAGAAGTATTATATTTTGTGTGACACTTAATAATAATCTTATTTAAAATTATTTATTAATCCTACTCGTAAATTATTTCTATTAAAATTATGTATCGCATACAACATTACCGTCTTGTGCTTAAATAGCAAACCCGTAAAACAATTGGAGAGTGCCACGTTACATGTGACAGAAGCTGTAAAAGAATTTAATTTAAAAGATATTTAATTTTTCACAGTTGCAAAAGAATTTCAAAAACCAACTAGACTCCTCTGCTCTCTCTTTTTTTTAGACATCTTCTCAACTCTCCCCCTCTCTCTCTCTCTCTGGCTCTTCGAGAAGTTCGGACGCTTCATTTTAACACTTTTTATGACACATTACATTATATTGATATTGATATTGATATGATATATAATATAATACATTAAATACATAATATAATATATTGAAACTCAATGGTCACTTTAATTGCGAAGAAAGTAACTCAACTGTTCAACTGTGTGTTTGCCTTGGGGACAAAAGCTGTCGCACTCAAGAACAGATGCCACAACGCGGTCCCAAAGCATGGTCCAGTAATTAAAGGTCCAAAATTTAGTCATAAGCATGGTCCAGTAAATGTACAAAATTAAGCCTGGTCCAGTAAAGGTCCAAAATTTAGACATTTTTGGCATCTGTTCTTGAGTGCGACTGCTTTTGTCACTAAGGCAAACACACGGTTGACGTACGTTCCGTCTTTGCCTGCCTTAAGGCTTAAGTCAAGAGATGAAGAAGAAAATAACACAATAGACGAAGAGTTGCAAACGGCGGAGGAGAAGCTGCAAAACCTAACGTTTAGGGTTTAGAGTTTAATATTTAAATTTATTAAAAAAATAAAAAATATATTAAATTTTATTAAAATAGAAAAATTTGTATGTGTATTAGAATATAAATGGCGGATATATAAGTGGCTTGATGATGATAAAAGCCACCCTCCTTATTCAGATATGTTTCAAGTTTCTCATCACTAGGAGAGTCACTCAAATCTTACATATCGATATACTTTTTTATATTATAAATTAATTATTATATTTTGATAACAATAAATATATTTGGCCATACTTTTTTATATTTTTTATTTTTTTTAAATAAATGTTATGGCTTTTTAAAACAAAAAATATTAGGACATTTTAAGTTATAAATTAAATTAGAATTCAAAACTAAAACATTTGTTCTAGAAACGAAGGGGATCTCAACTTTTCTTTTCTAGCTAATTGGCTCAAGCAATTCTTGACAATTAATTGTACTTTGATTTTGTTATATTTTCAATTACTCGTACTAATTACTCTTAAATTTATCTAACAAAATGTTGATGTGGCAAAATATTTTTATAATGTTTTGCCATGTTAGAAGCTCAATCAACAAAGATAAATTACCTAAATAATACTAAACTTAGGGTCAGGGTATGAAATGGTCATTGACTTTTAAATTATTATAAATTAATTACTAGATTTTAATTTTATTATATTTTCAATCAATCACGCCTAACTACTATTAAATTTCACTAAAAGAATGCTGGTGTGACACAATATTTTTAAAATATTTTGCCCCATCAAAAACCCAATCAACAAAATTTGATTTTTTTTTTCACCTCATCACCTGATCCATCTAAATCTGACCTACACCCATTAAAAACATTCTTTAACCTGAATAAAAATATTATTTATTATTTTGGCTCTAATATTTCTTTGTAAACAAACTTTCTAAACCTAAGTAAGGGTTATAGACAAAATGTTAAACAGTGTTTTTAATGGGTGGAACAGGTGATAAAGTGGAAAAAAGAATAAGTTTTGTTGATTGGGCCTCTAATATTTTACGTCAGCATTTCGTTAGTGAGTTTTAACGATAATTAGTATGAGTAACTAAAAATATAACAAAATCAAAATATAATGTCTGATTTACCACATATTAAAATTTAGTAACCTTTTTATATCTTAACCTTAAGTTCAGTGACCTTTTTGACAATTTATCTTTGTTGATTGAACTTTTGGCGTGACAAAATATTATAAGAAAATTCTGTTGCTTTAACATCCCATTAATGAAATTTAATGAGAGTTAGTATGAGTGATGGAAAACATAACAAAATTAAAATATAATGACGACTTACAACAAATTAAAAATTAATTATCTTTTTGTACCTTAATCCTAAATTCAGTTATCATTTTGATAATTTACCCTATTATGCACATAAAAAACATCTACGTAACACTCTATACCACTATAATAATATATATTATCATATAGAACACATCCTTTAATTATGTTACATATTATTATACATAATATTAATGTCATTAAAACCATGTTGTTTTCCGAAAGATCACGAGGGAAATCCGCTCCACCTGAAGGGCCACTTTCGTTGGTGGGGCCTAACTGCCAAGAGCTGAATAAAGATGAAATCTTCATTGCGGGAAATCAATCGGAATCGGATCTCTGGTGGGCGGGGCTCCGTCCCTTTCCCCTTAAATTACTGACACCTGTTCTGTCACCCTGTCGCTCTTTGTGGGCTGATACGGAAATGCTATTTCAATATTGAATTAGATATAGGTCACTTTTGTACGATTTGAACTATATAAAAGGGTATTATGAATAAAATATTTCTCATTTTACATGCACTTCACGTATCTTTATGCACTTCATGAGAAATTTTTTTATCATTAATACATATTTATATAACCTAAAATATACACAAAAATGTACTAATAGTATTTTTCTTCAATATTTAAGAAATGGTATTTTATGTGATATAATATATTTTTATATTAATATATGTCGCTCTTTGTCCGCTGATACGGAAATGCTATTTTAATATTGAATCATTTTTGTACACTTTGAACTAGAGAAGAGATATTATAACTAAAATATCTTTTGTAATGCCCCACTCTTTCCCAAGCGTGCGCTAACTCGAGATTTCGGGAAATTTCTTCTTCTTCTTTTTCAAAATTAAACACAACATAAATCCTTCGATATACATACTCTCATCACAATCATTTCCCGACAATCCTGATCGTACCTTCTCAGTATATTAAAATTTAATAATAAACTAAGACAGGCATTATCAATCACATAAGCGGAAGTAAGATCGAAACCTCAATGATATATATATATATATAACCGACAATTTCTTTTTACAGATAACCACCAAGCCGATGAAAATATATTACATAATCTCTGAACATCGTAATCATAGATAAAACTGATCATAACAGCTACATCTCGATGACATTTTTTCCAGTGGCGCCACTGCTTTCACCTAGAACGTTTGAATATTCCAGAGACATAGTCCAAATTAGATGCTGAATCATCTAAGTGAGAGTTCAAAAATATTTTCATGAATATATGCAAAATTATGTATAAAACCGATAAATCCCGACATGCACCTGCCTAAGAGAATCCCACGTAGCACCTAGCCCTAACCGGGGAAAGTGCAATCTCTCTAAGGCGACCCGACCATATCGACCCATTGGCAAACTGATCCTGCTTAAGAGGGACAACCTCGACATATGAACCCGGGAATCACCCCATTGTCATTGCTAGGCTTTATGCTCCTATTCAAAAGCATTCCAAAACCCAACGTAACCCTAGCCCCAAGAGTGTCACATCAGTACTATCCTTGGAATCGACGTCACCTCGGCATTAATGCTATTGCTCAAAGGAACCTAGGGTGGTGTCCACTCGCAGCCCCCCCACTTGAGCCAACAACCGGGGTGGTGTCCACTCTCAGCCCCGCCACTTGGGTCCCGTAGGGTGAAGTCCGTCTCAGCCCCGTCCCAAGTAGGTCACCTAGCATTAATCCTAGGTACGCATCCCGAGTGCTGTCACTTTGGGTTACGTCACAAGTTACCAACCCACATCCCACATGGACGACACAAAATAAGCCAATGTCGAAAATCATAACATGCATAGCTTAAAAGCAACATTTCGATGTATGCAATTTACCGTACGAAATTTAATGCATGTGTAAATAACCATTTGGACAATCCATCACAATAAACCAAGCCACAGGGATGAACACTCACAGTAAACCATTCACATGTCACTTAAAGTCTTTTCGGGTAGAACCACTCACCTTTAGACGAAATTTCAAATTGACAAGCGCGGTTTGACTCGATTTGCGTGCCTGCCTCGATTTGCATGCCCTCTTCTCACTTTGCACGAGTCACTTCACCTCAAGCTGCAAGGTACCCTAATCACCCAATAATTATTAAAATATAATTTTTTCCTTAATTTTATCACATTTTCTTATTTTCTCCTATTTTTCTTCTCTAATAATTCAAAATAAATATCTACACAACTATTTTCTCAAATATTTTTAGATAATAATTCATAAAATAATTTTCTAAGAATTTTGGAAAAAAAATTAGAAATTACCTATGTGGCACGCGCCTCCACGCGCGGGCGAGTGGGCTGGAAGCAAAGGCTGGCGCGTGGCAGTCACGTGCCACCGTCTTCAACCTCGAGCTGGTCGCCGGCGATTGCTCTGATGGCCACAAAATCGGTACCGTCTGAAAGCCCTTGAAGAATCGATCTTAGCCCCACCGGTTTCAGGCCGAAAGAACACCGGTAAGGCCTCCAAATGGTCGGTTACAGGTCGGCGGTGGTGGTCTGTAATACTCGGGAATAATTTAAGGATAAAAATGATATTTGATAAAGGGCACACTAACACAGCTTTGGACGACCGAATTAGTCAGAGGGAGTACCCCGGACCCTAGATAGCCAAGGAAAATTGTATAGTATCGACGAGTGATTTAAATTATGATTTTTAGTGATAAAAGAAATGAGATCGAGAATAGTTTTCGGTACAGCAAAAATACAACTACTGGTTAGGTTGTATTACCGAATTTTTATAAACGATGTCCAAAAAATCAATAGAGAGTGTCAAGGACTAGTATTCGATGTATAGAACAACCCTTAAGTGGTTTCAGGTGGAATCGAATGGATTTAAGGTCAAATCAATCAATCGAGTCTAAGTGTAATTTTCTAAAAATGCCCGAGGGAGGTCAAAACGGTAAATTTTCAGAAATTTCAAGGGATAAATGAGAATTTCTAATCTTGAGGGTCTTAGTGATGGCGCTAGAAAGATCAAGGGCTTGAGGATAAGGGCCAAAATGCAAAAGAGAAATTTCAAGGGTCTAAAATGTAATTTTCAGAAAGTTGCACATGCATGGCCGATTTGGCCAGGAAATCCGACTATTTGGCAGCCTAGGTTCATCAGGGCATGGCCTAGGGTAGTCTAGGAGGCGTGGGAAAGAAGCTTTGGCCGGAAATCGGCCACGTAGGGGTCGGATTTTGGCTATAAATAGCCAAGGGTTTCGGCCAAATTTGAATCATCAAATCGCTCAAGTTTGAGAGCGAATCGAGGGAAATCAATAAGGGGCTTTTGATCCTTGAGGTAAGAGGAGCATTTCGGGAGAATTTGGTGAGTTTTCGAGGCATTTTGAGGGTGTTTCGAGGGTGGCCGAAAAAGCCCTAGGTGGACCGCCACTGCGACCTGCAACTCTACTTTCGGTGGCCTTTCCGATGGCCTTTCGGCCTGAAATCGGTGGGGTAGTGATCGACTCTTCGTGGGCATCGGAGCAATCGCTGACGGCTGGCTCAAGGTTAAAGACGGTGGCGCGTGAGCTGCACGCGCCAGCCTTTGCTTGCACCCACGCACCAAGCGTGTGAAGGAGCGTGACGAAGGGCTTTTTGGTAATTCAACTTCCAGAAATTTTATTTAATTATTTTATGAATTATTATGCAAAAATATTTGAGAAAATAGTTGTGTAGATATTTATTTTGAATTATTAGAGAAGAAAAATGGGAGAAAAATAGGAAAGTGTGAGAAAATTAAGGAAAATTATAATTGTTGGATAAATATGATGATTAGGGTGCCTTGGGGGTTGAGACGAAGTGACTCGTGCGAAGTTCGAAGAGGGCACGCAAATTGAGGCAAACACGCAAATCGAGGCATACTGCGCTTTTCAAGAAGAATTCAAATTGCGGCTAAAGGTGAATGGTTCTACCCGAAAAGACTTATAGTAGCATGTGAATGGCTTACTTTGAGTGTTCATCCCTATGGCTTGGTTTATTGTGATGGTCTGTCCAAACGGTTATTTACACATACATTGAATTTCGTACGATTGCATACATCGAACTGTTGATTTTAAGTTATGCATGTTATGATTTTTCGGCATTGACATGTTGTGTTGTCCATGTAGGACGTGGGTTGTTAACCTGTGACGTAACTCTCGAGTGTCAACACTCGAAATGCATGCCAAGGGTTAATGCTATGTGACCCACTTGGGACGGGGCTGAGACGGACTTCACCTTACGGTACTCAAGTGGCGGGGCTACGAGTGGACACCACCCCGGTTGTTGGCTCAAGTGGCGGGGTTGAGAGTGGACACCACCCCAGGTTCCTTTGAGCAATAGCATTAAGGCCGAGGAGTTGTGGATTTCGGGGATAGTTCTGATGTGACACTCTTAGGGCTAGGGTTACGTTGGGTTTTGGAATGCTTTTGAGTAGGAGCGTAAAGCCTAACAATGACAATGGGGTGATTCCCGGATTCATATGTCGAGGTTGTCCCTCTTAATCAGGACTGGTTTGCTAATGGGTCGGTGTGGTCGTGTCGCCTTTAGAGAGATTGCATTTTCCCCGGTTAGGGCTAAGTGTTATGTGGGATTCTCTTAGGCTGAGGCGAGTTGGGATTTATCGGTTTTATATATGATTTTGCATATCTGCATGAAAATGTTTTTGATCTCTCACTTAGATGATTCAACATCTAATTTGGACTATGTCCTTGGAATATTCAAACGTTCCAGGTGAAAGCAGTGGCGCCAAGGGGAAAGAATGTCATCGAGATGTAGCTATTATGTTCAGTTTTTGTAGGTTTTATCTATGATTACGATGTTCAGAAATGATGTAATATTTTGATATTTTCATGTGAAACATCGATTTGGTTATTGTAAAAGGAATTGTCAGTTATATATATCATTGAGGTTTCGATCTTGCTTCCGCTGATGTGATTAATAATACCTGTCTTAGTCTATTAAATTTTGATATGCTGAGAAGATACGATCAGGATTGTTAGGAAATGACTATGATGAGAGTATGTATGTCGAGAGGCTTATGTTGTATGATATTAAAAGAAAAAAATATATATATTTCCAAAATCTCGAGGTAATGCACGTTCTGGAGAAACGGGGCGTTACAATTGGTATCAAAGAAAACTAGCAAAAAAAAAACCCCAATTGGAGGCTCAGGGGTACTAGTGGAAATTGAGAATAACTGAGTTAGTAATGGTTTAGCTATCAAGATAGGTTTGAATCATTGAGGTTCGAGTATTAGAATGGTTTGGTATTTATTAGAATCATTAAGGTTCAAGTATTGATGTTTGCCTTTTCAGATGGAGAGGACTCGAAGAATCTTGGATCTCAATGAGCGAGATGAGGAAAATGGTAGTAGCAGTCATCGTGGTCGCTCTACAAACTCCGCTACAAGTAATCACCGTAGTCGTTCGACGAATCGCGCCACGAGCAGTAGACGACAAGAAGAGCAATCAGGTCCTAGTGAAAGTAGGCTTGATCGAATAGAGCGGATCTTAGAGGGCGTGCTAACACATGTAACAAGGAACGAGCCGCTAAGGCACACCCCCCATGTGCTGGATCAGTATCGTCGGCAAAGACCCCCGGTGTTTAGAGGAAAAACGGGAGATGACCCCAGTACAGCTGAGTACTGGATAGAGCAAACTGAGAAACTGCTCCAACATCTGCAATACAGTGACGAAGAGAAGGTTAACTACGCTACATTCATGCTAGAAGAAGAAGCTGCACGATGGTCGCAATTAGCCCAGCGGGCTCTACAAAGGACACCTAGGCAAGCAGAGCAGGATCTAAGGCCGAGACGAGCTCAGCCGATAACCTGGGAAGTATTCAAGGAAGCTTTCAATGCTAAGTACTTTCCCCAAAGCTGGAAGGAAGAGAAGACTTGGGAATTCATGAAGTTGAGACAGACTGATGAGATGTCAGTAACTCAATATGATGTTAAGTTTACCCAACTAATCAGGTACGTGCCTACGTACGAATCTGATGAGAGACAGAAGGCACAAAAATTTGTGGGTGGATTGAAGGTGGATCTACAACAAGCTCTCAGCTCTTGTACTATCAACACTTACAACGAGGCGCTGGACAAGGCTCTGACCACCGAGATGAACCTACTGCGTGTAGGACTGATAAGATCTGATGAAAGGAAAAGAGATTCGAAAGCCCCAGAGCATAAGTCAGGAGGAAAAAATTTCAAAGATAGCAAACCGTGTTCTCGATGCAATAAAGAACACCTAGGAAGAAATTGTTCGCAAGGGCATATCACATGTTTTTCATGCGGCGAAAAAGGGCATAAGGAGAAGGATTGCCCTAAGAAGAAAGATGTACCTCAAACTGGGAATCGAATGGGGATCACATGCTACTCGTGCAATCAACCCGGTCATCACGCTAGTGAATGTCCGAAAAGACAAAAGATGGATCAACCCGGGAAGATAAACATGACGCCGGGACCTCGTACCGGAAGAGTCTATTGCCTAGAAAAAGAAAACGAAGAGGTCTACCCTGGCTTGGCGAGAGATGACGAAGAGGCCCATCCGATATTGACCAAAGGTATGTCAGTTTGATTCAGGTTGATTTATAATCATAGCAGCCAAGTTAAGGTTCAATGTTATCAATTTCTGTGCAATCATGCCATATGCATTAGTATAGGAATGGGTTGGGAGAAATATTTGTCAAATAAAATGAGTTTTGAGGACACGATTGGGAATGATATTAAGTATTATGAATTATTTTGGGATTTGTGTAGCCACCTGTTTAGAGCTACAACGGGATATTCTGGAAAATAAAATATGTGTCTGGTAAGCTCGGATCATATGGAGATGTAAGTTATGAATAATTCCTAAGGATTACGAATGGTACTTAGGACATTTCAATTGGGAGTCATTAGCAATAGCAGTGATACAATTATCACGGACCAAATTTCGAGAACGAAATTTCTTTAAGGGGGGGAGAATGTAATACCCGGGAATAATTTAAGGATAAAAATGATATTTGATAAAGGGCATAAATGGAATTTTGGGAAAATAAGACTATAAGGCACACTAACACAGCTTTGGACGACCGAATTAGTCAGAGGGAGTACCCCGGACCCTAGATAGCCAAGGAAAATTGTATAGTATCGACGAGTGATTTAAATTATAATTTTTAGTGATAAAAGAAATGAGATCGAGAATAGTTTTCGGTATAGCAAAAATACAGCTGCCGGTTAGGTCGTATTACCGAATTTTTATAAACGATGTCCAAAAAATCAACAGAGAGTGTCAAGGACTAGTATTCGATGTATAGAACAACCCTTAAGTGGTTTCAGGTGGAATCGAATGGATTTGAGGTCAAATCAATCAATCGGGCCTAAGTGTAATTTTCTAAAAATGCCCGAGGGAGGTCAAAACAGTAAATTTTTAGAAATTTCAAGGGAGAAATGAGAATTTCTAATCTTGAGGGTCTTAGTGATGGTGCTAGAAAGATCAGGGGCTTGAGGATAAGGGCCAAAATGCAAAAGAGAAATTTTAAGGGGCTAAAATGCAATTTTCAGAAAGTTGCACATGCATGGCCGATTTGGCGGTAGATTTGGCCGGGAAATCCAACGATTTGGCAGCCTAGCTTCGTCAGGGCATGGCCTAGGGTAGTCTAGGAGGCGTGGGGAAGAAGCTTTGGCCGAAAATCGGCCACGTGGGGGTCGAATTTTGGCTATAAATAGCCAAGGGTTTCGGCCGAATTTGAATCATCAAATCGCTCAAGTTTGAGAGCGAATCGAGGGAAACCAATAAAGGGCTTTTGATCCTTGAGGCAAGAGGAGCATTTCGGGAGAATTTGGTGAGTTTTCGAGGCTTTTTGAGGGTGTTTCGAGGGTGGCCGGAAAAGCCCTAGACGGACCGCTACCGCGACCTGCAACTCGACTTCCGGTGGGCTTTCCAGTGGCCTTTCGGCCTGAAATTGGTGGGGTTGTGATCAACTCTTCGTGGGCTTTCGGGGGGTACCGATTTCGGGGGCATCGGAGTAATTGCCGGTGGCTGGCTCAAGGTTGAAGACGGTGGCGCGTGAGCTGCACGCGCCAGCCTTTGCTTGCACCCACGTGCCAAGCGCGTGAAGACGCGTGACGAAGGGCTTTTTGGTAATTCAACTTTCAAAAATTTTATTTAATTATTTTATGAATTATTATGCAAAAATATTTGAGAAAATAGTTGTGTAGATATTTATTTTGAATTATTAGAGAAGAAAAATGGGAGAAAAATAGGAAAATGTGAGAAAATTAAGGAAAATTATAATTGTTGGATAAATATGATGATTAGGGTGCCTTGGGGGTTGAGACGAAGTGACTCGTCCAAAGTTCAAAGAGGGCACGCAAATTGAGGCAAGCACTCAAATCGAGGCATACTGCGCTTTTCAAGAAGAATTCAAATTGCGGCTAAATGTGAGTGGTTCTACCCAAAAAGACTTATAGTAGCATGTGAATGGTTTATTTTGAATGTTCATCCCTGTGGCTTGGTTTATTGTGATGGTCTGTCCAAACGGTTATTTACACATATATTGAATTTCGTACGATTGCATACATCGAACTGTTGATTTTAAGTTATGCATGTTATGATTTTTTTGCATTGGCATGTTGTGTTGTCCATGTGGGACGTGGGTTGTTAACCTGTGACGTAGCTCCTCTCGAGTGTTAGCACTCGGAATGCTTGCCAAGAGTTAATGCTATGTGACCCACTTGGGACGGGGCTGAGATGGACTTCACCCTACGGTACTCAAGTGGCGGGGCTGCGAGTGGACACCACCCCGGTTGTTGGTGATGTTTTATATTTGATATAATTTTGATGATGAAAAACAATTGTATTTTGATGATGAAATAAAGTTATGAGATTTCAATGTTAAAGAATTTTATGATTCAAAATATTCTTTTTCATGTTATCATTTATCATTTCAGTTTTTATAAAAAGAATAGTCGACTATGTGTTTATGTTCTGTTGACTATGTTTGTGGATAGTCGACTATGTAGTTTAGTGCTGTCGACTATGTCTGAAAATAGTCAACTATGCTGATTTGATCTGTCAACTATTTAAGGCTTCTGTAGACTATTTTTTCATCTGTCGACTATCAAGTAAGGATAGTCGACTATGGCTTTTCATCTGTCGACTATTTTTGTTCATAAAATTTAAAATTTTCTTCACATTTTTGCAATAGTCGACTGTGCATATGTATCTGTCGACTATGTGTTTTTGTCTGTCGACTATATTTTGTTTTATTTGTAAAAATAGTCAACTATGCATTTTCTTCTGTCGACTATATCTTTTACAGAAAGCTTCCAACGGTTAGTTTTTCAACTCCAACGGTCACAAACGGCTACATTTCTCTTCAATCTTTTGGGAAGCCTATAAATACAAGTCATGGATGATCAAGAGAAGACTAATGGATAAAAAGGAAATTATTTGAGCTTACATCGTATACACATTTGTATTTATATAGATTGTGCTTTAATTTTCTCTCTTCAAGACTTTGATTTTCACTTGTAATTATTCATTTCAAGTCTTGTATCATTTTTTAAAGACATTGTAACTAAGAGATTCATCTCTTAGATTCTCTCCAATTGTATACTTCTTATTTTTCCTAGCTTGTGTAGCTAGAGGGCCTACTTGGTTTAAGTAGGAGGTTGTATTTCCTAGCTTGTGTAGCTAGAGGGCCTACTTGTGTAAGTAGGAGGTTTTAGTGAATTGGTTTAAAATCCTTGGTGGGAGCTAAGGTAGTGGATTAGGCTTGGTTTAAGCCGAACTACTATAAATCCTTTGTCTCATTTATTCTTCTTGCTTTACATTTGTCATTTTATATGTTCTATGTTTTAAATCACTAAAACCTCAATTGGGTCAAAAAGTTTTCAAGTTCTATCAAGATTTTTAAAATATCTAATTCACCCCCCCTCTTGGTGTGTGCCATAGCACCTCTCGTTCTAACAGTTGGCTCAAGTGGCGAGGCTGAGAGTGGACACCACCCCAGGTTCCTTTGAGCAATAGCATTAAGTTCGAGGTGTTGTGGATTTCGGGGATAGTGCTGATGTGACATTATTAAGGCTAGGGTTACGTTGGGTTTTGGAATGCTTTTGAGTAGGAGCGTAAAGCCTAACAATGACAATGGGGTAATTCTCGGGTTCATATGTCGAGGTTGTCCCTCTTAAGTAGGACTAGTTTGCCAATGGGTCGGTGTGGTCATGTCGCCTTTAGAGAGATTGCATTTTCCCCGGTTAGGGCTAAGTGCTATGTGGGATTGTCTTAGGCTGAGGCGTGTCGGGATTTATCGATTTTATATATGATTTTGCATATCTACATGAAAATGTTTTTGAACTCTCACTTAGATGATTCAGCATCTAATTTGGACTATGTCCCTGGAATATTCAAACGTTCCAGGTGAAAGCAGTGGCGCTAAGGGAAAGAATGTCATCGAGATGTAGCTGTTATGTTCAGTTTTCGTAGGTTTTGTCTATGATTACGATGTTCAGAAATGATGTAATATTTTGATATTTTCATGTGAAACATCGATTTGGTTATTGTAAAAGGAATTGTCAGTTATATATATCATTGAGGTTTCGATCTTGCTTCCGCTGATGTGATTAATAATACCTGTCTTAGTCTATTAAATTTTGATATGCTGAGAAGGTACGATTGGGATTGTCAGGAAATGACTATGATGAGGGTATGTATGTCGAGAGGCTTATGTTGTATGATATTAAAAGAAAAAAAAAATATTTCCAAAATCTCAAGGTAATGCACGTTCTGGAGAAACGGGGCGTTACACGGTCCACCTCTAACCCTCAGCCGAACTCGAACAATCCTCAAAAGCTCACCAAAATGCTTCAAACCACTCCCAAAACGATCCTTGATGCCTAGAGACCAAAAGCCCTCTATCAAAGCTCCCAAAATCATCCAAAATCGAGGTCGATTTGTGACTGCACTCCCACCCTGCAATTAAAACACAAAACAAAACACAATAAAAATTTTATATTTTTTTCTTTGTTTAGGTGAGAGGTTTATACTCGTCAGTGTACGAGTGTAGTTGTAGTCCAAATTTAAATTTATATTTTCTGAATGAGTCCAAGTCGTCCACTGAGAGATTTATTTATGGCAAAATAAAAAGAATGTCACACAAGCACACACGCATTTGGATAAATTGGCAACAAGGTTTTTTATGGTTTTTTAAACAACAGATACTAGGAAATAAATTAAGGCAGTAATTGAAATAAATACTTTAAGTGAGAATATAAAATTGGATAGTACTTGAGTTAAGACAATTTCAGTGCCAACCCGTTGATTCCCAAATTTTAGCATAAAAGATTAGCAACATTAATTTAATTTCAGATATGAGGGTTTGTTATTAAATGCAATTAGAGATGATGATAGTTCTAGGTTAAGCAATCCCCATACATGATATGCGGGATTCTAATTTAAGCAACCACCATAAATTCAATTGCAATTAATACACAAAACAACTAAATTAATCATCCGGGTTTGGGTATGATAGCGTTTCCAGTTCTAGTAACTCTCATACATGGCATGAAAGCTCTAAGTTAGGCTTACGCTCCAATCCAAACCTAGTGATTTCTCAATAATTAAGATACATTCATACTGAAATTTAAATTAATGTTACTTATTTAAAGCGCAGCTTTCTTTGGGAATCATTGACGTTGGACACTGTACTTGCCTTAACCCAAGATTAGATTTAGCTACTCATTTCCATTTAAAAGTTAATTGACATGAATTTAAACGACGTAATTTAAATAACAGAATTTAAATGACAAGAAATTTTAAAGGCATAAACTAACTGGCCATTTAGGCGGTGGATAATTAAATAACAAGAATTAAAATTGCAGAAATTTAAAGGCATAAACTAACCGTCCATTTAGGCGGTGAATAATTAAATGACAAGAATTAAAATTGCAGAAATTTAAAGGCACAAATTAACCGGCCATTTAGACGGTGAATAATAAAGTAATAATAAATGACATAAGAATTTAAAAGAAGAAAGGAAGTAAGTAAGATCACAAGAGAGAATACTAAAGAAAAGGGGAAAGAACAAGAACAATTCTCAAAGAGAGAATTATAAGGAAACAACTAAACTTTGATTCAAGAATAATAATCACCCTTACAAATGCAATCAAGTAATCTATTTATATATAGGCCACAAGATGCAATACAAACCACACAATTTCAATTATTCAACTAGACATAATTATATCTAATGGGCACTCACACACTTAAAGTTAAATGGATTTTAGCTATAATACACACCTAATATTAAATGGATTTTAGCTAAAATACATACCTAATAAAGCATTCATAAAGTTAAATGGATTTTAGCTATAATATCCACCTAATAGTTAAATGGATTTTAGCTAAAAAACATACCTAATAAAGCTCTCACATAAAAAATAAAAATAGATTTCTATAAATTGGTTTTTAATCTTCATTAGGATTTAAAATAATCCTTGGGCCTTCTCCAAATAATATCTTCCATGGGTTGCTCAAATTGGGCCTTAATTCTTCATGGGCTTAAATTCTTCATGGACTTTAATTTTTCATGGGCTTGATTTCTCCATGGGTTTGATTTCTTCATGGACTTGAATTCTTCATGGACTTTAAGTCTTCATAGGCTTGAATTCTTCATGCCTAAAAAAATAATAATAATAATAATTTAATGTTATTAATAAATTATATATTATATATGTATTACACATGGCACATATATATATATTATATTATATTATATATATATATTACATGCATGCATATAATGATGTATATGTATTATATATAATTTTATATATTATTATTATTATTATTAAATTTTACTTTAAAATTTCATTTCATTCATTTTTCAATTTAAACTTGCATATAACCATAAAATATATATTAATATCTAATTTAAACTATATTTAAGATCAAAAGAAGGATATAATTATAACAAAATTTTTATAAAATTAACCACTAATCATACCCCCCAACTTAAACATTGCTAGTCCCTTAGCAATCAGATTATACACCTGCCAAACTTTATTCACAATAACTGTATGAATGTAAAAATTTCAAATTCGAAACCGAAATCAATAAAATTAAATAAATAATTTAGCATTCTAAATCAGATTTTTGGTTAAAGGTCATACAATCTCAGGAATGGAAATTAGGATAACCAACACACAGACTTACTCCCTCGAAGTTTTGACTTCAAATCTTACTATGGATTTTCTCTCCAATAAAAAGGATTCCTCAAGTGTACACACAAGGGGGTGCACCGTTATAAGAGTAAATGCAGAACAAGTTCAAAACTCGGTGCCATCCCAAATACAAGGAACGTATTTTCATGAAAGAACGGGGAAATTGACATAGCTTCATGATTGGAATAATGCTCTAGACGAGTAACTTCTGAATTTAAACATGATTCCCTACTCCAAACTCGAATTCTGAGATCACATGATTTATAGCATAAAAAAGGACCAGACTGGGTTGTAATGGGGCTATAAGGTTAATACGGGTTGTCAAAGAAAAGGTAGAGTGTGCAAAGGGTGTGTCGGAATTTTTTTTTTTTTTTTTTTAGCATTTATTTTGAAACAGTTATGCTGAATAACTAAGAGAATTTGCCCCCTTTTTTTCACTTTTTTTTTTCTTCTTTTTTTTTTTCTCTTTTTTTTTTCTTCTTCTTTTTTTCTTTTTCTTTTTAAATATGAAAATAGATAAACAGACTAATTCCCAAAATCACACCAGGTTGGATAAAATTCATATGGTTATGGGTTAAACAAGGGTAACGAAAGAAGTTGTACTACAAATGGCTCAAATGGGCTAACAAGAGGTTGATTTAAAGAAAAAAATAGGCTAAAAATAAAAGAAATTGATCCCCCTATCATGATTCTCAGTCATCTAATTCATAGTTTTAAACCAGTCAAATTCATCCGCTATCATACTAGACATTCAAAGCGAATTGATATTTTGAAGCCATTGAAAAGATAAGATAAACAAGAGAGCATATTTAGAGTAAGTGTTATTTCACTCAGAATTAACGGTTATTAGGCTCAAACACTTGCTTGGGTAATAGTCTCCACTTCTGTTGAGGGATCATACAATGTACTAATCAGCTAATTACTGTTACCTTTGACTTTATGACCGATAACCAATTTCTAAATTTTGAATCCCTGATGAATGTAAATTACTTATTCTCATGCATAAACGTTTTCAAATGAGAAATCAATGCATTCATGTTTCGTATTGCAAACTTAACCGACTATCAGTGCATAACTTTAAAGCTTTAGGAATAGCATTATTTAAAACACATAATAATTTTTTTTTTTATAAGAGCAGATAAAGATAATCAATTCCCACAAGACTACAAACTAGTAATTACAAACTCACAGTTAAATATAAACCAGATGATTCATGACTAGACCTTACACCCCCCAACTTGAATTGCAGTAATAAATCAGGGTTGTTAGGAATACCTGTAACTCCACAAGTCCATAGATTTGCTGTGAACTGCTAAAACTTAAACAACAAATGAGCACACCATATATATATATATATTTATATTTTCACACCAAAATAAAAATTTCATGCAAGTCATAAGATAAGCAAAATGCGTCTCAAGAGTACAAAAAGTACTCCTTACTCAGCCATCTTATCAAAGACTTTGCTAACAACATTCCACAGTTTTGTTTTGTTTTTTTTTTTTTTTTTTAAAGAACACAACCAAGAAAAATTCTGCAAGTTGTACAATAACTAGATGCGTCTCAAGAGTACAAAAAGTACTCCTTACTCAGCCATCTTAATAAAGAGCATTTCTCACAGTGATAAATCTAAATTAATCGGACCCCTTTGGCGCTTGTTACTAATTGCCTTAGACTAGTCTATCTGAGGCTCATGAGGATCGTACTGTGGAACATAAGCATGTAATTTCTCTAGCAGCTTATCAATGGTGGATGCAGAAATGAGAATCTTTCTTGCCGAACGAGAAATGAACTGTTGGTCCACAGCCTGATCAAGAAAAGAGAGTAACCCATCGAAAAAATGGTTAACATTTAAAAGTCCAATAGGTTTGGTATGGAGATTACTCTTGGCCCAGGAGATTATACAAAAGATTTCTTCAAGTGTTCCAAAACCTCCTGGTAAAGCAATGAAGGCATCTGACTGATAAATCTTACAAGCCATGCGCTCAGACATAGAAGTCGTTTCTATAGGTTGACCGCGTGTAATCCCGGAAATATGTGGTTCAGCTAAAGGGATTGGCATTATACCTACCACAGATGAATTTCCAAGATGTACAGCTTGTGAAACATAACCATTCAATCCACGACTTCCCCCTCCATATACCAAATTAATTTTTTTCTCTCCTAATTTTTTACCAAGTTCGCTCGCTGCAAGTGCGTAACAAATATCACTCCCAAGTTGAGAGCCACAAAGTACACATATGGTATTGATTCGACGAACTAACTGGCCTTCCATGTTTGTTCCTTTTGTATGTCTTGAAAAGAAGTTTGGCGATCAAAAGTAGCTATACAACAATTCAACAAGAAATAAATACAAACAAAAATCATGCGTATGTATAAGTAGTTGTGATTGTGGCTCACATCTTCCTCTGGTTTTACGTCCAGAAACGGCTTAAACACTTTCTATGAAACGGGGATAAGCTTCCCATCCAATTTTCTTATAGATTGGCAAACAGGGTCGTTTTTAGTCAGATTCCCAAGACTATAGCGTTGGTGGTCACTTCTGAACTGGGTCCATAAAGCAAGAAGTTCTCTTTGCACTATTCCACATGGATGCATCTCAAGAGTCAATCGGATATCATCCAGAGACTCCTTACTCAGTCCATCCTTTATGAAACTAATTTTATCTTCTCGATTTATGGACGTAAACCCCACAGATTTGCATCGTGTGTTACAGGTCCATCAAGCACATTTGTAACAACCATTCACTCTTTTCGCTCTTCTTTTCTTCGCAAAACTACTCTTTCCTAAGCTTGGAAAATGCTTAAAACTAGGTGAAGTTTCACCAGCTAATCGAACTTTTGCTTCGATCAGCCAACGAATATCTTCAGGGATGTTATTAAGCATTAACAACCTAAGTCTTTCACACCTAGCAACATAAATTTTTTTCAAATCATTCTGCGGGAGAAATGGATAGTACTTGTGAATTTTTGAGAGATAAAGATCCATTTTTTTTTTTTTAACTATACTAAGAAGAAAGTAAAGAACTATAAACTTTACAAAAGGGATGAGAGTACCTGATCGGAGAATAACACAAAGGAGAGAAGACTGAGCTCAAGAAGGGTGGCTTGCCTTATACAGATATGGAGTCTCTTATAGAGCAATGACCATCACTATTTTACACTCGGATCGAGGCATGCCATAATTACAGGGTCAGGCTTGGCGTCTCTTTTTCAACGCTTGGTGCCTCATTTTTCAACATTTGGCAGTGTGCCTTATCCTTTATAGGGCAGTGTGATTGCACTGCCCAAGAAAAGATAGCTACCACCAGCGTCAATTCTGTCTCTCTCAATTCAAATTTTTTTTTTTATTATTATTTTATTTTTTTTTAATTTTTTTATTCTTATTCTTATTATTATTATTAATTTTTTTTTGGATTTTTTTTTTAAATAAATGTTTTGTTTTAGGGGCCCAATAAAATCATACATACCACACAAAACAATATTATCGAGTCTAACAAAATTATTTGCACAATTGATCAGTTTCAAACACCAATAAAATTAAGTACACCTTACCCCCCAACTTAAATTGCGCATTGTCCTCAATCGACAATAAAAGGATAGAAGATAGGCATACCTGGTGGTCTTCAATGCATGAACTCGTATGTAAAAAATTTTTATTTAGACTGCACACAGAGAAACACTATTTGAATCAAAGTTAATTAAGTAATGCAGAAAATGAACAACTTATATATATAATTCTTTATTATTTTATTTTATTTTTATTTTATTTTATTATTATTTTTTTTATTTAATTTTTTTTATTTTTTTTATTTTTTTTTTCAGATCTATAAACATCCATTTAACCTAAATAGAAAGGTGGTCTTTTAACGTCAGATTCCCAGACGATAGGAAACTTTCCCTACTCATCAGATGATGATGGATCATCCAAATCCACAACTCCTTCATTCTCCTCAACACTACCCTGGTATGGTTTCAACCTATGACCATTGACTATTAGAAGCTGTCCTGACTCCGGATTTTCTATCTCAAATGCCCCATATCCTGAGATGGACTTGATTACAAAGGGGCCGACCCATTGAGACTTCAATTTTCCTGGGAATAGATGCAATCAAGAATCATACAAGAGTACCCGTTGCCCTACCTGAAAGCTTTTTCGAATGATGTGCCGATCATGTAACTCTTTCATGTGAATCTTGGCCAATCGTGCATTTTCAAATGCTTCATTCTGAATTTCCTCAAGTTCATTCAATTGGAGCTTCCTGGATAAGCCTGCTTCAGTTAGACTCTTGTTGATCTTATGAATTGCCCAATATGCTTTATGCTCAATTTCCACCGGCAGATGACAAGATTTACCGTATACTAGACTATAGGGAGAGATTCCCAAAATTGTTTTGTAAGCTGTCCTGTACGCCCAAAGAGCGTCTACTAGTCTTAAGGACCAATCCTTACGATTAGCAGCAACAGTCTTTTCCAATATGCACTTAATCTCCCTATTGGCTAGCTCGGCTTGACCATTGGTTTGGGGATGGTATGGTGTTGCAACCTTATGCAGTACACCATATTTCTTCATTAATCCTGCCACAACTTTATTACAAAAATGGGAACCCCCATCACTGATGATTGCTCGTGACATCCCAAATCGACTGAATATGTTTTCTTTCAAAAATTTCACGACAGTCCTATGGTCATTTGTTCTGGCTGGGATTGCTTCTACCCATTTGGACACATAGTCAACAGCAAGTAAGATATATTCATGACCAAATGAATTGACAAATGGGCCCATAAAATCCATACCCCAACAGTCAAAAACTTCTAACACTTGGATCGGATGTAATGGCATCATGTTTCTCCTTGACAGACTTCCTAACCTTTGACATCGATCGCAATTTGAACAGAACTTGTACACATCCTTGAACAGTGTCGGCCAATAAAATCCACTCTGAAAAATTTTTGCAATTGTTTTCTTGACAGAAAAATGGCCTCCACATGCAAGAGTATGACTGAAATTGATGACACTTTGTTGTTCATGATCGGGTATGCATCTACGGATGATTTGGTCAGGACAATACTTGAAGAGGTAGGGCTCATCCCAAAAGAAGGTTCTGACTTTTCTGAAGAATTGATGCCTATCTTGCTTACTCCAATGGTCTGGGATCAGACCAGTTGCCAGGTAGTTCGCAATGTCGGCATACCAAGGGACAACAGATGATGCACGAATAACATTTACTTTAAACAGTTGCTCATCAGGGAAATTGTCATGAATTGGTTCATCAAATTGTGTGAGATCTTGACTTGGAATCCTTGACAAATGGTCAGCCACCACATTTTCTACTCCCTTCTTGTCTCTAATTTCAATGTTGAACTCTTGCAGGAGTAAGATCCATCGGAGCAGACGCGGTTTTGCATCTTGCTTTGTGAACAAATACTTCAGAGCAGCGTGATCAGTAAAAAGGATCACTAGTGACCCTACGAGATAAGATCGAAACTTGTCCAGGGCAAAGACAACTGCTAGTAACTCTTTCTCTGTAGTGGTGTAATTCTTTTGTGCCTCATTAAGAGTTTTGCTAGCATAATATATCACATGAGGTTTCTTATCCTTCCTCTGCCCTAACACAGCTCCTACCGCGTAATCACTAGCATCGCACATAAGTTCAAACGAGAGGGACCAATCAGGGGACTGAATGATAGGTGCTGAAATGAGTGCATCTTTCAATTTATCAAAAGCATTTTGACAGGCAGGACTCCATTCAAACGGAACATCTTGAGACAACAAATGGCACAAGGGTCTTGTTATGGTGCTAAAGGAAGCAATGAATCTCCTATAAAACCCTGCATGTCCCAAAAAACTTCTGATGTCTTTCACATTCCTAGGGATGGGGAGTTTTTGAATTGTTTCAATTTTTGACCTGTCTACCTCCATCCCCCTAGATGAAACGATGTGCCCCAAGACTATGCCCTGTTTCACCATGAAGTGACATTTTTCCCAATTGAGTATCAGATTTGTTTCCTCACATCTTGCTAAAACCTTTTTCAGATTCTCCAAACAGGCCTCAAAGTTACTTCCATAAACAGAAAAGTCATCCATAAATACTTCAACAATCTGCTCAACCATTTCACTGAAAATGCTCATCATACACCTTTGAAAGGTGGCTGGAGCATTGCATAACCCAAATGGCATGCGCCTGTATGCAAATGTCCCAAATGGACATGTGAAAGTTGTCTTCTCTTGATCTTCTAGTGCAATTTCTATCTGATTGTACCCTGAGTAGCCATCTAAGAAACAATAGTAGGCTTGGCCTGCTATTCTCTCCAGAATTTGATCCAAGAAAGGCAAAGGAAAATGATCTTTCCTTGTCACAGAATTGAGCTTTCTATAATCAATGCACATACGCCATCCTGTCTGGATGCGCGTGGGAATCAGTTCATTGTTCTCATTTTTTACAACAGTGACTCCAGACTTTTTGGGTACTAGCTGTGTTGGACTTACCCACTTAGAATCAGAGATTGGGTAAATTATTTCAGCATCCAATAGCTTAAGCACTTCTTTTCTGACAACTTCTTTCATGTTGGGATTTAATCTCCTTTGCATTTGCCTAACTGGTTTTGCTCCTTCTTCCAAGAATATCTTATGAGTACAGATCAAAGGGCTAATACCTTGCAAATCTGAAATGGTCCATCCTAATGACTTCCTGTGTGCTTTTAGAACTTCTATCAGTTGTTGCTCTTGCTGAGGTGTCAAACTTGAAGAGATCACCACTGGGAATGCTTCCCCTTCTCCTAGAAAGACATACTTCAAATCACTGGGCAATGGCTTTCTCTCAGGCGTGGACTGATGGCAATCAGGAGCCATGAGCTTACTGTCCAAGTTCCTTAATGGCTCTAAACCAGGCATCCATGTAGGCTTCTCACTTTCTTTGCTTATGACTTTCACTTCTTTTATTTCTTCGAGATCTTGATTTCCTTCTTTGGGTCTTCTCATGAACTCTTCAAAATAGTCATTGGTCAGTGTTTGGATCAAGTCTACCTCCTCCACTTCACTCTCAGTGTCCTGATGTTTGGCTACCCTAAAGATATTCATTTCTACAGTCATGTTCCCAAAAGATAGCTTTAACACACCATTCCTACAGTTGATGATGGCATTTGATGTGGCAAGGAATGGTCGACCTAAGATGACTGGCACAGGAGGTTGAGGCCCCTGATGCGGCTGGGTGTCCAAAACGATGAAGTCCACTGGAAAGTAGAACTTATCGATTTGTACCAGAACATCCTCCACAATTCCTCGTGGAACTTTGACTGATCGATCAGCCAGCTGAAGGGTCACTCTAGTGGGTTTAAGCTCACCTAATCCCAACTGTTGATACACACTGTATGGCAACAAATTGACACTAGCTCCTAAATCCAAGAGTGCCCGATCAACCTTTTGACTTCCTATGATGCATGTAATGGTTGGACAGCTTGGATCTTTGTATTTGGGATGAGTTTTCAATTGGAGAATGGCGCTGACTTGTTCAGTCAAGAATGTCTTTTCATGCACATTTGTTTTCCTTTTGACAGTGCACAGATCTTTCAAAAACTTTGCATATGAAGGTGTTTGTTTGATTGCATCCAACAGCGGGATGTTGATTCTCACTTGCTTAAACACTTCATATATATCTGCATTTTGTTGCTCTTTTTTCAAATGATTCAACATTTGTGGAAAAGGTGGTTTGGGCCTGTATTGAATTTCTTTCTCATCTTCTTTTTGTTTTTCATTTTTCTCATTTTTTTCATTTTTCTCATTTTTCTCATTTTTTTCATTTTTTTCCACGGTGGATTCATGATCTTTTGGTTCTTTTTCTTCATCAACATGTTGGTTTATCCTAGGATCAGTTGGTTTCTCAATTATTCTTCCACTTCTTAGGGCAGTCACTGCTTGCACTTGTTCATGAGTGTTGGTTTCACTATTTGAAGCTTCTACCTGGTTGGTTTGCCTAATTGGGTTAGGATTAGTTTAGGATGGAAACCTCCCGGGTTCTCTCACACTCAATGTTTGTGTTATCTTGGTCAACTGGCTCCTAATGTCTTCTATGGCTCTGTTTGTTTGGTCTTGATTTTTGACAAGCTGAGCAACCTGATTATTGATACCTGTTTGACTTTGGATGAACTGGTGCAAGGTATCTTCCAAAGATCTCCTATGAGGAGGTTGGTAAGTATAGGATGAAGAACCTGTTGAGTGTAGATTTTGATGATTGATGATTGGCATGTGTGAATGTGAATTTATATTTTATGTTCTAACAAAGCATGAAGCCTTCATAAGGCTTACAAAGCTATTCTTTAGTGATTTCATGACACAGGTTATATATGGAAACTTCTTATTCTTATATAGAGATTTCATTATATATGGAAACAAGTTTTTAGAGAGCTTTCTAGAAATTTGAGTATTTGAGCTATGAATGGAAAGTTCTTCTTAGAATGGAAAGTCTAGAAGATATATTGAATCCTTGTTCATATATGGGAAGTTCAAAAGATATATATGGAAGTTTTTGAGGAGATTGGAGTAGTCCACTATATGGAGTTGCCATATATGTAACTTGGCGACATGGCATTGTTAATGTGGCATTTTGATGACATGGCAGCCACATGGAGCACACTCATCAAGGTTACATCTTCTCGTTGGTCTAAATATGGTAAGAGAATCATGGAGTAAATTTAAAGGTTCTTAGAAGCTTCTTTACTTAGTTAAATATGGAAGAATTTTTGAATTGCATTCAAATGGAGAAGTTAAAGATTCAGCATTATTGTTCATCATTAATGGAGGAAATTAAGGTTTGAAAGTTAAACCTTGATTGATATTACTTTCCTTTATTGTTGATTCTATCTCATTAAAAGGATCCTCTACTCAAATCATGGAATCAATTATCCTACTCATTATGACTAATTGATATCTTCATTATGGGAGAATATTCTAAGGATATCTTGCATATATTCAGCTACTCAAATTGATTCTCTTCTTATTGTCAACATTTTTAGTATGGAAACTTGATCAATTAAGGGCTTTTGAAGTTATGATTGATATCTTCATTGTTGGACAAATTTGCTTCATTATTTGAGAATATTTGGATGGATTTTCCACCATTTGGAGGTTTAAATTCAAATTTCAAATTAGCTATACTTGTTATGGAAGCTAAGGAGCCAATTACACAATCAAAGGTGATTGAAGATTCAACTAGAAGTCAGAATTTATTATTTCTTATTTATGGTCGATTTTTCACGAATTATGAAGGATTTTGATGATATTTTAATCCTTAAAATTAGTCATGCATTATTGGAATTGATTTGCTCATTTAAGGCTGATTGGAGATCAACAAAAGTCAAAGATCTTGATGATCAATCAAGTTAGCTGATTATGGAAGGTAAATCAAGAATTCAAATGAAGGGCTGAGATTGGCTTGAAGACTTGACACATGGAGGGCTGAGATTGATCAAGGAAAGACTTCTCTAGCACTATATAAAAGGGTCTCTTGAAGACTTTGGAATAACTTTTGGAAGCCCTATCATTCTCTACATCATTAGCCAAGATTCTCATTCTCTCCAAGTCTTTCTTTTCCTCTATCTTCTTGAGAGAAAACTAAGAGAGTTCTCTACACTTCATTGTATTATTTTTGAGAGAACCCTATTTTTCAATCTCTACTATCTTGTAAAGAGCGTACAAAATCCAAACTAGTGAGTGTGAGACTCCAGAAATAGTTTGGTGGTGGTGAAGCCAAGTGAAGGCTTTGGTGGTTGTAAGAAAAGTTTTATATAGTGGATTTGATTGAAAATCCTAAGGAAGGGAATCCTTAGGTAGTGGATGTAAGCCATAAGGGCCGAACCACTATAAATCGCTGTGTCCTTCTTCTCTTCACTCTTTACTTATTCTTGCTTGATTATACTTGTTTGTTTTTGTTTTTTGTGTGGCCAAATCCTAAGGCCTACATTCTTGTTGGCTATTATATTCTGATTTGCTTTAATTGATCATTCTTTGTACTCATTCAATATTCCATTTGGTTTATTTAAAGTCTTGTTATTGTGTGCATTCAAATCACATGTTTTTCACCAAGTTGTAATTTGAAGAGTATATTGGATCTAAGCACATACTAGCACAGCTGGCGGATATCATATTATCCATCTAGTATTTAAGTGCTCCCGTACTCTCAACTACAATTTTGGTTTATATTAAATTTGTTTTCTCATACATATACGTGCATAAGTTTTGCATTAAAGTTTTTAAAAGGTGTCAATTCACCCCCCCTCTTGACTAGGTTAGAACTCAACAAGTGGTATCAGAGCGAGGTTCCTAAGAGAGTGATTAATCATCACTAGGTGTATCCATGGCATCGAGTTCACGTTTTTATGAAAATGAGGGTCGTTCTTTATCTAGGGCACCATTCTTTGATGGCACCGATTATGCATATTGGAAAACAATGATGGAAGATTTTTTAACTGCATATAGTCTTGATTTGTGGGAAATAGTTAGAGATGGTCCATATGTCCCTAAGGAAAAGGTAAAGAGAGGAGAAGTAGAAGAGATAGTAGAAAAGAGTAGAGATAAGTACACGGATGAAGATAAGAGATTAATTGCTTTAAATGCTAAGGCTAAGAGTGCATTTCATTGTGCTTTAAGTAGATCCGAATTTAATTATGTACAGTGTTGTAAATCTGCTTATGAAATTTGGAAGAAGTTAGAGTTAAAATATGAAGGTACTAGTCAAGTTAGAGAAACAAAAATAAACATGTACATACATGATTTTGAATTGTTTTCTATGAAACCTAATGAATCTATCTCTGAAATGTATACTCGCTTGACTGATATTCTTAACTCTCTTGAGTCTCTTGGTAAATCATTTTCAGATTTTGAAAAGGTGCAAAAGGTTCTAAGATCTTTACCGGAGGCATGGGATCCAAAGGTGACAGCCATTCAAGAGGCCAAGGATACTAAGAAGTTGTCACTAGATGAACTAATGGGTTCACTAATGACACATGAGCTTACTCTCAAAAACAGGTATAAAAACAAAGAAGATTCTTTAAAATCTAAATCAATTGCTTTACCTGTTGCACAGGAATCCAATGGAGAGGAGGATTCAGAAGAGGAGATTGCCATGTTGGCTAGGAGGCTTCGAAACTTTATGAAAAAGAATAAAAGGAGTTTCAGCAAGACTAAGCCCGTAGAAGCCTCAAATGAAAAGAAAGTGGAGGTTACTTGCTACAAGTGTGGCAAGATTGGACACTACAAGTCCGAATGTCCCAAATCAAAGAAGGGTAGATCCAAAGGAAGGAGAAAGGAAGAGAAGAAAGATAGAAAAGCATTCAAAGCAACTTGGGATGTTTCTAGTGAATCTGAATCATCTTCAATCGATGAAGAAGAAGAAAAGGCCAACTTTTGTTTGATGGCCAAAGGAGAAAATAACTCGTCTTCCACAGATGAGGAGGTTAACACTTCTGAAATGGATGCATTGCTAGAAGAGTTTTATTTTCTATTTAAAAAACATAAAATGGCTATTAGAGAAATCAAGGAGCTTAAAAGAGAAAATGGTAGATTAGAAAAGAAAGAGGAGGAGTACATGGAAGAAATAGATGAGTTAAACTCTAAAATTAGGAAAATGGAAGAAAATAAACCAAATCAAGTGTGTGCATTAAAAGATACTATAAACGAATTGTATGACACTATTGATAGTCTTAGGGAGCATGAATGCATTGTATGTGATCATTCTGAGTTACTAAATGAAATAGCATGTTTAAAAGAAAAGAATGAGCACTTAGAAAAATCATTTTTAAAATTTTCTTTGAGTTCCAGTAAATTGGATTCTTTGCTTGCATCTCAAAAACCATATTTTGAAAAGGCTGGTCTTGGTTTTGACCCTAGTAAACTAAAAGAGAAAATCCAAAAATCTGGTTCTTCCACTCATCTTACTCATTCTAGGCGTGTGCATCATGCTAGAATCATTAAAGGAGCAAAATATCTTCCTAGAGCTAAATATGCAAAGCTAGCTAGAACTAGGAATAATAAAGTTGTTAGAACTAGGAGTTTTTGGATTCCTAAGGGTTTAAATGATCAAAAAGCTAAGGAATATATCTTTGATACATATGGCTATGATTTCATGTTCTCTAACCCCCAAGGACCCAAAGTTTGGGTACCTAAGGTCCCTTGATTTGCTTAATAGGTGTGCTTGAAGGCCAAAGGTACTTCAAGCCAATGGTTCTTGGACAGCGGATGTTCAAGGCACATGACTGGAGATGCCACCTTATTTTCGTCTCTTAAAGCTAAAAAGCATGGAGGTAATGTTACTTTTGGCGATGGCTCAAAAGGGAAAATTGTAGGCATTGGAAATGTGGGTAATCCTTCTAAACTCATGTTTGAAGATGTCTTATTTGTGAGTGGCTTATCCTACAACTTGCTTAGCATAAGTCAATTAATTGACAAAGACTACATGGTTGCATTTGAAGGTAATGAGTGCTTGATTAAAGATTCTTTAAATAAGATTGTTTTAAAAGGCATTAGAGAAGGAAACATTTATGTGCTAAATCTGAATTCTTTATGTGTTAATGATGCTACTTGTCTTATGGTGAATGATAACTCTATGGATCTATGGCATAGAAGATTAGGTCATATTAGCACATCTACTCTTTCTAAACTAATAAAGAAAAATCTGATTAGAGGAGTGCCTAAATTGAATTTGAATGACCTACATATGTGTGATGCATGCATTAGAGGAAAACAAGTTAGAGAGTCATTTAAATCAAAACAAGATGTTACCACAACTAGGCCATTAGAATTACTTCATTTAGATTTGTTTGGTCCTAGTAGGGTTAAAAGTTTAGGTGGTAAATCATATGCATTTGTGATTGTGGATGACTTTTCTCGTTTTACTTGGTGCTTGTTTATTTCTCATAAAAGTGAGGCATTACATGTTTTTTGATAGTCTAATTCGAAAACTACAAAATCAACGAAATGCATGTGTAATTAAGATTAGGAGTGATCATGGTGGTGAGTTTGATAACTTTGGTTTTGGTGAGTTATGTGATAAATATGGTATTTCTCATAATTTTTCTGCACCTAGGTCTCCACAACAAAATGGAGTAGTTGAAAGAAAAAATAGGTCATTACAAGAAATTGGTAGAACTATATTAATTGAAAGTGGTTTACCTAAGTCATTTTGGGCTGAAGCAATTAATCATGCAAGTTATGTGTTAAATAGGTTGTCTATTAGAAAAGGGCTAAATAAGACACCATATGAACTTTGGCATGGTAAGACACCTAAAGTAGATTATCTTAGACCATTTGGGTGTAAATGTTACATTTTGAACACTAAATATAATTTGGATAAGTTTGATGCTAAATCTGATGTAGGTTCTTTGGTTGGTTTTTCTTCTACTAGTAGAGCATATAGAGTTTATAACTCTAGGACAAAAACAATAGAAGAGTCCATTCATGTAAAATTTGATGAATCACTAGCTAAGAGTTCTAATATTGAAGAAGATGAAGATGTAGTTTTTGAACCACAAATAGAGTCTAGTTTAAAGGAATCTACACCTAATAACATGGATTCATATATAGAAGCAGATAAATTGGAAAATGAGACTCACTTAGAATCGCAAGAAAATAATGAATTGATAGGTCCTTTGCATGATCAAAATTGGTATCAAATTAAAAATAAGCACCGACATCCTAAAGAATTAATAATAGGTGACATTTCTCATGGAGTTAGAACTAGATCATCTCATGGTGTGCATCATTTTAGTTCTCTTGCTTTGATTTGTGAAATTGAGCCTAAGTGTATTAACGATGCTCTAAAAGCACCCGATTGGGTAATAGCAATGCAAGAAGAGTTAAATGAGTTTGAAAGAAACAAAGTGTGGAGTTTAGTTCCTAAACCTGAAAATCATTCTATTATTGGTACAAAATGGGTTTTCAAAAACAAAATGGATGAAAATGGAAAAGTGGTTAGGAATAAGGCTAGATTAGTGGCACAAGGATATAGTCAAGAAGAAGGAGTAGATTATGATGAGTCGTTTGCACCGGTAGCTAGAATAGAAGCTATTAGGTTGTTAATGGCATTTGCATGCTTTAAAGGTTTTAAATTGTTTCAAATGGATGTTAAGAGTGCATTTTTAAATGGCTTTATTCAAGAAGATGTTTATGTGAAGCAACCCCCTGGTTTTGAAAATCAAAAGTTCCCAAATCATGTTTACAAGCTTTTTAAATCTCTTTATGGCTTAAAACAAGCTCCTAGAGCGTGGTATGATCGTTTATCAAAATTCTTGCTTCAAAATGATTTTAATCGTGGGAAAATTGATAGTACTTTGTTTGTGAAGCATAAAAATGATGATTTGCTTATTGTACAAGTGTATGTGGATGATATTATTTTTGGATCAACTAATGATTCATTGTGTAAAGATTTTGCTGATTGTATGAGTGGTGAATTCCAAATGAGCATGATGGGTGAACTAACGTTCTTTTTAGGTTTGCAAATAAAACAAAGTGAGAATGGCATTCACATTAGTCAAGCTAAATATATTAAAGATTTGCTATTTAGATTTGGCATGGATTTAGCTAAACCTTGTATTACCCCCATGGCTGCAAATACAAAGCTTGATAGTGACATAAATGGTAATGAAGTAGACCAAGAGCTATATAGATCTATGATTGGCTCACTGTTATATCTTACTGCATCTAGACCCGATATTATGCATGCTGTGTGTTTGTGTGCTAGATTTCAATCTAATCCTAGACAATCACACTTAATTGCGGTAAAACGGATTTTTAGATACTTAAAAGATACCTCTACTCTTGGTCTTTGGTATGATAAGAGTTCTTTATTTGATTTGTATCCTTATAGTGACTCGGATTATGCTGGTTGTAGATTGGATAGAAAAAGTACTACGGGCACTTGTCAATTTCTAGGAAATAAGCTCATTTCATGGTTTTCTAAGAAACAATCAAGTGTAGCACTCTCCACTACTGAAGCTGAGTATATGGCCATAAGTAGTTGCACTTCACAATTGCTTTGGATTAAACATCAATTAGAGGATTTTGGTTTAGAATTCAAGAATATTTCCATTTATTGTGATAACACAAGTGCTATCCACTTATCTAAGAATCCGGTGTATCATAGCAAAGCTAAACACATAGAAGTTAGACATCATTTTATTAGAGAGCATGTGTTACAAGGTGATATTGTGATTAAATATGTGGATACCAAGAATCAACTTGCTGATATTTTTACTAAGCCTCTTTCAAATGAAAATTTTCTTTTTCTTCGAAACTCACTTGGTATGATTCCTATTCCCTAATTGTATTTTTTTCTTTCTCATGTATTTTTTTGATAGATTACAAAAAAGGGGGAGAGAAAATATGTAGCTAAATGGTGTTTTAAAAGGATAAGAGGGAGACTAAATTAAGGGGGAGAGAGCAAGTTAAGGGGGAGCCTAAATTAAGGGGGAGCAAGAGCAAGATTAAGGGGAAATCATATTTTTGTTAAATCATTTAAGTATAGCTTCTTTCACGTTTTTGCAATCATCAAAAAGGGGGAGATTGTTGAGTGTAGATTTTGATGATTGATGATTGGCATGTGTGAATGTGAATTTATATTTTATGTTCTAACAAAGCATGAAGCCTTCATAAGGCTTACAAAGCTATTCTTTAGTGATTTCATGACACAAGTTATATATGGAAACTTCTTATTCTTATATAGAGATTTCATTATATATGGAAACAAGTTTTTAGAGAGCTTTCTAGAAATTTGAGTATTTGAGCTATGAATGGAAAGTTCTTCTTAGAATGGAAAGTCTAGAAGATATATTGAATCCTTGTTCATATATGGGAAGTTCAAAAGATATATATGGAAGTTTTTGAGGAGATTGGAGTAGTCCACTATATGGAGTTGCCATATATGTAACTTGGCGACATGGCATTGTTAATGTGGCATTTTGATGACATGGCAGCCACATGGAGCACACTCATCAAGGTTACATCTTCTCGTTGGTCTAAATATGGTAAGAGAATCATGGAGTAAATTTAAAGGTTCTTAGAAGCTTCTTTACTTAGTTAAATATGGAAGAATTTTTGAATTGCATTCAAATGGAGAAGTTAAAGATTCAGCATTATTGTTCATCATTAATGGAGGAAATTAAGGTTTGAAAGTTAAACCTTGATTGATATTACTTTCCTTTATTGTTGATTCTATCTCATTAAAAGGATCCTCTACTCAAATCATGGAATCAATTATCCTACTCATTATGACTAATTGATATCTTCATTATGGGAGAATATTCTAAGGATATCTTGCATATATTCAGCTACTCAAATTGATTCTCTTCTTGTTGTCAACATTTTTAGTATGGAAACTTGATCAATTAAGGGCTTTTGAAGTTATGATTGATATCTTCATTGTTGGACAAATTTGCTTCATTATTTGAGAATATTTGGATGGATTTTCCACCATTTGGAGGTTTAAATTCAAATTTCAAATTAGCTATACTTGTTATGGAAGCTAAGGAGCCAATTACACAATCAAAGGTGATTGAAGATTCAACTAGAAGTCAGAATTTATTATTTCTTATTTATGGTCGATTTTTCACGAATTATGAAGGATTTTGATGATATTTTAATCCTTAAAATTAGTCATGCATTATTGGAATTGATTTGCTCATTTAAGGCTGATTGGAGATCAACAAAAGTCAAAGATCTTGATGATCAATCAAGTTAGCTGATTATGGAAGGTAAATCAAGAATTCAAATGAAGGGCTGAGATTGGCTTGAAGACTTGACACATGGAGGGCTGAGATTGATCAAGGAAAGCCTTCTCTAACACTATATAAAAGGGTCTCTTGAAGACTTTGGAATAACTTTTGGAAGCCCTATCATTCTCTACATCATTAGCCAAGATTCTCATTCTCTCCAAGTCTTTCTTTTCCTCTATCTTCTTGAGAGAAAACTAAGAGAGTTCTCTACACTTCATTGTATTATTTTTGAGAGAACCCTATTTTTCAATCTCTACTATCTTGTAAAGAGCGTACAAAATCCAAACTAGTGAGTGTGAGACTCCAGAAATAGTTTGGTGGTGGTGAAGCCAAGTGAAGGCTTTGGTGGTTGTAAGAAAAGTTTTATATAGTGGATTTGATTGAAAATCCTAAGGAAGGGAATCCTTAGGTAGTGGATGTAAGCCATAAGGGCCGAACCACTATAAATCGCTGTGTCCTTCTTCTCTTCACTCTTTACTTATTCTTGCTTGATTATACTTGTTTGTTTTTGTTTTTTGTGTGGCCAAATCCTAAGGCCTACATTCTTGTTGGCTATTATATTCTGATTTGCTTTAATTGATCATTCTTTGTACTCATTCAATATTCCATTTGGTTTATTTAAAGTCTTGTTATTGTGTGCATTCAAATCACATGTTTTTCACCAAGTTGTAATTTGAAGAGTATATTGGATCTAAGCACATACTAGCACAGCTGGCGGATATCATATTATTCATCTAGTATTTAAGTGCTCCCGTACTCTCAACTACAATTTTGGTTTATATTAAATTTGTTTTCTCATACATATACGTGCATAAGTTTTGCATTAAAGTTTTTAAAAGGTGTCAATTCACCCCCCTCTTGACTAGGTTAGAACTCAACAGAACCTTGATTTTGTTGGAAGGTATGTTGTTGTGTAGGGAAGGGAGGTTGAGAATGATTTCCAGAATCATTTCTCCAAAAAAAATTGGGGTGATTTCTATTATTGGGATGGTATGAATTGTAGTTCTGATTATTCCCATAATAGGCTCCACTCTGATTTTGATTTTGTCTCCCCTCAAAGTTGTGTGAATGATTGTTATTAGTCTGCCCATACAATACCTCCTTGAAAGAAGGTAGGGTAGGACATTCTTCAGTTGAATGATCTGTTGCATTACACACAGCACACTTTACTTCCACTTGATTAACAGATTGCACCTTTTTGGGTTGCATGTTTTCAACTTTCTTTGTTAAAGCAGTTAGTCTTGCATTTAAATCATCACTCTCACTCAGTTGGTATCTCCCTCTAGGTTGTGGATTTTCTCTTGAATCAAGAGCAGATGTTGGACCAACTTCCCAGTTCCTTGTATTCTCAGCTAATGTGTCAAAGAAGTGGAAAGCTTCTTCTGGAGTCTTCTCATAGAATTCTCCATTGCACATTGTAGAAACTAGCATTTTCAATTGGGGAGTGAGTGAATCATGAAAGAAACTGACCACTCTCCATTGCTCAAAAGCATGGTGCGGACAAGTGTGAAGAAGGTCTTTAAACCTTTCCCACGCTTGCGCAAAATTCTCATTTGGTTTACAGGCAAAGTTCATGATTTGTCTTTGAAGAGTAGCAGTTCTGTTGGCAGGGAAGTATTTTTTTAAGAAAGTTGTTTGCATTTCTCTCCAAGTTCCTATAGATCTAGGTGGGAGAGTGCTTAACCATATTTTTGCCTTATCTTTCAGTGAGAATGGAAAGAGTTTTAATCTTATGACATCCTCATTTGCTGTATGGTCCATGCAAGTACTACATACTTCCTCAAATTCTTTCATATGAGTATATGGATTTTCAGAATCCATGCCATGAAAAGTTGGCAACAATTGGATTGTGCCAGGTTTGAAGTTAAACCTATGATGATTGATAGGAAGAATAATGCATGAGGGGGTTGTCTGCCTAGGAGGATGAAGATACTCCCTAAGGGGTCTGATCATCTCCTGATCAATGGGATCAGGGTCACCGTGGTCACTACCACGTGCAGACATGTTCTGTGGAAGTGGCATGTTCTCATTGTGTTGAGACATGAGTGACTGATTTTCTACAGTTTTACCTGACCTAAGTATCATACACTATGCACAAATAAAAATAAAGTAAAAAGAAACAGAGTTACCGAATTTATCAGGAGATGCTTCTTCTTATATTTTTTTTTTCCTTTTTGTTTTTGCCTCAATCTCCCCGGCAACGGCGCCAAAATTTGACTGCACTCCCACCCTGCAATTAAAACACAAAACAAAACACAATAAAAATTTTATATTTTTTTCTTTGTTTAGGTGAGAGGTTTATACTCGTCAGTGTACAAGTGTAGTTGTAGTCCAAATTTAAATTTATATTTTCTGAATGAGTCCAAGTCGTCCACTGAGAGATTTATTTATGGCAAAATAAAAAGAATGTCACACAAGCACACACGCATTTGGATAAATTGGCAACAAGGTTTTTTATGGTTTTTTAAACAACAGATACTAGGAAATAAATTAAGGCAGTAATTGAAATAAATACTTTAAGTGAGAATATAAAATTGGATAGTACTTGAGTTAGGACAATTTCAGTGCCAACCCGTTGATTCCCAAATTTTAGCATAAAAGATTAGCAACATTAATTTAATTTCAGATATGAGGGTTTGTTATTAAATGCAATTAGAGATGATGATAGTTCTAGGTTAAGCAATCCCCATACATGATATGCAGGATTCTAATTTAAGCAACCACCATAAATTCAATTGCAATTAATACACAAAACAACTAAATTAATCATCCGGGTTTGGGTATGATAGCGTTTCCAGTTCTAGTAACTCTCATACATGGCATGAAAGCTCTAAGTTAGGCTTACACTCCAATCCAAACCTAGTGATTTCTCAATAATTAAGATACACTCATACTGAAATTTAAATTAATGTTACTTATTTAAAGCGCAGCTTTCTTTGGGAATCATTGGCGTTGGACACTGTCCTTGCCTTAACCCAAGATTAGATTTAGCTACTCATTTCCATTTAAAAGTTAATTGACATGAATTTAAACGACGTAATTTAAATAACAGAATTTAAATGACAAGAAATTTTAAAGGCATAAACTAACCGGCCATTTAGGCGGTGGATAATTAAATAACAAGAATTAAAATTGCAGAAATTTAAAGGCATAAACTAACCGTCCATTTAGGCGGTGAATAATTAAATGACAAGAATTAAAATTGCAGAAATTTAAAGGCACAAATTAACCGGCCATTTAGGCGGTGAATAATAAAGTAATAATAAATGACATAAGAATTTAAAAGAAGAAAGGAAGTAAGTAAGATCACAAGAGAGAATACTAAAGAAAAGGGGAAAGAACAAGAACAATTCTCAAAGAGAGAATTATAAGGAAACAACTAAACTTTGATTCAAGAATAATAATCACCCTTACAAATGCAATCAAGTGATCTATTTATAGGCCACAAGATGCAATACAAACCACACAATTTCAATTATTCAACTAGACATAATTATATCTAATGGGCACTCACACACTTAAAGTTAAATGGATTTTAGCTATAATACACACCTAATATTAAATGGATTTTAGCTAAAATACATACCTAATAAAGCATTCATAAAGTTAAATAGATTTTAGCTATAATATCCACCTAATAGTTAAATGGATTTTAGCTAAAAAACACACCTAATAAAGCTCTCACATAAAAAATAAAAATAGATTTCTATAAATTGGTTTTTAATCTTCATTAGGATTAAAAATAATCCTTGGGCCTTCTCCAAATAATATCTTCCATGGGTTGCTCAAATTGGGCCTTAATTCTTCATGGGCTTGAATTCTTCATGGACTTTAATTTTTCATGGGCTTGATTTCTCCATGGGTTTGATTTCTTCATGGACTTGAATTCTTCATGGACTTTAAGTCTTCATGGGCTTGAATTCTTCATGCCTAAAAAAAAAATAATAATAATTTAATGTTATTAATAAATTATATATTATATATGTATTACACATGGCACATATATATATATTATATTATATTATATATATATATTACATGCATGCATATAATGATGTATATGTATTATATATAATTTTATATATTATTATTATTATTATTAAATTTTACTTTAAAATTTCATTTCATTCATTTTTCAATTTAAACTTGCATATAACCATAAAATATATATTAATATCTAATTTAAACTATTTTTAAGATCAAAAGAAGGGTATAATTATAACAAAATTTTTATAAAATTAACCACTAATCAATTTGTGCTTCAAATTCGGCCGAAAGCCCTCGGTATTTATAGGCAAAAACGACCCCCCACGTGGCCGATCTCCGGCCAAAACTTCTTGCCCACGCCTCCTAGACCACCCTAGGCCACTCCCTAACGACCCTAGGCTGCCAAATGGCCGGATTTTCCGGCCAAATCCACGGCCAAATCGGCCATGCATGTGCAACTTTCTAAAAATTACAGTTTAGCCCCTTGGAATTTCTCTTTTGCATTTTGGCCCTTATCCTCAAGCCCCTGATCTTTCTAGCACCATCACTAAGACCCTCAAAATTAGTACTTCTCATTTCTCCCTTGAAACTTTAGAAAAATTACCGTTTTGACCTCCCTCGGGCATTTTTAGAAAATTACACTTAGGCCCGATTGATTGATTTGATCTCAAATCCATTCGATTCAACCTGAAACCACTTAAGGGTTGTTTTATACATCAAATACTAGTCCTTGACATTCTCCATTGATTTTTTGGACGTCGTTTATAAAAACAATTCGGTAATACGACCTAACCAGCAGCTGTATTTTTGCTGTACCGAAAACTGTTCTCGATCTCATTTCTTTTATCACTAAAAATCATAATTTAAATCACTCGTCGATACTATACAATTTTCCTTGGCTATCTAGGGTCCGGGATACTCCCTCTGACTAATTCGGTCGCCCAAAGCTGTGTTAGTGTGTCTTATAGTCTTATTTTCCCAAAATTTCATTTATGCCCTTTATCAAATATCATTTTTATCTTTAAATTATTCCTGGGTATTACATCTTTCGTCTCACATGAGCCTCACGTGCTTCTATGCACCTCACGAAGGACTTTTTTGTCATTAATATACCTTTATATAGTCTAAAGTGTACACAAAAGTGTATCAATAGTATTTTCTATCAATATTTAAGAAATGGTATTTTATGTGATATAATATATTTTTATATTAATATATGTTTGTTTAATTTAAGTATTTATTATATTAGTGTAGAAGTGTTAATTTTAAGTGTTTGCATAATATCTTTGAAATAAAATTTAGAACACAAAAATAATAACATAATAATATTAGATATATTAAAAATATTATATTGATTATTATTATTATCAATATATAATAATAAATTTTTAAATACAGGAGAGTGTCTGAAGAGATGGTAAGTGAACTTTCGTCACGTGACCTAATGATAAGTAAGTGCCTTAGTAATGAGAGATTTGTTGAGGAAAAAATAAGTTAAGAGTCGTGAGTAAGATCATCAATACATTTTTCAATATTTAAACTAGTTTTGTACTTAAAAAGAACTTAAAATTTTAATGGTACAATAAATGTAACCTAAACAAGAATGATGATTTTTCTATTTATAGAATTAGGAAGAAGATTGATAGGTGTTTGGATACCTGCAATTTTTTGCGAGCATCTCAAAATTTGACTTGAATAGTTCTTGGTTAAGTAGTCTTCACCCATGGTTGTTGCATGACATGGGTGCATGGCTATCCCATGCTGCGTGGGTATGGGTGTCTTGGTGCTGCATAGTCTCTCGGCACCAAAACACTCTTGTCATCAAGTTGTGACGGAGGTTCACTTAGCACCCTCTCGATACACTTTTTAATATTTAAAAATTTATTTTTATATTTCAATAACAATAATTACATATCAAATTTATAATAAATTTAAATTTTAAAAACAAAAAAAAATTGATATTTACACTTGAAATTTAATTATAATCTCCGAGTTTCACAGTTATGAGTGAGAGATTCGGTGCCTATGGTTATCTCAAATTCCATCAACCAATGGTAAGCCAAAATATCTAATTCGGTGGACAAAATGATGACATTTTGGTGGTTCCATTTCTTTCTAGTAATGTCATCTTCGGTGTGGTCGCAGTGATCATTTTTGGCCACTTGGTTTGGACCAACCGACAGTACATTTCAATCATCAAAGGGTTAACTGTCCCCCAAAATGGCATTCAATGAATGAAAAGAAATGTAGGGTCCTTCATCTGTCCTTAATTTCTTTAAATATATATTATTACTAAACAATAACACATCATATTTTCACTTAAACAAAAAATGAAAAACTAATAAAAATAAAAAAGATAAAATAGCCTGATTAAAGGGTTCCTAATTCGTAAAAATGATTATTTATAATTGGATCATCAATATATGAGTGTTAATCCGATGAATTACGAGTTTGATTCTCACCCTCTACATGAGTCAAATGTCCAACTTGTGATGTATTTTTTTGAAGTAATCGATAACACGAATACTGAGACTTTATAAGGATAATCATCCTAAAATTGATTATTTGTAGTTACTTCCTATGATGTACGAGAGGTTATTGGGGATGTTATTTTGATATTTTAAAAATATTTTTTATGTCAAAATGTCAAAAAAAATATTTCTAAATCGTTTTTATAATTTTAAAAATATTTTGAGCTCATTTCATAATATTAAAAAAAATATCAAAAATACATTTTTGTTCACAAAGAGGGTAGGGAGAAGTAATTTATATAATATAAAAATTATATATTATATTTGAATTTTTAATAGATAACTTTTTATATTAAAATTTGTATTTACAAAAATAATCTTATATTTTTTTATTTAAATGTTTTACTCGTATTTTTATTTTTTATTTTTTATTTTTTATTTTTTATTTTTTTAAATATATATATTTTTTATTTCATATGATATCAATTTTTTTTTTCTTTTTGTTTTCTGTTCTCGTATATAACTTAGGTTACTTGTTACTCTATGTAAGATGCAATTTGTTACTTGTTAGTTAGTTCATGTTGTTTTGTGGAATATCTATGTTTGTTGGTTGGAACTTGAAAGGCTTTCACTGTAACAACGTGGGGAATCCTAATCCACTATACAAACCGAATTTTGGTAGTGTTAGGCTTTGACTGTAACAATCTGGGATATCCATTCCATCAATTCAGTTACTAAATTAGTCAAAATATTGAAATTAAAATAATCAAATTTGTAAAAAAATCAATTCGAATTGACTGATTAAATATCAAAATTAAATAAATTAAACCGACCAAAATAGATAAAAAAAAATAAGTATTACTCAAATAATAGTAAGTGTTACTCAAATTTATTTAAATAAGAATATGTATTAGTTGAGTAAAAAAAAATTACTCGATTAAGAATAGCTTTTACTCGATTAATTTTTATGAGCAGATTTCAGTATAAAAATATTACTCGATTGAAAAGATTTATTAATTAAGTAAAAATGATATTTTTATCAGTTTAATTATTTCTATTTTTTTAAATAAAGAAATCGAATCAAACAGAGATAATAAAAAAACTCAAATTTAGAAATAGAACTGACCCAATCTAACTAAATCAAATTGTCAATTTTGACTAGTTTAATTCAATTATTTTGGTTTAATTGAAATTGCTCATCTGTAATAACAATATTGTGGTGTAAAAAAAAAATATTTTTCTAAAAAACTTTTATATCAAACAAACAGAAACTTATTAAATTTTAATAACTTTTAATATTTAATAAATTAATCAAAATATAACACGTTAACAAGTTTGAAAATCCATGAATGAGTATAACATGATCCTAAATTTATGAGATGAGAGCATAATATGCATGGTGGTGGGGTCTCACATTAAGCCCTTTTTTGGCCTTCTCATGACGACAGCATAATATGTACGGTGGTGGCCGGGGTGTCACATTGAGCCCTTTCTCACATGTGGGAAGACTGTTCAGAATCCAACATAATAGATACGGTGGATGGGGTGTCACATCAAGCCTTTTTAGGGTGCCAGAAGGTGAAATCTCTTTTCTCATAGCCCTCACACATGGTTCCATACATATGAGAGAGGTTAATTATTGTACTGCACTAGATAAAAGGTACAATACATGATACCTATAAGAAGTCGATCCCATAAAAAGATGAAACTCTCATATTGCGACTGTTATGACTCGAATTTGCATCATTGAATGCAATCTATTACCTGAGAACCAACCGTACTACGTTCGTGGGCCTCCTCACATGTGGGAAGAGATTGTTCAAAATAGATGGTTTTAGGTGACTATTATATCGAATAAATTAAAATAATTAAATTTGTATAAATTAAATTAAATTAAAAAATAAAAACAAATATGAGAAAACTTGACCCAACTAAAATAATTAATAAAAATAAAAATAAGTGTTATTCAAATAAGAATACAGGTTACTTAACTAAAAAATAATATTAATTAAATAAAAATAATTTTTATTGTCAAATTTCAATTCAAAAATATTATTCGATTAAAAAATTTGTTATTTGAGTAAAAAAAAGTATTATTCAATTAAGAATAATTTTTACTTGATTAATTTTTGTGACTAAATTTCAGTTAGGAAATATTACTTAATTAAAAAAATATTATTTGAGTAAAAATTATATTACTCAATTAAAAATTATTACTTGAATAAAAATGGCATTGCTCGATTAAAAAATTTTCCTTACTCAACTAAAAATGACATTTCGATAGATTCAATTATTTTAATAAAAAAATTAAATTAAATAAAAATAACTAAAAAATTCAAATTTAAAAACTAAATCGTACATATCTATAAATTAAATTGAATTTAACCATCAATTTCAACCCATTCAATTTAATTATTTTGATTTAACTAAAATTCCACTCACTTTTAATCAACATGATATAATGTATTTTTTATTTTATATAAAATATTTTTATATACTGAGATCCTTAGATATATTACAAAAAATTTTAATACGGTAAATCTATTTGGATAGAAAGGCATTTAATGCTTGTTTTATATTATTTTATAATATTTTAATTATATTAAACAAAACAAAAAGACAATTTTAAGCTTATAAAAATTCTAACTCTTCACTCATATGCTTCCCTTTCTAAAACTCCTGCCTAAAATTACTGCCCAACACATTAAAGCTACACATTTCTATATGCTTCCCTTTCTAAAACTCCTGCCTAAAATTACTGCCCAACACATTAAAGCTACACATTTTCAAAGCAAAAAAAATTAGTTATGAAAATGAATAATGACAATCATGACACTTAGGTGGTAGCACACCATTGGCTATAATCAATGTATTCTCTTTGTATTATTCTTTTATTTTATTTTATTTATGAATTATTTTATTTTGTCCAAATTGATTGATGCAGGGGATGACTAAAGACATCAAATGATAAAAATATCCTCATCTTGAAATTATCGCCTTGCCTTGAATTGAACAAGTGGACTTCATCTGTGTTGAAGTTCGCCCACACTAGGTGGATGATGCAGTTCGCTATCTAGCGGATTGCATACTGCATCTAAGATGGAGTCCGTTGGGATGCAGTCCGCCAGCACTGTATTTGGCGGACTATATTTAGATGCAGTCCACCAAAAATTGGGGCTTGCTTGAACTATTGGACTGGTTTCATTACTAATATTTTTGTTATTTGATGTTTTTAGTGAACTCGTGTATCAACCAATTCGAACAAAGTAGAATAATTCGTATTTAAAGTCATTATGATTCTTGAGATTTTAAAAATTCATTAAATCAGATGAGAAACTAAAATTTAAATTTAACAAGGAAGAGAGAGAATGAAATTTTGAATTATGACGGGAGAGGGTATTGTTGGTAAAAAAAATATTAAATGACATAATTATCCTAATGTCAATAATTGAAATGACAAAAAAAGACAATTCTATTTGAAAAGATTCTATCCAAATAGCAAGGTTCCAATACTCTACTGACAAATGTTGTAATACCTCATGTTCGTATGAGGTTGCCACGTCATTTCGATGAGTTTAGAATACCGAAAAATTGGCTTGATAACAGTTATAAGTACCGAATCGACTGTAGGGAATGTCTTGGAGAGAAATTATCTAAGAAAATTATATGGTCTTGATGAGCGTATCGAGATAGGATTTATAGTATCAAAAGAAATCGAATTTGGAACGATTTTCGGTACAGCTAAAATGCAGCTGCTATTTAGATTGTAAGACCGAATCGTTGTAGGAGGCTCTCGAAAAATCAACGGAACCCTAGGGGGGCTCCGATTTTGCATAATGAACAACCCTTCAGTGGTTTCAGGATGAAACGATAGCCCAGTAAAGACACTGGGGCAAAATCATCATTATCGAGTAACTTTGAAGTTATTAATTTTGCGTTTTCGGTATTGTAATGCAAATTAATTTGAGGATTAAGGGCATTGTTGCAATAAAGAAATTGCTTGAGTGAAATTAAGAAGAAAATTAAGGATTATATATAATTTTCTTTAGTTTAAATATGTAATTTATTAGTGTAATACATAATTATACATATATATATATATGCATGTGCGCGTGGCCAGCTTCTGAGAAGCTTTAATGGCCGCGATTTTGGCTGCAATTGGAAAGATTGTGCTAGCGAGATTTGAGGAATGGCAACAGGATTTGAGCAGCTGGATTTAAGAAAGATATGGCAGGTTTGGGGCATTGGCTTGCCGATAAATAGGATGAGAATTGAAGAGAAAAGAAGCAAGAAATAGAGGAGCAGAGAGGAAGAGAGCTTCGGCCGAGAGAGATAGAGAGAGCTTGTGAGATCGAGAGAGTAAGATCGTGAGAGAGAGAGTACGCGGTTGAGAAGTGGCCATTTCCAGCGGCCATGGCCGCGAAATAGAGTTTTGATGCTCGGCCATGGCGGATGAGAAAGCAGGGTAGCAAGCTGGGTGGAGCAAGCGATGGGGCGAAGCAGCGAGATGACAACAGTGGGACTCGGGGGTGTGTGAGGAGGCTGGTGCAGCCATGTTGGTGGCCAAATGAGTTTGCCACACAGCCGCGAGCTTCAACAGTTATGGCAGCCGCGAGCAGCGGCTGGGTAGCGCGTGAGCAAGCAGCAACAGCCTGAGGCAGAAGCGGCTGGAAGCATGGCGCGACGGAAGCATTGGCCGCAGCAGCGGCGATGGAAATGGTTGGCGAGCGACGACCGTGCGCAGCCCCTGTTCGCGAGTTGCAGGTAGCACACTGGTGGGAGGAAGAAAAGGAAGAAGAAGAAAAAAGAAAGAAAAGAAAGAAGAAGAAAAAAAAAAAAAAAAGGAAGAGGGAGTTGCAGGTCGCGTAGGAGGAAGAAGAAAGAAAAAGAAAAAAAGAAAAGAAAAAGAAAAGAAAAGAAAAGAAAAAAAAAAGGAAAAATTCTCGAACAAATCCTAAAAAATAGAAAATTATGTTTCGGTAATATTCCGAAGATTTTAGCTAGGAAAACGATTCAGGCACCCATTTCAAGAATATAGCACGCATACCGAGAAAGTCAGAGATGCTAAGTTAAGGTAAGTAAAATTTTTAGAAAATTCTAGAAATTCAAGAATATTATTTTATGAATTGTCGTAGAAGAATATTTGAGAAAATATTTTAGAAATATTTAGTTTGGATTTATTGAGGAAAATTAGGAAGAAATAAAGAAAAAAAGATAGAAAATGCCAAAAATTATGGAAAAATAGGTTTTAATGTTTATTTAAATAATTATGGTGATTAGGATGCTTTGAGGAATAAGTTGAAGTGACTTGTTGAATTTTGAGGTTGGCACGCAAATTGAGGCAATACACAAGACAAGGCACGGATATCGAGATAGTCCGATAAGCTTGAGAAGGTAAGTAGTATTCTCCAATTAACGTTAGTTTTACGGAAAATGCTTGGTTGTAAGTGGTTTATGTTCCTTGAAAATGTTTTCATCATATTGACATGCCCCGATATGTATCCATCATGTAGATTGCATACATGACATGACTATGAAATGCATGAATACACGTTGATATCATAGATCACTCGCATTTGAGGCCGTAGGGAGTACGAACTGGCACCGTTGCTTTACCAAGTGTGCACCTATACACATTGGCTTCGAAAGAGGGGGCCGCAAAAATGGTAGGTAGCATGAGGGGTGCAGTTGACACTTACGAGGAAAGACATTGCATTCATGTACAAAATATATTTTCTGTACCCTTACTTAGAATATTCAAACGTTCCAGATGGAGATTATAGCAGATACGAGGATGAATGAGGTATGAAATGACACTTAGCAGAGTTCATGATAAATGAAATGTATGTAACGTAGCCCCTGTATTTAAGTTTTGCTACTTTAGATTCTGAACGTTTTGAGAAATGTTGAAAATGTAAGAATTTATTTATGATTAATGTTAAGATATCAGATTTCGATGATTACTTTCGCATTTGATGTGTATAGTGATTTTCTTTCGAGATTAATGTATGGGAATTCTGAGACGGATTCGAGGAATGATGTGGTTTAGTTTTAGTGTTTGAAAGAAAAAAAAATTATTATTCCAGAATTATTCCAAATTATAACGCGCCCAAAAAAGCAGGGCGTTACAAATGTGTCGGATCCATTGATTATTGTGCATCAACTCTTTTGTCCCTGTTAATTGGGTTAATTGCACTGTTATTCTTTCATGCTCAGCTTAATTACAGACGCATTTTCTCTATTTTGAGAAATTGCAACGTTTCATTCTCGGCTTAAATATTAAAGTTGTTGTCCGTACATAATAATAAATTTATTTATTAAAAAAATATTTTTCAATCTTTAAATATTTTGCAAGAAAGAAATAATTAGAAGACATTGGATACTTCTTGTACAAACATTCCAATATTAAAATTATAGAGATAAGATTGCACATCTCTTTCACTAAAGGTGCCCTGTGAGAGGGTCTCTAAGGGACCCTAAGTACTCTCTCCGAGATTTGAGGCCTTCCCTGCGAAGGTGTCTTGCTTCTCTCGCTGAAACTTTCTAAGAAGGTCTTAAGAAGATTTTCCGGAACCTATTGTGTGAGGCTTTCTTTTCATTTGGGCTTCATGTTTTATCGTTAGTGGGTTGGCCCTCTGGGCTTTATCATTAATGGGCTTGGTTACATTAATTAATAATAACTAAAGTAAAGAGTCAACAAATATAATACATGCCTGATACATTGTTTGAGTTAAATAAATATATATGCCTATTTTTTAAAATTTATATTAAAAACAGGAAAAAGAAAGAGTTTGGACCAAACCAAAACAATTTGGTCTGGTTGGGTCTCAAACCTAACCAGTTTGGTCTTTGATCCACAAGTTTTGTAAAGTTGGATTTTGATCCGGTTTAAATCAAATGAACACACTTAAAAGATAGGAACAAAAAACAAGTTTGATATATTACTACACGTGGGTTGTTATGTGGGCATTTAATTGGGCTGAATCTTTGCCCCATTTTGTTGTAAATTCCTTTGGTTTGGGCTTGATCTGGCTTTGAAATGATCAAGAAATGACTTGAAAGTTGGGCTTCATTGAGCTCATTTTGTAAGTGGAAATAAACCCATATTCGGGTCCAAGTGGGCTTTTACAAAGCCCAAGGTCCAATTCAAGTTTAGGCCCAAGTTGGGTAAAAATGGGATAGCTTTAGGGGTTTTGAAAAGGTGTTGGGCCCAAGCTTGAGATGAAGGGCCTAATCTTCATTTAATTTAAGCACGTAATGAAACTAACCAAAGTTGGCCCAAACTCACGGTTGGGAAGAGTTAACCTAAGTTAAGGGATTAAGGTGCTTAACTTAAGTAGCGTTGTTAAAGTGGTAACCCTAGCATGGTTAGGCTAACCTTAGGTTGCTTAACCAGTGCCGGCCCTGGGCATAGGCTGTCTAGGTAGCTACCTAGGGCCCTCTCCTCCCATCTCAGATTCAACAGAATAGTTAGGGATTTTTTTGCATTCAACAGCTAAATTTAAATTTAAATAATAGATAAAATTAGCTAGATGGGTGAAAATGACATTTAATGCATACATGGCAGTGGGCTACACATAGGGCAGTGAGCTGAATGTATTGAAGATTCCATACAAAATTTTAAATATTTTTATATAGTAAAAAAAACATAAGACCTCAGGACAATGGGCTGAATGTTTTGAAGGTCTTTGTGCATCGGACAGTGAGCTGAATGTTTTGAAGGTTCCATAATTTCAAAATATGGCGGTGGCAATGGACTACGCATAAGGCAGCTAGGATAATTTTGAATGTTTTTATATAGTAAAAAATTTATCATATTTATTATATATAATTTTATTTTTAAATATAAAAGGTTCATATAAAATTTCGTTTAGGGCCCATGAGATCTCAGGGCCGGCCCTATGCTTAACTAACCCTAGTTGGGCTAAAATGATGTTGGGAAGTGAAATAATTAAATAATACAAACATACTGTGTCTTACTTGAGGAGATGGGGTCGTTTCGGCTTGTTCCGAAGCCCATTTTCCAAGTGGAATATTGGCCTCAATTTTGGTCCAATAAGTTGGTGAAAATGGTGTTTAAAGGCGGATATCTTTATTCAATTTAAGTCCATGTTATAATTAAGTAAATTTGATATTACAAACTGTATACCTCGTCATAATTAGCGTGACAAATCCTATCTGCAAGCACCTAATTTCATGTATTAGCAATACAAAATCACATAAGATAAATATCTCTACTTCACAATTGAATAATTTCATTCATCAACAAATCTCACACATTAATATACAAAAAAACTTAGTCACTTTAAATTAAAAGATTAGTTACATAATTATAACTTAATAATGAGATCATTATCTATTTCACCATGTGATTTATTATCGCCGCTATTCCATGCATTGTTCAACCAATAATCATTCACAAATTTACTATAAATTTACTATGAAGTTCACATGTTTTGTATGTGACTCAACACCCTTTTATCATTAGTTTTGACATTTAAAAAATTTTGTTCTCAGATAAACTTAACTTAGTCACATATTGAGACAAACAAATTAGGTGGTTTGACTTGCTTGCTTACATTAATCCACACCCCCAAGAAGATGATCACTAAGGAGATGGAGTCTACATTACAAGCCCTTGGAACCCGGAATATTGATCCATTCAAGCTGCAAGTCAACCTGCCACGCTCCACATTTCGTAGCCTAAGAAACATGTTCTGGACAACTTTGTCGTCTGTCCAGACGATGCAGCTCTCTTCGGCCAAGCAATTCTCCCTTGTTGCTTTCACCTTTGCAAGAACAGTTCCATTTTGGAGGCCATTCGAACGCATCTTCACTGCTTTAACGAAGGGTTTGATTTCGAACTCTGCATCCCCCATTTTGTCGTCCAGGCTGAACGTATCCTTGTCATAGACGGCCAGCATTTAGGGCTAATCACGTTAGACTAGAAGACGCGACGCTCTGCAGTTAATTAATTAAGTAGAGAACTTACAAGCTTGATTAGGAGATTTGGGTCTGCAATAGAGAGTGTCAAATCTTCATTCCACTCGGGATTGACACTCTTCTTCACTACTCGAGTTTTCAGTTTCTGATTTAAACAATTGGGCAGAAGCAAGAAAAAGAAATCAATGAATTGGAAAAAGAAATCAGATTTTTACTAATTGAACAATAACCAGAAAGTATTTTGTGCTTCGGATTTACTAAGTTGGCATATGAATCGCAGATATACAGATCGAAGTTTTGTGGAAGAACCCGAGGCCTTTCTGGGTTGGTATCAGAGAGAGAGAGAGAGAGAGAGAGATGCTTAATTACTTGGGCCCATGCCGAGAACAACATATGGGTCGCTGTTTCTAACTAGGGGTGTGCAATTTTTCAGTTTAATCGAACTGGCCGAACCAACCGAACCGATCGGTTCGGTTCAGTTAATTATGTGATTAAAAATCAGTTCAGTTATATTTATACAAAATTTTGAATATTTCAAATAACCAAAATAACCGAATCCTCCTCCACTGCCTATTATTTTTTGCTACCGCCCACGGTTTCACACCCCCCCCCCGACAATTTACCGCCCACGATTTCAACCCACCCCCATAGGTCACACACACACAAACGTTTCTCTCTCTCCCTCACACCCCCCTTCCCCCCAATGCGACCCCCTGACACACTCTCCAGAAAGTCTCTGGTTCCCCCCACCCCCCCAAACTTCTTTCTCCCTCACCCCAAACCTCTCAGCCTCATGAGTCACGACATCGAACTCCTCTCTCTCTCTCTTTCGCGCGCGCGCCCGTGCCCCAATCGGTCTGTCGCCCCCTTCGTCCGGCCTCACCACTGGTCCATCGCTTCCTTCTTACCCGTGCGGCTTCTCAGTTCTCGTTCTCAAGACCCATCTCTCGTTCTCTCTCTCTCTTGATCTCGATTTCACTGTCACTGTCACTGCCTCACCTTCGTCACCCCCCCTCTCGCCACCTCCCTCCTGCCGCCTCATGATCGTCGATCCCTTCCTGCCGCCTCACGATAGTCTCTCTATCTGACAGTCGAAGATGAATGGCCATTTGGGCATCTGGCCGAACCAGATAAAGGCTGGCCATTCATCTTTGTCTCTGGTGTTTCACTTCCTTCCTATACAAAGGCCGACACTGCCCCAACTGCATCTCTTTCCCTCCAATCATGCTCGCCCATTCGGTAAGTTTTAGTGTAGTTCGGTTATACTGGTTATTTCGATTTCGATTTTTTGGTTAGCATATCCTATCGGTTCGGTTCGGCTCGATTGGTGGGTTATGATCGGTTCGGTTCGGTTCGGTTCGATTGGTAAAAAAGTTGACGGTTCGATCGATTATAACCGATTGCTCTCCCCTACTTCTAACATCTCGAACAGCGAGGTTTACGCCTCTGCGGATGTGAACTCGGAGCAGACCCAGCAGGTTTTCCATTGAAGATCTGTTGATTTGCCGGCCGGCGGGCGGGCTAATCAGTGGATAATGAATCCTTCAGAGCCGGAAGGAAGATTTGATTAACCTGGTGATTCTTGAAGCCAAAGATCAACAGCTCTCCAGAGAAGATAACCACTAATTAGTAAGTGGGTTCAAACGAACAGAATGAAGAAGGCTAGTGAATGATCTTACTCCAATGGCGATGCCTTTTATTAATTTTAAAGCTCCGATTATTCCAATCCATGGCACCTGTTCACGACTCCATTAATGCATTGAAATAAAAGTGGGTTAGAACTAGAACGACGTGCTCTCTTATCTTGGCGCCGTCAAAGAAGACTTTTTTTTTTTTTGACTTTTCTCCTCGTCATCAACTCAACACAATTTTTTATTTTTTTTGGGCGTTTCAAGTTAATCTATTGTGATTGTACAATTATATTTGTAATTGATGATACTTTTGATCACCATCGAATCTATTCAAGCTTAGTATCTTTTGACTATTTTTTTTTTATTTTAAGATATTTTTTATTATAATTAACTCAAAATTTGTACAATGCTTGCTCGATTTATAAAAAAAGATAATGGAGTTCCATTTTTCAGAATATCCTTCAATTATCATGTTAATCATGAGACTCGAGACAAAGTGATGTAATGATAATATAATTAATGAAATATTTAACTTTTAAAATTTATATTTTCATATAAATACAATGTGAATCTATTAAAAGTTCTCAATGGCACTACTTAGACAGTTTCGTTAGAAGTATCAAAAGAAACATAAATCTATTGACTTCCCATTCATCAGGCTAATGAAAAATAATTATGTGAATATATTGATAAATCTAACTTTTATCGGAATAATAATAATAATAATAAATTAATTACAAGTATTAAAAGAAATTATTCTAAAGATATAGCTATAGCTACTAGAATTCATCGCAGTTGCAGAGTTGATACTACTACTACTGTAGTACCTAGGAGACAAAAAAAAAATAAAAAATGCTCTAAGTTGCTTCCTTTATTGACTTCTATTAGTCGATTGACTTCTATTGATTAAGAATTTGTAATTTTAATTTAAATTAAAATAAAAAAAAAATAATTACCAGAAACAAGGGCTCAGAAAGTCATAGATGGACGCTTAGACTGTTGAGCTCAAAGGTGTAATTTTATTTGTTGATGATGCAAAAAATAAAAGCATCCCCAAACACCAAGAAAAAAAACCCAGAAAACTAAACAGAAACCCAAAAAGGCATAAATTGTGAAACTTTTCTTATTCTTACATTCCAGAGAGATGAGAAATGAAGAAAGGATGGTTTTGCTTTCTCTTCTTGAAGATTCCTTTCAGTTTCTTCATCCTCTCATAGGCCGCAGCTGTTTCTTTCATGAATATATTCCTCCCCTTCTGAATAAATATTCCAAATAATCAACCAACCGAACGGAAAGAGTTTCTTCAGCCCAAATGGCTAATAGAAAGACCACTGGCAATGGGCGGAATATGTTTTAGAATTTCTTAAGCCCAAATAGCTAATAGAAAGACCACTGCCACTGGGCGGAATATGTTTTATAAAACATATTCTTTATTATAACATTTTGGTCACACCGTTCACATATTCTTGGGAAAATTGAAAGTTATACCAAAGTAATAAGGAAAAGATTTTATACCAAAGTTATAATCGTGTAAACCATGCAAATGCACATCTGACTGAAGTAAGTAACGTGCTGTGTGCCACATAAGAGAAGAGTATTTTTAAATATTTTTTCATGTTATGTTTATAATTAATATTTATTCATCACTAAGAGCATGTTGGGCAAAGCAGTTTGATTGCTTATAATAAGTTGTTAGCAAAAAGTGGTGAGGTGTTTGGGTACACCTCACCCGCATTTAAGCTAGATAGCTTAATCGCTACTATCACAACGTTTTGTAAAAATTGGGAAAGGGAAGGGGGAGAGCTTTTACAAAACGCTGCTAATTTATAAGTCGTGTTGACCGATCATTTTACTATTTTACCCTCATTATTTTTACTAATTTTCAGCCATACATACCCTTCTTCTTCAACCTCTGTCTCTCGTCAGCTGTTGCCCCAACTCTTTAGGCTACCACTTTTGGCCATCGCTGTTGCCCCTACCAATCGTTTCTCGTCGGCCATTGCCCCTATCGGTTGCCAGCGACAACATAAGCCGCTACCCCCATCATCTCCTCCATCAGCTATCACCCCCATCTGCTTCAACTTCTCCTTCGTCACCCTATCGACCCCTGCCCGTCGCCATCCCCACCCTTATTTCCTTCGTCTGTGCTTCTCCTCCTCGTTGCTATTGTATGTGCATATGTATGTATGTATGTATATATAACAATATTGTATTAATATATTTTTAATAGTTATGTATAATTTATCAACATCTAATAGTAAAATTATGTCATTTAACATGTATATTTTTGTCTTTTTATCAAGTTGTAAGAGTTTATCAGTTCTTTCAAATCAAACACATAACTCTTAACTGATAACTTAAAAGTATATTTATCCAAATATATTATCAGCTTAAAAACAACTTCTGAACGGTTTAGATCGTCTGGACTCTCGTGCTTCCATTTCCATCTTCAGCTTCTGCGCTTAGACAATTTCATCTTATTCTCTTTCCCTTTCTTCTTCTTCAGATCCTACCAGCCAAATTAGACATGACCCAGTTTAAAAGACCCAAAGGTCGCTCGGCCCACAGCCTGATCTTGGCCCAACTTCAACTTGTAACAACCATTATCATCAGCACATATTGGCACTCCTACACTCATTATGGATCTCATCCGCATTTATTGCAAGTTCCATCCGTATTTATTGTCGATCTTGTTAGCACCACGCCTTTCTCAGGAAGTCTTACCGGTACCAGATATCACAATCCCATCACCCTGCAACACCCGAGGCAAGTATGCATACATGACTCCCCATTTCTCTTCTCTATATAAACTAGGCTGATCACAAGCTAAGTGTTGAATCAATTTGCTCATATTAATTAAGTTTTGATGATTAACAAAAATATTTTTATGATATAAATATATTTTCTTTCTCATGCAGAAAGTAAATTTATTTTCTCATGCAGAAAGTAAATTTATTTTGAATTAAAGAAAATTATTTTTACATATGTTTTCTCTTACTTATGCAAAAAGTAAATTTATTTTGAATTAAAAAAGAATTACTTTTAGACATGTTTTCTTATTTTAATCATTTATGTTTCAAAAGTTTATATTTGAATTTTCAAATTTTGAATTAAAGGAGAATTGTTTTTAAATATATTTTCTTTTACTCATTCAAAAAATAAATTTATTTTGAATTAAATGAGATTACTTTTAGATATGATTTCTTGTTTTAATCATTTATGTCTCAAAATCTTAGGTTGCGTTTTCTTCACTATTTTTAAGTCATTTTTAGTTTTTGATTTTCTAAAATAATGAAAACGCGTTCTCTTTACTGTTTTTAAAAATACATTTTTGAAAGCAAAAAAAAAAAAAAAAATTGTAAAGAAAACTCAAAACAATAAAAAGTTGTTTTGAATGTTTTCATTCAAAACAAACTCTAAACTCAAAACACATTTATTTATTTATATTTTATTATTGTAATGAAAAAAATATTACAAAATTCATTAATTTTAAAATGTATATATATTTTTAATAATATATTAATATTAAATATTTCTAATTTACTGAAGAATCAAATTTATTGAATAAAATATCATTAAAAATTATTTTCAAAATTTCAAAGAGAACGCGTTTTATAATTTTCTGTTTTGAGAAATAGTTTTTCAAAATAATAAAGAGAACGTGTTTTCAATTTTTTAAAAATAGACTATCAAAATAGAAAACTGAAAATGAATTCAAAACTCAAAATCGAAAATTGAAAAGTAAAGAGAATGCAGTCTTATATTTGAATTTTCAAATCTTGATTTTTCATGCAAAAAATAAATTTATTTTAAATTAAAGGTGAGATATATTTTCTTATTGTTTGAGAAATTCTAAACATTTTTTGAATTTTAAATTTCATATTAACCTTTTTTTAATGGCTAGTGTGTTTGGAAAATATGGAGGCTCAAAGAGAGAACAAAACTTGATAGAGCATTCAAACAAGAGTGAGAAGCTTCTAAGTATTGGAAGTGTGCTGGCTGATGAAATTTTCAACCATTGGTGATATGTTTGCAATTGTTTGTGATTGTAAATTTGTTATTTTTACTTACTTGTTATGTGAGGGAATTATACTTGCTAGTAATATGTTAGTGGTTCTTGTTTGGGCAAGAGATTGTATATTGGTTTTAGCTTAAATTAAAAGTTAGTATTAATTCTTCGTATTAATTCTTCCTAATGGAACCTCATGCTAAGTTTTGAGAGAGAGGATTGGGTTTTTTAGAGCCGAACCTCTATAAATTTCTATTGTTCCTTGTGATTGTGTGATTTTATTATTATTAATCTTACTGCAATCATCACATATTAAAATCACAAATTTAAGATTTTTCAAAAGAGTTAAAATTATTAATTTCTTTAAAGAATCCAATTTACCCCCATCTTGGATATTTTTCTGGGCAACACTAAGGTATGTTCTTTTCGAGCCTACTGATACTTTACCACTTTAATCTCTTACTTATTTAAGCATCAGAGTGCTTGTAGGTGCCACCCATCTCCCGCCGTGCCAATCATCGGAGTCTATTCCTTGTCGCTGCAAGTTCACATTTGACTACCCCTTTGGGTCAAAATGAACATTTGACGCCTACCATGGAGCTCGATAAAACTTACCTACTCCATAATCTTATCAGAGCCTTTAAAACCAATCCCACCACCATGGTGGGAACCAAAAGCATCCCTAACCAAGAATCAAATGCCAACAACCACCAACCAGAAAATCCAACGACCATGGAGGTCCTCATCTAGATCGTTCAACAACTCCAAAACTAGGTTGCTGAGTTAACTTGAAATCCTCAATGTGACCAATGTAGCAAGCAGGTTAATGACGACACAGAAAGTAGTCACCACCAACAATACCAAACTACCCATACTCTCGTTCTTCCACTTTCCACATCTATATGTGCTCTAAGCCACCCCTTCTCGGAGTTCATTATGTATGTACCTCTGTCAGATGGCTTCCACCTTCCCAACATCTCGAAATCATATGACGACACCTCTAACCCCTATGAGCACTTGACCATATTTAGCGCCAAAAATGCTGTTAAGCGAGAGTACAAATCTGACCATGTACGGAACATTTCCCAGCACCCTTAAGAAATCGACTATGTTGTGGTTCTCTTTCTTGGAGCCAAACCCTATTCATGACTTCTCCGAGCTCATCACCAGTTTCCTCACCCACTTCTCCATTAGTCGAGTTCATTAGAAAACCTTGGCCAGCCTAATTAACTTGAAATAGGGCGAAGGTGAGACACTCCACGCGTTCATGAATCGATTCAACCAGGAGGCCATCTAGATCAAGAACCTCAATCCGACATTCTCTCTACACTCTATTATGGTTGGGCTTAAACTGGGTCATTCGCCGACTTGCTAGCTTAGAAACCCTATGCTTTCCTAGATGACCTCAAGAGGTGGGTGACAGGTTATGTGACCATAGATGAGGTCTCGGTCGTTAGGAACAACTACCCGACTAAATGTAAGGCGATAGCTTGGAGTCGGAAAAGGAAAGCTCTACATTAACTGGGAAGGCCTTTACAGTATCACCTACAACCTCGACGAGAGAGCCTACCACTTAGCCGATCTCACAGGCTAACCCCTGCCGAGGTTATGGAATGCAGCCAGCCTGTGAAAATATTATAACTAAGTGATTGTTTAAAGTATTTTTGTTGTATCATTCAATTAATTAATTCTGTTCAATCAATTAATCAATTGCATTCTTCATTATTTTCTCACACAAGCCCAAACCCAAATTTTGTCTTATGCTCTTCCAGCGTTTAGTATTTTCATATCAGGCCTTCGCCTATGTGTAATGTGATTACCCATTATCAATAAAATTTGAAAGTCATTCAGTCGAATCATCTTTCATCTTGAAAACTTATTTTTTATCTTAAAAATTATTCATCTTGAAGACTTATTTTTATCTTGGAAATTATTCATCTTGCAGACTATCTTTTATCTTTGGAAGTCGTTCAACTCGGACTATCTTTTATCTTAAGAATTATTCAACTCGTATTATCTTTCATCGCGGGAAACGACACAGCTGCTCTTAGCCCATTCCGATCTCTCTCTCTCTCTCTTAAGCTATGCTCCGGGTATCAAATCAACATGGTCTGTCTGTTCCCAAGCGCTTGCGTCTACCCTTACAGGCAAACTTCGGGTCCATCTTGATATCTCTCCACATTGTGCTCCGAGTATCCGACTGATGTGATTAGTCCACCCCAAGCACTCGGGTCTACCTTGGTAGGCGGACCTCGGGTCCATCCCAACATCTCTCCAAGCCGTGTTTTGGGTATTAGACTGATGTGGTTTATTCGCCCCCAAGAGCCCGAGTCTACCCCGATGGACAGACAGTGTAATGCCCAGTTTTCTCAGAACAAGCATTACTTCGAGATTTCGGGAATATATATATATATTTTCAACACCAAACACACAACATAAGTCTCTCGATACACGTACCTTTATCATGATCATTTTTCGACAATCCTGATCGTACCTTCTTAGCATATCAAAATTTAATAATTAATAGACTAAGACAGACATTATCAATCACATCAGCGGAAGCAAGATCGAAACCTCAATGATATATAACCAACAATTCCTTTTACAATAACCAAATTGATGTTTCACATGAAGATATCAAAATATTACATAACCTCTGAACATCGTAATCATAGACAAAAACCTACGAAAACTAAACATAGTAGCTACATCTCGATGACATTCTTTCCCTTGGCGCCACTGCATTCACCTGGAACGTTTGAATATTCCAGAGACATAGTCCAAATTAGATGCTGAATCATCTAAGTGAGAGTTCAAAAATATTTTTATGCAGATATGCAAAACCATATATAAAATCGATAAATCCCGACATGCTTCAGCCTAAGAGAATCCCACATAGCACTTAGCCCTAACCGGGGAAAATGCAATCTCTCTAAAGGCGACACAACCACATCGACCCATTGGCAAACCAATCATGCTTAAGAGGGACAACCTCGACATATGAACCCGTGAATCACCCCATTGTCATTGTTAGGCATTACGCTCCTACTCAAAAGCATTCCAAAACCTAACGCAACCCTAGCCCCAAGAGTGTCACATCAGCACTATCCCCGGAATCAACGACACCTCGGCCTTAATGCTATTGCTCAAAGGAACCTAGGGTGGTGTCTACTCTCAGCCCTGCCACTTGAGCCAACAACCGGGGTGGTGTCCACTCTCAGCCCCGCCACTTGAGTACCGTAGGGTGAAGTCCGTCTCAGTCCCGTCCCAAGTAGGTCACATAGCATTAACCCTCGGTACACATTCCAAGTGCTGACACTCGAGAGCTACGTCACAGGTTAACAACCCACGTCCCACATGGACAACACAACATGCCAATGCCGAAAAATCATAACATGCATAACTTAAAATCAACATTTCGATGTATGCAATTTATTGTACGAAATTCAATACATGTGTAAATAACCGTTTGGATAGAATATCACAATAAACCAAGCCATAGGGATGAACACTCACAGTAAACCATTCACATGCTACTATAAGTCTTTTCGGGTAGAACCACTCACCTTTTGTTGCAACTCAAACTTTTCTGGAAAAGCACGATACGCCTCGATTTGTGTGCCCTCTTCGCACGAGTCACTTCAGCTCAAGCCGCAAGGCACCCTAATCATCCAATAATCATCAAAATATAATTTTCTCCTTAATTTTTTCTCATTTTTCTCCTATGTTTCTCACTAATAATCCAAAATAATTATCTACACAAATATTTTCTCAAATATTTTTACATAATAATTCATAAAATAATTAAATAAAATTTCTAGAAGTTGAATTACCAAAAAGCCCCACGTCACGCGCCTTCACGTGCTTGGCGTGTGGGTGCAAGCAAAGGCTGGCGTGTGTAGCTCACGCGCCACCGTCTTCAACCTCGAGCCAGTCGTCGGCGGTTGCTCCGATGCCCCCAAAATCGGTACCCCCTGAAAGCCCACGAAGAATCAATCCCAACCCCACCGGTTTCAGGCCAAAAGGCCACCAGAAAAGCCACCAAACGGCCGGTTACAGGCGGCGGTAGGCGGACCACCTCGCTTTTTCGGCCACCTCGAAACCCCTTCAAACCACCTCGAAAATTCACCAAACTTACCAGAAATGCTCCTCTTGTCTCAAGGATCAAAAGCCCCTTATTGGCTTCCCTCAATTTGCCCTCAAACTAGAGCGATTTGTTGCTTCAAATTCGGCCGAAACCCTTGGCTATTTATAGGCCAAAACCGACCCCCACATGGCAAATTTCCGGCCAAAACTCCTCCCACACGCCTCCTAGACAGTCCTTGACCATGCCCTAATGAGGCTAGGCTTCCAAATCGCTGGATTTTCAGGCCCAAATCTCGCCAGATCTGCCATGTGTGTGAAGCTTTTTCGGAAATTGCAGTTTGGCCTTCTTGAAATTTTCTTTTGCATTTTGGCCCTTATCCTCAAGCCCCTGATCTTTCTAGCACCATCACTAAGACCCTCAAGATTAGTACTTCTCATTTTTCTCTTGAAACTTTCAAAAAATTACCGTTTTGGCCTCCCTCGGGCAATTTTAGAAAATTACACTTAGGCCCGATTGATCGATTTGACCCTAATTCCACTTGATTCAACCTGAAACCACTTAAGGGTTGTTCTATACATCAAATATTAGTCATTAACATACTCGTTGATTTTTTGGACATCGTCTATAACAATTCGGTAATACAACCTAATTGACAGCTGTATTTTTGCTGTACCGAAAACTGTTCCCGATCTTATTTCTTTTATCACTAAAAATCATAATTTAAATCACTCGTCAATACTATACCATTTTCCTTGGCTATCTAGGGTCCGGGGTACTCCCTCTGACTAATTCGATCATCCAAAGCTGTGCTAGTGTACCCTATAGTCTTATTTTTTTTTCCAAAATTCCATTTATGTCCTTTATCAAATATCATTTTTATCCTCAAATTATTCTCAGGTATTACAGACAGACCTCGAGTCCATCCCGATATCTCTCCAAGCCGTGCTTCGGGTATTAGATCGATGCGATCAGTTTGCTTGTAAGCGCTCGAGTTTATCTCGGCAAGTGAACCTCGGGGTCCTAATGTGTAATTTATGCACAATTAATTTGGATAAGTGTACCCTAGTTAAATATGCATATACTGATAAAACAAATGTCGATCCCACAAGGACTAGATTATAATACCAAAATAATTTTAATTAACCTAAGTTCAACTAATTATATATCGGATGAATAAAAATAAAAATAATAAAAAATTAAATTCTTTATGAAAAAAAACTAATTAATGAATGCACTAAGTTTTAGATTTTATTTAATCTAAATTATGTAATCATCTATTCAACTCGATTCAAAATAAAAAATATCCTTACAGTATTTTATAATTATTTGCATATGATGGTAGATTTTTCTCAATTAATTAATAAACTTTCTCAAGTCATATTAATTATTTATTAATTCAATTTTACAGTCAAATTTCTGAGTAGTTGTCAAAAGAATAAATAAATATTAAGTTCTTTGAAAGCCTTTAATTTCAGAAGAAAATTTAACTCACTGAACTTTCTTGATTTCCACACATGAACCAATCATCTCTCGATATCATAATCAAGCATATGATTTATATTGTCTATAAATTTAATTTATAATAATCCTTTAATCAGTCATATATAAATTATTGAATCATTAAAATGTGATTAATTTTTTAAAATATTAAACACAACAATATAAATTCTTCATATAAATAATAATCGAGTTTTGAATCAAATTAAATAAATAATTACATAATTCTAAAATTAAAATCCATTCAAAGCCTAGCTAATTCCTTAAACAAATAATCACATAAACACTGAAATTAAAAAGAGAAAAGAAACTTCCTAATCAGATCTGGGTCGCAATAAATTTGCTTCAACTGCCGCTCGCATGCATGAGGCGTCCCTGTCCGTGAGGTTTGGCTTCCAATTTTCCTTTGAATCCCTTGTGCCATTTCCTGTGCGCTACTTCCTCTTAATTCCTTCCAATCTCACTGCACGCCGCTCAGCCTCTTAATTCCTTAATTCCCTTGTTGTCTGCCACCGCCGAAGCCCAATCTTTTCTCCTCCACTTTATAATAAATCAGTACTAGCGTGTACCGGTGTTTAAAGTTGTGGTGTAAATCATATTAAAATTAAAATGTAATTATAATTAGCATATATTCATGCCTAAAGTCATGGTATAAATAATATTAAAATCAAAATATAACAGCAAGTAAAAAAAATTATAAATACTAAACAAAAACAGAAATTAAAGTTATTGTATACTTGTTAACGTTTTATAATAAAAAGAAAAAAATACTAGCCTATATTTTACATACCAGTCTGTATTATAATAAATTTTAATATAATAAAGCAGACTATATTCTACATATCTATCAGTATTCTATAATTCCAGCTTATATTCTACAATTAAATACCAGTCTGTATTATATAATTATAAACAAATCAAATATAAAATAATATACAACGGTCAGTACTCTGCAATCTAAAAGAAATTAAAATTAAAATACACACCAGTTAGTACTACTGATATCAAATTATAATTATATAAGAAAAACAAACATTATATTGTCGTACACAAAAAAAGTAGGCTAAAATTTTATAAAAAGTGAGTTAAAACTTTCTAAAATATGTATGATTTACAAAAGATGTATCAATAACATGTCTTCAAATATGAGTTTGCCCAAACTCTCCTCATTACTTTCAAAAAGTCTTTGTATCAACTTGTATGTATCCCCAATAAGAAACATGCACAAGAATATTCTAGTAATTTGTGAAAACAAACACACATGGTTATGGACATGGCGGTTGTGGCTATCAATGAGGGGAACCCCAGTTTGGGGTCGGAGAACCTTGGGTTCCTGATCGTGAGTGATTGAGAACCCTTGTGTTCCCTGACCCCCATGGATCAGAGAACCTTGGGTTTCTTGACCGCAACCCTTCTCTTCCCCGACCCCTATGGGTTGGGGAACCGACGTTGAGAATTTTTTAATTTTTATATTATTTTAATTAAAAAAGATAATATAAATAAACAAATTTTACATTTCTTTAAGTATAAAAAATTCAACAAGATAAAAATATTAAATTTCGAATATCGTTTCCTACTTTGATATCATTATTTGAATAAAAATTTTATAGTAAAAACTTCATTTGATCATTATCAAAGAAAGAGGTTTTTATATTTTTTGGAATTGAATCATCTATGATTTTAAAAAAATAATTCTAAATATCAAATTCTTAAAGTATACATATTTAAAAAAATTAAAACTTAGCTGGTGTTTTTTATTTAAAAAAGTTCAAATGTTGTAGTTGAATAATTTTTTTAAAAAAAATTAATTATTGAGATTTAAAATTAAGTATTAATTTTTTAAAAAATTAAATTTTAAAAAATTAAAAATTAAAAAAAAAAATTGGAGCCCCTACCGCCACTAGTCAGGTGCTCCAAGGGTTCTCGACCATGCTTTTCCAAAGTTATAATTAGGGAAATTCTATCCCCAGCCCGATAAATTACTCTCTATAGCCCACTCCATGCAAAACTCTATCAAAATTTTAAAATTCCCATTTTAACCCCGCCCACTACTTCCTCTGACCATCTTGACCGCGGCCTCACCTCTCTCTTTTCCTCCCATACTATATACATATATACACACAAACACATAGAGAGAGAGAGAGTGGGTCGGCCATGGCCAACCCCTACACACACATTTATATATATATATATATATGATGATGGTATTTGGGACCGACCACCACGTGTCACCTCTATAACTGGATCTCGGGAATGGTACCTTGGACTTGGCGATGTCAGACCTTGGGTGTAGAACCTGCAAGACAATGGAGGGCCGGGGTTTGGATCCCCCGGGGTGGACTCCGACGCTCAGATCAGTAGAGTAAATACAAGTAGAAGTAAATGAGAGAGATGTAGAGCTTGCATATACTTGGCGAGAGTCCTTGTCTTTTATAGGCGAACCCATTTTGGGGTACCCGAGATGAGCGGGCACGACTCTCGAGAATCCCGGTCAAATTGGAACGGGTCTTGCAGTTCGGCCCAGATTTCCCGGGCTCCGCTCCGGAGTGTTGACTTGCCACTTGTCGGTCTCTCCGGTGATCCACGTGGCAGGTAAGACTATTAGCGCGTATGGGTATTCTAGTAATTTTAGGTAATGCCACATCACTTGCCTCCACTCCTTGAGCTGAGCTGAGAATCACGTTGGGTCGAGGAGTAGCTTAATTTTTGAGATTATTTGACTGTAGATTTTTCCCAAGATGCATAAGAGTATTTCTAATGTACGAGACAACCAAATCCCAAACTCTTGATGTTAGTCTTTCCCATACTTTTTTATTTTTCATCACTTTCACTGCTCGTTTGCCTTTTCCTTTGAGTACACATATATATATATATATATATTTTTAAAAAACTTCTTCTTCACTAGCCTGGCCAGGCAGCCTCGGCCATGGCTGAAGTCGGCCTGGCCAGGCCGCGGCTCGACCATGGCCGAGCTCTCCTAAGAGCCCCTTGGGCCCCCCCTGTTTTTAATAATATATATAATATATATGTTTATATATATATAGGAGCCAGGAGGTCGGCCATGGCCGACCTTTCCTCCCTTTGGGCCTTTTTGCCTCTTTTTCTTTTAAATAATATATATAATATATATTTATATATATATAATATATATATATATATATGGGAGCTGGGAGGTCGGCCATGGCCAACCTTCGCTCCCTTTGGCCTTTCTGCCCTTTTTTTTTTTATAATATATATATATATGGGAGCTAGGCCTTTCTGCCCTCTTTTTTTTTTAATACTATATATAATATATATTTATATATAATATATATATTTATATATAATATATATATTTATATATATATGGGAGCTGGGAGGTCAGCCATGGCCGACCTCCGCTCCTTTGGGTCTTTCTGCCTATTTTTTTTAATAATATATATTTATATATATATGGGAGCTGGGAGGTCGGCCATGGCCGACCTCCGCTCCTTTGGGCCTTTCTGCCCATTTTTATTATTATTATTATTATATTTTTTAATAATAACAACATAGGCTTTAAAATAAGACTTAATTTGACTGACCCGTTTTTTGGCCTTTCTTTGTTGCAGGTGTAGCTCGAGATTGTCCAAGCTAAGTCGCGTCTGTTGAGTTTCCTTTGGCTTGTGTCCAGCTGTGGTTTTCCTTCCCTGACCTCTGTCTTCCCTTTCTTGGTCAGGCTGGGATATCCTCTAGTAGGATTCCTTGGTCTGGCTGATCAAGCTGAGATATCCTCTTGTCAAGATGGGATCCCTTGGTCCCTTGACCCTTGGATTTCAGTCACTCCCACGTAGAAGAGGGTGTTGAGTTTCTTCCGTGGCCATTAGTCCACCTTTGGGGACGGCCTAGGGCTCGTGACCCTTGGATTTTAACTACTCCCTCGCTGAGGAGGGTGTTGGGCTCTGAATTTTTCCTTAGCCATTAGTCCATCTTTGGCTTGTGGACTGCTTAGGGCTCGTGACCCTTGGATTTTAGCCACTCCCTCGCGGAGGAAGGTGTTGGGCTAGAGTTTTCCATTGGCCCTTAGTACACCTTTGGGGACGGCCTAGGGCTCGTGACCCTTGGATTTTAGCCACTCCCTCACGGAGGAGGGTGTTAGGCTAGAGTTCTTTCGTGACCATTAGTCCACTTTTGGGGACGACCTAGGGCTCGTGACCCTTGGATTTTAGCCACTCCCTCACGGAGGAAGGTGTTAGGCTTGAGTTCTTCCGTGGCCATTAGTCCACCTTTGGGGATGGCTTAGGGCTCGTGACCCTTGGATTTTAGCCACTCCCTCGTGGAGGAGGGTGTTGGGCTCTGAATTTTTCCTTAGCCATTAGTCCATCTTTGGCTTGTGGACGGCTTAGGGCTCGTGACCCTTGGATTTTAGCCACTCCCTTGAGGAGGAGGGTGTTGGGCTAGAGTTTTCCATTGGCCATTAGTCCATCTTTGGCTTGTGGACGGCTTAGGGCTCGTGACCCTTGGATTTTAGCCACTCCCTCGCGGAAGAGGGTGTTGGGCTAGAGTTTTCCATTGGCCATTAGTCCACCTTTGGCTTGTGGACGGCTTAGGGCTCGTGACCCTTGGATTTTAGCCACTCCCTCGCGGAGGAGGGTGTTGGGCTAGAGTTTTCCATTGGCCATTAGTCCACCTTTGGGGACGGCCTAGGGCTCGTGACCCTTAGATAAGTTTTTTCCATGGCCATTAGTCCATCTTTGGGGACGGCCTAGGGCTCATGACCCTTGGATTTTTCTTTGGCGAAGTGTTGGCCTTTGTGAGATTGCTATTAGATGGAGAGAATCCGAAGTCCTGCCATTAGTCGTAAAAAGGAGTACAAACAGGTTCAAGGAATTGCCTTTCTATGTCTTCTAGTCGATATGCCTCCCGAACTTAAGGATTCTACCACCCAGTACGATCCATCCCAATTCGAAGTTAGTTTATTCGCATCTCGAGAATGACTCACGTCGAACTGTCGCAATACAAGATCTCATGGCATGAAACTCCTAGCGCGGACTCATCGATTATAGTACCTAGCAATGTGCTGATTACACGCAGCTTCCCGAATTTGCAACATGTCTCGGAGCTCATCCATCCCCAGCGGGCTGTTTTCCTTCTCTCCGGGACGGTGTCCAACTTCGCTCTCGGAAGCAATCTCGAGTAGGAGATCTTCTCCTATTATCCGACTTGGACTCAACTCTACCCGAACTCACGCCTTCTTGGCCAACGAAATCTCGGAGGTAACCCTGGTTGATAAGCTCCTGAACCTCTTCTTTTAACTGGATGCAGTCCTCTGTATCATGACCATGGTTGCGGTGGAATCAACAATACTTCCTTTTGCTTCGAGTGTTGGGTGGAGACTTCAGCAGTGGAGGACGCCGCAAATAATCCTTATCCTCCAATGCCAGTAGAATCTATGCTCGACTGGCATTGAGGGGAGTATAACTCACCGAGCTTCCACGTGCACCCCCAAAACCCGGGTGATCTGGAGCTCGGGAGGGGCGATAGTCCGTCTTCTACTCCACCACTGGCTTTTTCTTCTCCTTTTCTCTTTCCTTCCTTTCAGGTTGTTTCGCTTGCTTCACCTTCATCACCTCTTCAGCGTTGATATACTTATTAGCCCTGGCCAAGGCCTCTGTGAAAGTACGAGGTGGAGTCTTGGCCAAGGACTGAGCAAATGGCCTAGCTCTCAAGCCATTCTGAAGAGCCACCATTGCGATCCGCTGGTCGAACTCGTCGATACTCAATGCCTCCTCGTTGAACCTTGCCATGAAATCCCTTAGGGATTCACCCTGGTTTTGATTGATGTTTACCAGAGCCATGGAAGACTTTCGGTGGCGCTTCAAGGGAGCGTAGTGGGCTAAGAAATAGGTCTTCAGCTCTTCCCAGCGGTTTATGGAACGATGGGGAAAACAGGAGTACCAAGTCCGGGCATGTCCTCCCAAAGTAGCCGAAAATGCCCGGCACCACATCGCGTCCAACCCCGATTACGCCAGCATGTGAGAGGAGAAAAGCTCGACGTGATCATAGGGATCTGTGCTTCCATCATAGAGCTTGATGGAGGGGATACGAAACCTTTCCGGTGGAACCTCCGCTATGATGCCATTACTCAAGGGTTGGTTAGAGCCGAGGTGGAGCAACTTTTCCTTTCCCTTCTTGAGTTCCTGGACTTGCTTATCTAGGAAACGCAATCGCCTCTCCTGCGAAGTCCCTCTTTCTCGCAAGGGGGCAGAAGTGGATCCTGCCACCTCGGAGGAGTGGATTTCTTGGCCCGTCTGGCGGGATTGACGAGGCTCTCGAGCAGGAGGAGGTGACTGATGCTCCGCTTGCTGAGAGGGCACATGCGAACGATGTTGTTCAGCCTGGTGTAGATAACCAGTCAACAACACAGTTACCTGTTGGACCTGGTTTTCCAACCTGGTAAGTCGGTCCTCCGGCATTGGATTGGCTGGAGGTGGTGGATTTTTCCCTTGCTGCGGGGCCTCTAGATTGGCTCCGACCTGGCTACGAGTCACGTCTCTTCGGGGAGCCATGTAGTTAGTTATAGCAAGGAGTGAAATTCGTTTGACACTCGTGGAAAGATCGAGGTCCGAGGTAAGAAGTTGAAGTCTGAAGCGTGAGGTAGGGAATGAAGAGGCTAGCGAGTTTGAACGTCGGCCCCATGGTGGTCGCCAAATGATGATGGTATTTGGGACCGACCACCACGTGCCACCTCTGCAACTGGATCTCGGGAATGGTACCTCGAACTTGGCTATGTCGGACCTCGGGTGTAGAACCTATAAGACAATGGAGGGCCGGGGCTTAGATCCCCTGGGGTGGACTCCGACGCTCAGATCAGTAGAGTAAATGCAAGTAGAAGTAAATGAGAGAGATGTAGAGCTTGAATATACCTGGCGAGAGTCCTTGTCTTTTATAGGCGAACCCATTTTGGGGTACCTGAGATGAGTGGGCACGACTCTCGAGAATCCCGGTCAAGTTGGAACTGGTCTTGTAGTTCGGCCCGGATTTCCCGGGCTCCGCTCCGGAGTGTTGACTTGCCATGTGTCGGTCTCTCCGGTGATCCACGTGGCAGGTGAGACTATTAGCATGTATGGGTATTCTAGTAATTTTAGGTAATGCCACATCAATATACACAAACACTCACACACACACATATATATATATACACACACACACACGCATGGCTACGGCCATGGCAGCCATGATCGCGGCCATGGACTCAAACCTCCGCACCGCGAGGTGCGGAGGTTTTACAATCCTCCGAACCTCGCGGTGCGGTGTAGGGGTTTTCATGGCTGCGGCCATGCGTGTGTATGTATATAAATATATATATGTGTGTGCGAGTGTTTGTGAATATATATATGTGTGGGGGGGGTCAGCCATGGCCGACCCACTCTCTGTCTCTCTCTCTCTCTCTCTATGTGTGTGTTTGTGTGTATATAGTGTGGGAGGAAAAGAGAGAGGTGAGGCCGCGGTCGAGATGGTCGGAGGAAGTAGTGGGCGGGGTTAAAATGAGAATTTTAAAATTTTGATAGAATTTTGCATGGGGTGGGCTATAGAGAGTAATTTATCGGACTGGGGATAGAATTTCCTTTATAATTAATGTCTCTTTTTTCAAATCCTATAGATACCCAAATTATTGAACAATCCAACCAACGACAGATTGTTTGATTGCTAGTGCAATTATACGCAAAACTCAAAACATACACAACTTTTCATAGTGGGTACGACATCATTCTCAATGACACAGGGCCGATACGTACTCCCGCTACCTCGAAACCTTTTTAACTGCCACCCTGTGCCCAGATTCCACCTCTGATATGCTCCTCGACCCCGAATTTTTGGTTATTTTTTCCCATTATACTTGTAACGACCCGATCGAGCGATAGGAAGAACCGGAACAACTTACCCTGATGGGTCTACAGGATAGTGTAAGAAAGGAAATAACACCAGCTGGATACCTTTTGGGCTGAATGTTGGCAAAGAACTCCCAAGTTAAGCGTGCTTGACCTGGGGTAATCCAGGGATGGGTGACCCCCCTGGGAAGTTCGCGTAGGCCCATCAGGGTAAGTTGTTCCGGTCCTTCCTATCGCTCAAACGGGATGTTACAAATGGTATCAGAGCCGACTCCCGAGCCTCTGAGCGCGGTGGTGGGGCAAACCTCAGCGAGGAAGTTGAGTCCCTGAGGGGGGTGCGTGTAGGCACCTTAGGCGAATCCCACATCGGCCATGCATCGGGGGGAGATCTGGGACCGGTTGTAAGGTCGCATGACGAGGACGTCATGTGCTCAAGGGGGGGAAAATGTAATACCCCAAGAGCCCAGAGAAGTTAGTATATATCGAGGATAGTGTAAGGAAGGAAACAATACCAGCTGGATACCTTTTGGGCTGAATGTTGGCAAAGAACTCCCAAGTTAAGCGTGCTTGACCTGGGATAATCCAGGGATGGGTGACCCCCCTGGGAAGTTCGTGTAGGCCCATCAGGGTAAGTTGTTCCGGTTCTTCCTATCGCTCGATTGGGTCGTTACAAATGGTATCAAAGCCGACTCCCGAGCCTCTAAGCGCGGTGGTGGGGCAAACCTCAGCGAGGAAGCTGAGTCCCTGAGGGGGGTGCGTGTAGGCACCTTAGGCGAATCCCACATCGACCATGCATCGGGGGAGATCTGGGACCGATTGTAAGGTCGCATGACGAGGACGTCATGTGCTCAAGGGGGGGAAAATGTAATACCCCAAGAGCCCAGAGAAGTTAGTATATATCGAGGATAGTGTAAGGAAGGAAACAACACTAGCTGGATACTTTTTGGGCTGAATGTTGGCAAAGAACTCCCAAGTTAAGCGTGCTTGACTTGGGATAATCCAGGGATGGGTGACCTCCCTGGGAAGTTCGTGTAGGCCCATCAGGGTAAGTTGTTTCGGTTCTTCCTATCGCTCGATCGGGTCGTTACAATACTTCCTTTTAGATTTTCCTTTATTTTTTTTTTCTTCTTTCCTCCTCTTCCTCACACGCACAGCCCGCCTGCGCACCGAGGTGCCGCCAGTCAACGCTGCTTGGGCCTCCTCCAACAGCCGCGGGACCACCACCATCGACCGAGAGCCACCCAGCTGGTCCCTTATGCCTCCAGCCACCGACCGCTGCTACTGCTTCAGCCATCGCCAGTTACCAACGCTCTTGGCCGCTTCGCCGTGGCTGCCTTCCACAGCCACGGAGACCCTGACCAGCCTTCCATAACCAGCCATCGCTGCTGCACGACTGCTCCTTCCGCTAGCCACTGCTTTGCTGCATAACAAAGGCCGATTGGCGCCCGCCGCTTCAAGTCGACATGGATATATATATATATATATATATGTGTGTGAGAATATATATATGTGCCTATGTATATAGAAATTTATATGTGCCTGCGTATGTGTGTGTATATATGTACGTGTATTTTTATGGGCAGAAAAATTATTAATCTCAGCTATCAAATATATCATAAATTCATCTCAACTATTGAGGTGTCTCTCTCATATATTTGAGATATTTTCAAAAACTCTCTTATTTTATTATATTGAGGTTATATATATGTGAAGCGCTGTCTGCCCTAGCCCTCAAAATCCTCCTTTATAATATAATATATATATATATATATATTCCATGCGTTCCATTTTAACTTTATAAAATAATATAATTTATAATACATAAGATAATATTAATTTTAAAATAATTTTATAAATTAATTTATAATATATATATTTTTTACATCCAAATTTTCAAATTTAATTCCTTTACTTGCTTTTTACAAAAAAAAAAAAATTAAAATATTATAAAATTTATATAAACATATGTTTTAAATAAAAAATAATATAAAATAAAAATATATATACAATTAAACCTAAACCTATTGGATGATTCGAAGATGGTCGAATAGCATTTCTCATTACAAACAAACAAATAAACGGTAATTAACGAAACATTAGCTAGATTGCTGGCTGCTCTTCATCTCCCAAAAGATCACAAAGGTCGACGTCGGTGATATCCATAAGAATGTCGCTCCAATCATAACTCATCAGTTGCTCCTGAGCCGAACGTTCGCCGATCGGCTCTAAACCAGGTGTCACACAGAGACCATCACTCCACTGCCCCGTAAAAGCCTCTTCAAATGGCCCAATATCTTCCAAGAATGTGACAAGATCATCATCTTTAGCTTGGGATTCAACAAGACTACTGTTAATTTCTGGCGTTGGAGATGGCCCGGCGGTGAGGGGATCGTCTTCTCTTGTTCGGATATCTTCCATAATAGCGGGGGTTTTGCTCCTCATCCACGGGAGATTTTTCGGGAAGGTCCGAGGCTGAGGTCTTATGGTTTTGGTTTTAGTCGTCTCCTTGTCGGCGCTTTGAGCTTTCAGTACTATGTCTTTGTTCTTCCGCAGGTGGGTGTTCCAGTAGTTCTTCACATCATTTGGTGTTCTACCCGGAAGCCTACCCGCAATTAGTGACCATCTATTTCAAGAGAGAGACAGCCAAAAAATGGTTATAATTATGCATTAAGCAGTGGAATCATTTTAATTATAACATATATATATTATGGGAAAAGGGTGATTCAGACAGGTATATGCTAGTGTCACATATATTATATATATTATAGTTTGCAGCATGCCTGTTGCCTAGCAGTTTGTGAAGCCTGACAAAAAGATCAACTTCATCTTCAGTAAAGCTCCCTCTCTTTATGTTTGGCCTCAGATAGTTGAGCCATCTCAGTCTGCAACTTTTCCTGCATCTGTTTAATCCTGCAAATTCATTCAAGAACCATCAATTCCTCTCTCTATTTCTCTCTCTCTATATATATAATATTTACCAGCTTTTTGAGGGACTTGGTGCCATTTTCCTTCTCCATGCTTTTCAATGAACTGCTTGAGAAGTTTGTCTTCTTCCTCGGTCCATGCACCTTTCCTCACTCCGAGGGGAACTATTTCCTCCATAGATAGCCTGCTGTAAGCCTGTAACACTTCCGAGTGTTGAAGTAGAGTTGCTGAATTCTGTTACATAAATAACCCCCCCCCCCCCCCCCACCCCCCCCCCCCCCCCCCCCACACACACACACACACACTCACGCACGCACGCATATATTTCAGTGGGCTTGGGGCTGCGCGGATACGTGCACGTTTGACAGCCACAAGAACTAATTGCAATTAGCTCTAGATTATATATCAATCAATCAGCGGGGCGGCTACTTAATTCCAAACTCTGATAATTAACTTATTCACAGCCAGCACATTTGATCTTCACAGCTCACGCCTGACCAAATTCCAAAATAATTTTAAAATTTTTATTTTACCCCCATAGCCCACTCTCTCCTCCGATCACCCCAGTCGCTGCCTCGCCTCTCTTTTTCTCTCTTACACCATATACACACACAAACACACACACATATATATACACACACATATGTGGCCACCATGGCAAACCCAGCCCATTGTTGGGTGGCCGACCCACACACACTCTCTCTCTCTCTCTCTATATATATATATATATGTGTGTGGGCCACAAGGTGGGTCGGCGATGGCAACCACTCCCGCCAAAATTCTTTCTCTGTCCCCCGAATACACACACAAACACACGTAGATATATATATATATATATACTGACAAAGGAGTGTTTTTCAAAAATTCTAGCAAATAATTGAAGATGAAGTGAGTTGTTAAAATTCTCTGTTCAGGGTCAACTTCTACAAATAAACTGTACCAATCTACAAGGCCAAAAAATGCGATCCTTATATGGTTGGAAAGCTCTATGAGTGGCTCATCAATCAGAGTCTTCTAGAGGAAGTCATGACTGATTTATTAGGGAAGGGTCTGTTTGGGGTGCTACAAAAGAATTAAGAACTTCATTTAATGTTTTATATCATTTTCTATGTTTTTCATATTTTCCATGTAATTTAGCCTTTACTCTCAGTCATTAGACTTTGAAACTCAGCCAGTAATGCTTGGGGGATCGTTCTAAGATGCCCTTAAGATAGCTTTTATAATGAAGGATGGAGAGGATTGGATTTTGAATGAAAGTTGCCTGAGAGCATTTTCTTTTCTTTGTATCCCTTGGTTTAGGGTGGTGAGATTCTAGAATTCTGTACCTCTTGTTAGTTGTTTTGAGTGGTGAGTTTTTGTATCCCTCAAGAATTAATTTGGGTGGTGAAATTCTCTACTTTCTTGGTATTTTCTTGTTTTTTTTTTCCACCTCGGTATTAGTTGGTATCAGAACTTTTGGTTACCATGCCTCCTCGACGTCGTCGAGAAATAGATCTCCAAGATGTGGAAATAGATGATTTGAGAAGACAAGTCTAGCAACTTCAACAACAATTAGAATGTCTTCAGCTGAGGGAACAAGAAGGTGGAGATAATGTTTCTGAGCAAGAAGATTTAGGTGTTGAGGCTGAGAACGTCAATCCCTTTCATGATTCTGACCAAGAGGTAACTCAAAATTTCTCTCCTCGTTCTCAACACAGAGGGTGACAACAACGAATCTTGACATAAGAGTTGAGATTCCAAAATTTGAAGGAAAAATGTAGCCTGATGAATTTCTTAATTGGTTGCATACTGTGGAATGGGTATTTGAATTCAAAGACATTTCAGAAGATCAAAAAGTGAAATATGTTGCATTCAAGTTAAGAAAATATGCTGGCCTATGGTGGGAAAATCTTAAAAAAAGAAGATCTCGTGAAGGTAGAGGTACCATAAGATCATGGGAAAAAAATGAAAAGGGAGTTAAAAAGAAGATTTTTACCTGAAGATTATAAACAATAGTCTTTTCTAAAGCTGCACAACCTCAAGCAAAGGGAGAAATTTGTGGAAGAATATACGATGGAATTTGATTACCTCATGATCAAGTGTGATATTGTAGAACCTGAAGAATAAACCATAGCACGTTATCTTGGTGGATTAAAGCCGGAGATCGGTAAGTTGTCCAGCTCCAACCTTACTAGACTTATGGGGATGTTTGCAAGTTAGCAAATAAAGTGGAAAGAAAACAAAAGGAAATGGAAAATGGTAGCAATCGGCTACAATCCAAAGGAAATTTTCCCAACCGGGGGAGTACTTCTTCAAAGGTTTCTACTTTCAGGCCAACATTTTCAAAAGCTCCATTGAAGAATGAGGCTGGAAAACACTTCAAAGCCTCAAGGTGCCAACAATATTGGTTCCAGAAAATGTTTTAAGTGTCAAGGCTATGGTCATATTGCAGCTAATTGTCCAAATCGAAGAATAGTTACCCTTGTTGAAGAAAAAGAAGAAAAGAAGGAGGAAGAACTAATTCAAGAAGATTCGAGGTAGAAGATGTGACTTTTGTTGATGAAGGAGAACTTCTTGTTTACTGAAACTTGAGCATCCAACGAGAAGAAGATGATGAGTGGCTTCACCATAACATCTTCCATACAAGATGCACTTCTCATGGCAAAGTTTGTGATGTCATAATAGATGGTGGCAGCTTTGAGAATGTTGTCTCTTTAAACAAGGTGGAGAAATTGTAGCTCAAAATTGAAGATCATCCTCGACCATAAAACTGTCTTGGTTAGATAAAAATAAAGAGGTAAAGGTAAGCAAACACTGCCTTGTTCAATTTTCAATTAGAGAAAAGTATAAAGATGAAATTATGTGTGATATTGTTCCTATGGATGCATGCCACTTGCTTCTCGGGAGGCCATGGCAATATGATAGAAGGACTTTACATGATGGGTATAAAAACACTTACACTTTTGTCAAAGATTGTGTTAAGATTGTGTTAGGCCCTTCTAAAAGGGTGGGTATTCCCAAACCAAGCAAAGGGGAGGGAAATCTTATGATCTCTAAATCTGAAATTATTAGAGAAGCTAAAAATTTTGAAGGCTCATTTATTCTTGTTGTATTAGAAGAAAATGACACTAAGAAGGAGCATCATTCTATAGTGCAACCACTTCTTGTTAAATTTTCAAATGTAGTTCCTGAAGAAATCCCACCTGGATTGCCTCCCAAGAGGGAAATACAACATGTTATTAATTTTATTCTAGGAGCTTCTCTTCCCAACAAGGTAGCCTTTCGAATGAGCCCTCAAGAGTACAAAGAATTATAGAGGCATGTTGAGGAGCTCATGAAAAAGGGTCTAGTAAGAGAAAGCAAGAGTCCTTGTGTTGTTCCAGCACTTCTTGTACCTAAGAAAGATGGAACTTGGCGTATGTGCATTGACAGTAGAGTTGTGAACAAGATCATTATCAACTACCGCTTCCCAATACCTTGCCTTGATGATTTACTTGACCAACTCCATGGTGCAATCATATTCTCAAAGTTGGATCTTCGAAGTGGATATTACCAAATTCGAATGAGGCCTGGAGATGAGTGGAAGACAGCTTTCAAAACAAGAGATGTGCTCTATGAATGGATGGTTATGCCATTTGGGCTCTCTAATGCTCCTAGCACTTTTATGCGGTTAATGAACTATGTATTGAAATCTTTCATTGGAAAGTTTATTGTTGTCTACTTTGATGATATTTTAGTGTATAGTAGTAATAAGGAGCAACATTTACAACACCTCCATCAAGTTCTCATCACTTTGAGGGAGCATAAGTTATACGTTAACTTGAAGAAATGTGAGTTCTTCACCAATAGCCTTGTTTTCCTAGGCTATGTTGTCTCAAATGAAGGAGTAAAGATGGATCCCAGCAAGGTAGAGGTTATACTAAGCTGGCCAGAACCCAAATCTATCCATGATATTCATAGCTTTCATAGTCTTGCCTCATTTTATCGGCGTTTCATCAAAGGGTTCACTACAAGAGTTTCAACTTTTTTCGGCGGTGAAAAAATCGCTGGAAAAAGCTGAAAAATCGTCGGTAAATATTTTACCGGCGGTAATTATAACCGCCGAAAATACTAGCGTCGGGAAAGGTTTCCGACGGTTAAAAACCGCCAGAAAAAATTAATTACTGGCGGTTTTGATAAACCGCCGGTAAAAGTAATCATTCCCAGCGGTTCTTAAAAATCGCCGGCAAAATTCTTACTTTACCGGCAGTTTTAAAATCGCCGGAAAAATTCTTCATTTGTCGGCAGGTTCTAAAATCGTCGGCAAAATATATTTATTTTATTCCTCCTTTGCTGGCGATTTTAAAACCGCCGACAAAGGAAGAATTTGTTAGAACTTATTTTCGTTTTATGCAATGCCTGCATAAAACCATTTCTATAGATATTCAAGCATTCACCGGCAACAAACAAATAGTGACTAGATTATGGTGTACAAAACCCAACAGTTTCTATCAGTTAAAAAAGTCCCTGCAGTATGCACTTAACCATGCATTTCCAAACAAGGTTAGAGAGAAGAAGAAAATGGTTCAACAAAAATAGTATGAAGCCAAGAAGATGCTACTGATAATGAGTGCACCAATTTCTGATCATTAATCTAGGGCTTCTATCCATTGAATATATAGCATCACAAATGTTAAAACATTGAAAGATGGAAATGGAAAACAGAAAATGAAAAAATTAAGGCAGAAAATAAAGTTGCGAAATAAAATTATATACGTTGGGGCCACGTTCAAGCCATTCTTGAATAAGATATATATCGAGACTGATCAAGAAAAGGGTGCAATGAGAATGCATAGCGATAGATGCCGCCAAGCAAATGCAGCTGAAGCCATACCAGACAGAACTTACATATATACAACCCTTGACTGCAGCATGACGGCAAAATGCCTGAGGCAGTTCCTCTTGGCCATAAATAGGGTAAAGCAATGCACCAGGTGCATTTGGAAACCTGAAAGGTTGAGAAGAGCAATGAAGAAGATTATCAAAGACTATAGAATATATCAAAGCATTTTGTGGGGTAAAAAGAGGACAAGAGTGGGAGAGCAAGCGAAAATGAGCAAAGGTGGAGTCATTGATGAGGTATGCTCAATGTTAGAAAACTGTCAACTAACCAATGGCATTAGTTGTACAAAGTGGCTAGTTCCTTAAATTCATATTCAGCACCCCAGTTGTTACTGTTCTACCAAGAAAACTGACTGTGCATGGATTTGCATTGCTGCCTTTTTTTTTTTTCCTTCATTTTTTATGTAGACCCAAAGAAAAAACAGAAAATTCCCTGAGCCTAGTGGATTGATCTCCTGCTCTACGTCTTCACATTAGTTCTTACACTTGGGTGATAAATGACAAGAATTTAGCAATGAGCAGCCAATTATTTAATAAATAATGTTTTATACTATACATTTTAAAATGGAATAAAAAAAGAGGAGCATGCTAGAAATAGGAATGGCTTCACCTGTCACGTTTCTATTTCCAGCCAACTTGACATCATTATCTTCATTGTTCTATGTAAGAAAACAATCCATTGCTTGTTCTACTCCACTTAAGATGCAGTTCTATTAACATTATCTAATAAATAGCAATCATAATTTTAGAGTAACTCCTGAAATATAAACCCAAAGATTGGTAACAACCTGCCAACTGAAGAGTGGTAAAGCGCTAATCGATTTATTCCATCCCTTGTCTTCAGAACATCTTTACAAACCTCCAACTTATTTGAAATATCATTTTGCAACAGTATCTCAGCACTTCCTCTCTTTCCCTAACCTTCAACCTATGCTAACAGCTGTAGAGTCAATTAAACTTCATGCAAACCATAAACTTAAAGTGATTAAGAATTCGCTAAAAGAACTCTACCAAATACCTCTATCTTCAAATTTATGTTCCTCGAGTGCATCAGAATCACGCTCGATCACGACCTACAAGAAAACGATCGCGTGCTTTGTAATTCACTTCTGTTAAGTCAATCGTGTCACCACGGAGAAAAAAGAAATTTCAATCAATGACTTCTAGTTACGCGCGTTAAAACTGAAATAACAGAAACAACGAATTCACAAAACAGCTTCAAAAGCATAAAAAGCTAGGGTTTGACACGATGAAGATCGATCACATTCAGAGCGCTCCATCTTCACAAACACCAAAAATGCTGGAAACAGAAGCGGGAAACAACGCAATATTGATCTCGAATCTGGCTTACCTACGAAGACGGTCAAAAATTGACGTTGCAGGCTATCTGTTAGCCATTGTTTCGGACCTGAGGTTGATTGTGCCCCCCGAACCGACGAGGACAAGCCAAACGAAGAACTCAACAGCTCCGAATTCCAAGAGTTACTAGATTAAAATTTGTGCAAAATGCGGTCATCAGAAAGCTCTAGAAAGAGAAACGAACGAATAGAGATACAAAATGCGGTCATCAATTTAGGGTTTGCAGAGGGGGATTTTGGAAGAGAAGAGGGTGAGGGGAAGATTTATTTGGGCGGGGGCAGGGGCAGGGGAGAGTGCGCGCGGGGATAGATAAAAATTACCGGGGATAGATAGATAAAAATCGCCGGGGATGGGCCAACATTACCGGCGATTTTAGAAACCGCCGGTAATGGGTAAACATTCTCGGCGATTTCTAAAAACCGCCGGGGATGGTTCAACATCCCCGGCGGTTTTTAAAACCGCCGGGGATTGTGTTAAATCCCCAGCGGTTTTAATAACCGCCGGGGATTATAGTGTTTTCCAGACAATTGTTCAAATCGCCAGGAAAAGTTCGTCGGCAATACCCTTTTTCCTTGTAGTGGTTCAGTACTATTATTGCTCCTATCACTAAGTGTTTGAAGGGTGGAGTGTTCAAATGGACCAAAGAGGCACATAATAACCTTGAACTTTTGAAGAAAAAGGTGACTCAAGCTCTTATTCTTTCTCTCCCAGATTTTGACAGAGTTTTTGAAGTTGAATGTGATGCTTCTAACGTAGGCATTGGTGCAGTCCTTAGTCAAGAAGGAAGACCCATTGCTTTCTTTAGTGAAAAACTAAATGATTCTTGTAGGAAACTCAACTTATGATAAGGAATTATTGTTGAGTTCTAACCTAGTCAAGAGGGGGGGTGAATTGACACCTTTTAAAACTCTAATGCAAAACTTATGCACGTATATATATGAGAAAAAAATTTAATACAAACCAAAATTATAGTTGAGAGTACGGGAGCACTTAAATACTAGATGGATAATATGATATCCGCCAGCTGTGCTAGTATGTGCTTTGGTCCAATATACTCTTCAAATTACAACTTGGTGAAAACAAGTTATTTGAATGCACACAATAACAAGTCTTTAAATAAACCAAATGGAATATTGAATGAGTACAAAGAATGATCAATTAAAGCAAATCAGAATATAATCAAAATAACCAACAAGAATGCAGGCCTTAGGGTTTGGCCAGTTTAGATAGCACAAGATCAAAAACAAACAAGTATAATCAAGCAAGAATAAGTAAAGAGTAAAGAGAAGAAGAACACAACAATGTATAGTGGTTCGACCCTTATGGCTTACATCCACTACCTAAGGATTTTCTTTCTTAGGATTTTCAACCAAATCCACTATATAAAATTTTTGTTACAACCACCGAAGCCTTCACTTGGCTTCATCGCCACCAAACTACTTCTGGAGTCTCACACTCACTAGTTTGGATTTTGTACGCTCTTTACAAGATACAAGAATAGTAGAGATTGAGAAATAGGGTTTTCTCAAAATAATACAATGAACCGTAGAGAACTTTCTTAGTTTTCTCTCAAGAAGATAGAGGAAGAGAAAGATTTAAAGAGAATGAAAATCTCGGCTAATAATGTAGAAAATAATAGGGCTTCCAAAAGTTGTTCCAAAGCCTTCAAGAGACCCTTTTATATAGTGTTAGAGTAGTCTTTCCTTGATCAATCTCAACCCTCTATGTGTCAAGTCTTCAAGCCAATCTCAACCCTTCATATTGAATTCTTGATTTACTTTCCATAATTAGCTAACTTGATTGATCATCAAGACCTTTGACTTTTGTTGATCTTCAATCAGTCTTGAATGAGCAAATCAATTCCATTAATGCATGGCTGATTTTAAGGATTAAAATATCATCAAAACCTTTCATAATTCTTGCAAAATCGACAATAAATAAGAAATGATCAATTCTGACTTCTAATTGATCTTCAAACACCTTTGATTGTGCAATTGACCCCTTAGCTTCCATAACAAGCATAGCTAATTTGAAATTTGAATTTAAACCTCCAATAGTGTAAAATCCATCCAAATATTCTCAAATAATGAAGCAAATTTGTCCAACAATGAAGATATCAATTATAACTTCAAAAGCTCATAATTGATCAAGTTTCCATACTAAAAATGTTGACAAGTAGAGAATCAATTTATGTAGCTGAATATATGCAAGATATCCTTTGAATATTCTTCCATAATGAAGATATCAATTAGCCATAATGAGTAGGATACTTGATTCCATGATTTGAGTCTCCATATCCTTTTAATGAGAGAGAATCAACAATAAAGGAAAGTAATATCAATCAAGGTTTAATTTTCAAACCTTAATTTCCTCCATTAATGTTGAACAATAATGCTGAATCTTTAACTTCTCTATTTGAATGCAATTCAAAAAATTCTTCCATATTTAACTAAGTAGAGGAGCTTTTAGGAACCTTTAAATTTACTCCATGATTCTCTTACCATATTTAGACCAACGAGATGATGTAGCCTAGATGAGTGTGCTCCACGTGGCTGCCATGTCATCAAAATGCCACATTAACAATGCCATGTCGCCAAGTTACATATATGGCAACTCTATATAGTGGACTACTCCAATCTCCTCAAAAACTTCCATACAGATCTTTCGAACTTTCCATATCTGAACAAGGATTCCACATATATATCTTCTAGACTTTCCATTCCAAGAAGAACTTTCCATACATAGCTCAAATACTCAAATCTCTAGGAAGCTCTCTAAAAACTTGTTTCCATATATAATGAAATCTCTATATAAGTATAAGAAGTTTCCATATATAACCTGTGTCATGAAATCACTAGAGAATAGTTTTGTAAGCCTTATGAAGGCTTCATGCTTTGTTAGTACATAAAATATAAATGTACATTCACATTCACACATGCCAATCATCAATCATCAAAATCTACACTCAACAATTATATGCTATCATCTAAACTCTAGAGCATTGGAGTCAATATTTGCTTTCCAAATCATTTGTTCTTTTTTCTGATCATGAAGCTTTGAAGTTTCTCAATGGCCAACACAAGCTGAACAGAAGACATGCTCTCTAGATTGAATTTTGGCAAGCCTATAGCTTTGTCATAAAGCACAAAACAAGGACCCTGATGTGGATGAGATGGCCTTAGCATTTTATGACAAGTGTGATTTGGGCGATTTTAAAGGCTAACTTTAAGGAAATCGGGCTAATGATTTCGAGTCATAAGCTTCGCTGATAAGGTCTATGCTTTTTCGTGCAAATTCCTTCGTTTAGGCCTCGAAATTAGCATTTTTTCTATTTTAAGAAATAATTTTTCCTTATTTCATGCTAATTTTTAATTCTGTAATAAAATCTCAATCTTGCTTTTTTTGGTAAGATTCAAGATTTAGGGTTTCTGGATGTTTTCCAAATGATAGCCTATAAATTCTATATTTATAGGAGATTTTAATCGATTGATAAATTTCCAATAACATTTTTGTTGAAATTTTCTCTTAATTCTCTTCAATTTATTCGGTATTCTTTAGAATCAACGATTTATTAATTGAGTCCTATAATCTGATTTTCGTGAGCGAATCAACGGGTTATTAGAAGGCTTTCTCTACTTCAGACTCTCAATCAAGTTGCAGATGCCCTTAGCCGAAGACATTTCTTGCTCACCACCCTAAGAGCAAATGTTCTTGGATTCGAAGTACTCAAAGACCTTTACAAGGATGATCAATACTTCAGCCCAATTTGGAAAAATGTTTAAAAGCTCCATTTAACCAATTTTTGTTACAGGATGGTTATCTTTTCAAAGGAATCAAATTGTGTATTCCCCAATGCTCTTTACGAGAAATGATTCTTAATGAAGCTTATGATGGCGTATTAAGTGGACATTTTGGGAGAGACAAGACTCTTGTACTTATTCAATAGAAGTTTTATTAGCCTAAGATGGAAAAAAAAGTTATGCAGCATATAACACGATGTCGGACATGTCGTATTGCAAAGACCCGGGCCCAAAATTCAGGCTTATACACTCCTCTCCCTGTACCTGAAGCCCCATGGCTTAAGGTGAGCATGGATTTTGTAGTAGGCCTTCCAAAAACTCAAAGAAACAAAGATTCTGTGATGGTGGTGGTTGATCGTTTTTCAAATATGGCTTATTTTATTCCTTGCAACAAAACTCATGATGCTTCTTATATTTCTGATTTGTACCTTAAAGAAATTGTTAGGCTCCATGGCATTCCTCTAACAATTACCTCCAACCGAGATTCTAAGTTTATGAGTCACTTCTAGCGAACACTATGGAGAAAGCTTGGCACATAGCTTCAGTTTAACATCACTGCTCATCCACAAATCGATGGTCAAATTGAGGTTGTCAATCGAAGCTTGGGAAATCTTCTTAGAAGCTTTGTGGGGAAAAATATTCGTCAATGGGACTTGCTCTTACCTCAAATGGAGTTTTCCTACAATCAATCCGCTAATCAAATGATTGGTTGTAGTCCTTTCCAAGTTGTCTATGGCCAAACACCAAAGGGGCTGTTAGATTTGACTCATTTGCCTATTACTAATCATTTCAGTAGTGATGCTGAAGAAAGAGCCAAACAAATCAAGAGGTTTCATGCTCAAGTTCGGGAAAGCATTATCAAGCATAATGAACGTTATGCCAAGCAAGTCAATAAACACCGAAAGCATGTTAACTTCAAAGACAGAGATTTGGTGTGGGTACATCTTCAAAAAGAGAGGTTTCCTCTAGGAACTTTTGCTAAACTCAAGCCAAGAGCAGCTGGTCCATTCAAAGTACTTCAAAAGATTGGTGAGAATGCATATAAAATTAACCTCCCAACAGATTATGGAGTTTCTAATACATTCAATGTGACTGATCTTACTCTTTCCCCTAAAAATGATGATCAACCTGACTCGAGGTCTAGTTTTCTCCAACCAGGGGAGCTTAAAATGGGAGTGTTTTTCAAAAATTCTCAAAAATTCCAGCAAATAATTGAAGATGAAGTGAGCTGTCAAAATTCTCTATTCTGGGTCAACTTCTACAAATAAACTGTACCAATTTACAAGGCTAAAAAATGCGAGCCCTATATGGTTGGAAAGCTCTATGAGTCTAGTTTCCAAAGCAGCAAACGGCTCGTCAATCAGAGTCTTCTAGAGGAAGTTATGACTGATTTACTAGGGAAGGGTCTACTTTGGGTACTACAATAGAATTAAGAACTTCATTTAATGTTTTATGTCATTTTCTATGTTTTCCATATTTTCCATGTAATTTAGCCTTTACTCTTAGTCATTAGACTTTGAAACTCAGTCAGTGATTCTTGGGGATCGTTCTAAGATGCCCTTAAGATAGCTTTTATAATGAAGGATGGGGAGGATTGGATTTTGAATGAAAGTTGCCTGAGAGCATTTTCTTTTCTTTGTATCCCTTGGTTTAGGGTGGTGAGATTCTAGAATTCTATACCTCTTGTTAGTTCTTTTGGGTGGTGAGTTTATGTATCCCTCAGGAATTAATTTGGGTGGTGAATTCTCTACTTTTCTTGGCATTTTCTTTTTTTTTTTTTCCACTTCAGTATCATATACACACACTCGCACGCACCTATATATACACACACACGAAAAGCATGGTCGTGACCATGGAACTTGGTTCTCGATTGCTAGCAGTCGGTAATTGTAGACATTCAGAATTGGTCAACCGTGATCCCTCGGCCCACCATGATCCAATAAGCACGAACGTGAAAGAAAGAAACAAATAACACCAATAATAAACGATACATCAGAAGATTTTGACGTGGTTCGACCTTAATTGTGCCTAGTCCATGACTGTTTTCTGATCATTTTGACACAGTAACAATATGTGATTGATCATGCTCATTTAATAGTTTTTTTGACCCCTATTTATAGTGTAGGGTCTTTATAATTTTTTGGATGACTTCCAATTATAGAAGGATAATTATTATAGGGATAATATGTCTTTATCAGCCCCCACAAAATCAGGGAAAAAGGTTCTGCACCATCAGGGACCTGGTTTTCTACAAATAAGACAGGTAGACATCATCTCCAGTTATCTTGTTTTTTGGTTTATTTTGCGAGCTGAGAGCTCGCCCATTCTTAAGGTCTGAGCTTGGGCTTCAGTGATGTGCAACCTCTCTGGGACGTCTTTGGCCTTAGGTCCACTAGGGTTGGAGAGGTTGGGCTAAATCACTAGACTATTTCCAACCTAAAACAGTCTAGAAAACAGCCCAAAACGGTTCAAAAAATGCCCGTAATAGGAACACAAGGGTTCCCCGACTGTTGGTAGTTGGGAACCAGGTTTCATGGCCACGGTTTCCATGGCTACAGCCATGCCTTTCGTGTGTGTGTGTCGGCCGTCATGGTTGACCCAGCAATGGGTTGGGTCAGCCATGGAAACCGTGTGTTGTGGGTGGTAAAATAAAAATTTTAAAATTGTTATGGAATTTGGCAGGGTGTGAACTGTGAAAAGCAAATGTGTGGGCTGTGAATAGAATTTCCCTTAACTTTACTTTCTACACTTAGATTCTTCCTGAGTTCATTCTTCCTATTGTCAATGGATGTGGAACTCCTCCTCTAGGGACGATCGCTTCGAGCAGATATATTTTTCAAAGTATGAGGTCTACTTCAGAATAACTACTCGAGGGATAGGTTATAACGACAATAAAAAAATTATTAACTTAAAATGTTGTCCATAAGTACGAGAGTAAAAGTTTAGTTTATCTGAACTAATCGAACCAAACTTATCGGATTGATTCAATTTTTTTCATAGATTAGTTTGGTTCGATTATTATTTTTTTTTTTTGAAAGTTTAATTTTCAGTTCAATTTTTTGGTTGGAATAATCAAACTAACATAACTTTAAAACAATGTTATTTTGATATTTATAAAACAACATTGTTTTCTTCAATTTTATGTATTTTCTATTGGTTACTTCAATTTTTTTGCATTTATTCAGTTTAATCTGTTCGATTCGATTTATATCGTTTGAGTTTGATTTTTTCAATTATCGGTTAATTTGGTTTTTCAAGTTAATTAGTTAGTTCAGTTTGGTTTTACTCTCTGATTCGATTTAATTGATTAGTGGATTTCGATTTATTAGGTAATCGAATTGACCGTTTGTACACCCCTATCGACAAGCCATTTGAAATCTGTAAAAAAATAATAATAATAATCAAAAAGTGTCGGACCATTTCCATGCATACTCTTTGATTTTGAAGTCAGATATTGAAGACTCAAATGTTATATTGAAACCAATATTAGAAAGTACATTTATTTTTTAAAATAAAAGCTTTTTAATTTAAAGAGCAATATCGAACTTTTTCAAATCTCATAGAATTAGGATTATTAATCTAGGTAATATCTCTCCTAACATTTCGAGATCTAGTAGGATTAAAATTTTATAAATAATGTTTATTCTTTTTGCATAATCCTTGAATGAATTTTTGAATATCAAAATTATCCTGTTTGTATTTTGTTTGAGACCCTCTTAATCAAGTGAAAATTTACATAACACCTTATAATCCCCGGTATAAATCTCCTGCCATTCAGCCACAAATTTTGAAATGGTTTTCGAGAGACCGGAAGAAATTACTAAGTTGTTTAATTAAGGACACATTAAACTCTAGTCCCAAACACAATATTAAATTGAACTTAGTGAACAGTTATTAAAGCTTGGTCACTGTCTTTGGAGAAGGATGAAAGTGTCACTAAAAGGCACGCAAAATGTATATTACCACGCAACGTCCACGTTTGCCATGAACGTGTCACACAAACACGAGTACTAATGTGACGACATATGAACATCAAAATTAATCAAGATAGAAATAAAAAAAACATTAAATCATATTATATTGGACACTGAACGACAAAGCGGGCAAAAACAAAATTTATTATGATTATGACATGCCGCATAAGTAGGGGCGGATCCATAGTTAAGTGAGCGCGTGCCCCCTGCTAAAATTGTCTACCATTGTCCTTCATTTTATGCATAAATTATACTGTTTGGGTAAAAAAAGTGAAGATAATTAAGTACAAAAGAAAAAAAAATAAAAGATAAATATTGTTTACATAAAAAAAAGTAAAAGATGAAATTTTTCAATAATTTAGGAATATAAAAAGATAAATTCACTTTATACACATATATACATGTGGATGAATCTGAGTATGTGTATTTGAATATGAGTTTATAACCATTTTATTATATTATAAAAAAATTAATATACAGATTAAGACTTTTGTCCCTTGACCCGAAGTCCTAGCTCTGCAATTGCATATAAGGTTTTCTCTGCTTCATCTTTGGGTTCACAAATACGACACGTTAGCCAACGCAAATAACATGTCATGGTGAGGGATGGGTTAGATTGGTTAATTCATACAAAAAAAAACTTTGTTTTGGGCTCTATATATTAATTATATAATCTCATATTTAATTTTTTGTCAAGATATAATAATAAATTTATTTAATTAAAAATGTTGTCATCAAGTAGCCTAAATCTGCAACAAAGAAAATAATCAAAGGGAGTAGAGAAATCTCTATAAGCATTTCGATACTTAAGTTAGACACTAATGATAATAAAAAATTAAAACTAATTAATTTTTTGAAATAATAATGTACTTATTTATAGAAGAGTATGAAAAATCTTAAATCTCATGGAATCAGGATTAAATATTTTGAAACCTTTTTAGAATTATAATTATTCATGGATAATTACCTATCTTTTTCGTAGAACATTCAAAGGGATTTTTGGATTTCAAAATTATTTAGTTTGTGCATTTTGCATTATCTTTTCGTTTATAGGGAAATTTACACAACCTAAAAAGTTATTTTGGGCTTAGAAACTTTTCTAGCCTTCTAATAGACTTTTGCCTATAACACAACAATTGATCCTTATTTTTTTTATTCGATTTTCTTAGAGGAAAGAGTATACTGTGTAATAGTCTGCCTTTATTTCTCTTTCATTTGACTGTTGTTATTGATCTTAAATCATTCTCACACTCTTGCATTTTCAATTTTTAGATCGTTCTCAAACTTTTGCCCTTTGGTTTTTAGATATCTGCGTGTGTTTGGGGCGAGTCCTTCTTCCATCGACAAAAATAACCCCCAAACATCTTAACAGATCTTGATTATTGGTGTGTGTTCAGGGCAAATCCTTTTTCTACTTATGCAAGTTACCCCCAAACATTTTAATGAATCTTCTAATCATCTACGTGTATGTGAGTATTTCGACTACAAGTGACACTTGAATATTTTAATGGGCCTTCATCATTTGCATGTGTTCAGGATGATCATTCGTCTGTCCCCAAACATCTTAATGAGTCTTCAACATTTGTGTGTGTTAGAGGTAAGTCCTTCATTTGTCAAAGCATGCAACTAACCCCCAAATATCTTAACAAGTTTTCAATATCCACATGTGTTCGAGACGAGTTTTTTATCCTTTGATGCAAATGACCCCGAATATCTTAACAATCCTTATCATTGGAGTGTGTTTGGCATGAGTCCATTGTTTGTTGACATAAGTGACCTATGAACATCTTAATAGGTCTTTGTCATCAGCTTGTGTTTGAGGCGAGTCCTTCGTTCATCAGTGTAAATGACCCCCGAATATCTTAATAGGTCTTGGCCATCCGTTTATGTTTAGGACGAGTCTTCTGTCCGTTGACCCAAATGACCCTCAAACATCTTAATGGTCTTCGTCATCCACGTGTGTTTGGAGTAAGTCTTTTGTCCGTCAACACAAGTAACCCCTGAACATCTTAACAGTTCTTCGTCATATGCATGTGTTTAGGGTAAGTCCTTCATCCATCGACATAAGTGACCCCCTTAACATCTTAACGAGTTCTTGGCCAGTCACGTATATTTGAAACGAGTCATTTGTCTGTTAACGCAAGTGACCCCCAAATATCTTAATAGGCCTTCATCATTCTCTTGTATTCAGGGCGAATCCTTCGTTGGTAAACATAAATAACCCCCGAACATCTTAACGTGTCTTGGCCATTTGCATGTGTTTGGGGTTAGTCCTTTGTTTGTTAATGCAAGTGATGAAGCGAATCACTAGTTTGTCAACACTTAGTATGTCGAATAGTACCGTTCTGATCACTTCTTCCTGTGCTAGACACAAAGGTTCCACATATCATGTGGCGCCTCCGGTCCCACCTCCAAGGTGCCATTGTAACCCTCGGTTACAATTACAATCACCTATCGAATTTGAAGGTTAGTTATGCCCTTACAAGTTAGGGCACTCTGGGTGGAGTTCAAGTTTTGCCACCTTTGCTTCTCAAGAACTCAAACTCCAAGAGAAAATGATAGCGGTGGGCACTCGAAACTCAGTCAAGTTACACGCTTAATTGGACTCTCAAAGTTGTTACAAAAGCATGATGAGATCATGAGAGCAAATTTACATAAAAACCATTATTTACTAGTAAATAGTAAAAATTTCAATTTCATCACATGATTTGTTTGTTCTATACACATAAAATACAAAGCAGGATAATTCACTAATAAAACCCATAAACATTAAAAGTCATTTCACCACTCATCAGTTACGTCCACCGGTGACCTTTTCCATTTCTAGATACCGAGTCATCCATATGGTTAGTAATAAGGGATGAGCCCTTAGACTTAGTGAAGACAATATGTAAAATAGAAAATCATAAATTCATGACAAATATAGAAAAATATAGAATGAATCATGCATGCAGACCCGTCCACCTCATCCATCTTAAACTCTTGGTGACCTCATACAACTTTCCCCATGCCCTAACACGAGCTTCGTTGATCCCAAATCATAACCTCATGCTTAGGCACTCCTTTATCATCATATGCAAGTTATGACAAAATAATTTTCACATAAAACATATTAAACTTTCACAATATTAGTCTTTGATTCCTTGATATCCCCATTGAAAAAAAAAATCACAGTATTAAAATCACTGATATTTTAACCACGCATGTAACCGCCTCCTTCCATCGCACGTGTAACCGCCTGATCTGCCATACTCCTTATTAATATAAGTGCACTAATTAATTATATATTAATCTTAGCTCCTTTTGCTAGAAGTAAATTCCAACATTTTACTCCTTAAGGTTTGAATCCAAGACTTCCTACTTCTCTCGTGTGCTCATAACCACTAGGCTACAAGGCATCTCATTTACTTAATTGCAAAGATTATTTTTTTATACTAATTAAACCAACTCCCATAAAATCACCAATAAATTATAAATAAATTATTTCAAAAAAATAAATAAATTATTTTTTTTTTCAAAATATCATAACATTACATATCACCAGTGCTTGCGTCTCAAAATTATACACTTGACCTTCACATATATAATATATGGCAATAGAATATTGTCAGATGAAGCAGAGAGAAAGAAGAAGAAGTAGAAGTAGAGCAAGCAACATACATAGGGGAGAAAGAAAGAGAAAGAGAGAAAGTAGAAGGCCACCTCTTCTATTAATCAATCCCCCTCTCATTTTCTTCTTCCTTCTACCAATTCAATTCCTTCTTCACATTCGCCACCCCCCTTTAATGATTATTTGTAATCATTCAATTTTACTATACACTATACATTATTGATAGAAGGCTAAGAGTCAACTTTTGACCAATCTCTTCTATAGACATTTTAGGGCACATATGATGGTGATACCAAACACAACATTATATGGTATGTGACTTTCTAAGTTCACTATCTACTAGCAATCAGATAACACTGAAACCCCTTTCGGTATTGATCAACCCTTTAACCCATCATTGAAACTTCTCCAAATCCTATTATAGCTGACAATTACCATGTGCTATAATCCTTCCACCACCTAACATCATAACTGAGTGAGAGTCGTGGAGTGTCAAACTTACAAACTTAGTAACTATGTGTCAGATCTCATTAATGTGACTAGATGACATCTCAGAAAACACATTTCCTGACTTTCAATTCTACTCTGGTCAGGGATTGTCTCGTCACATCAATAGTAGATCACATAGGACGTTTACCCTATCAAATACTGACGAGGGTGATGGATCATATTCCTATCACCTGTTTTCATATTCCAGTAATATGGAACTATATAGATGAACATTCCTACATCCCAATTGGATGGTTCGACTCATTAGAAAATCTCGCACACCAATACACAAAACAACCAGGTCGGTTTAAGTCTAAGGATTAACACATCATTGCAACCCAATGACACGACCATTATCCACCAGGTCATGTGATCAGTCATTGGCGTCACATTTGGTTGATCATTTCCTAACGACCACCCACAGGTTTACTAGCGACATCTCATGTCATATGGCGCGTGACACACCACCCTCCCATTGGTATCAACATACCAAACGAGATAGTAACCCCTGTGCTAGTCCATACTCAATTAATCGGAGTTCCCATCCAATGAATTTAAGAACTGTGAATAGTTTAAGAAGTTCTGTTATTAGAAAATCTAAGGACTCATTTATACAATTGATTGGAGAAAATATAAATGAAGAAAATCTTGCCTTTTATGGATTTATACAAAAATACAATTAATGCATTAAAACAAGGCCACTAGATGTCATCCAAATCTAGCATTAGGGCATATAATACTAACAAGTGACCCCCAAACATCTTAATAAGCCTTTTTATCATAATGTCATGGCTCCCCAATTTGAGTGTAAGGAAAACCTTGGCTTGTACCAATAGGTGATAAGGATTTTTGAATCATGACGAGTTTGCTAGTTTCAGGCTTGAGAGCCCATGCTTGGTCCTTTGTTGGTAATTAGTCTTGAAATTGTTTGCCTTGTAGAATCCAAGTTTAGCCAACTCTAAATAGATTGCCCTTATGGACTTTTAGTGAGGAATACTTAAGACCAGACCATTAAAAGGGAAACAGAGCTCCGGTGGAGTGTCACTCAACTTTTAGACTTAGGGTGTGTTTGATAGCATTTAGGTGGAAAAAAAAATGTTTTCCAACTTACATGGAAAACAAAAACCATCTCCCCCTAGATGAAATTTTTCATGGAAAAGAGTTAAAAACAAGCTTTAATGGTTGTATTATGAAATTCAATTTTATGGAAAATGTAGTATGTCAAACACCCAAAATGAAATTCAATTCCTTGAATGGGACATTTTTCATGCATTTTTAATGCTATCAAACACACCCTTAGAGTAGAAGAGGCACATGCTAGATTACTTCAAGTTGGGTTGGTCGTAGGGACGATGTGCAACGTAGCTCCCTAGTATCATGTGTACATGTTTGCTAGAATTGTGGGTGCTGGATCATAACTATTTTTGTGCATTTATTGTCTTATAACGTATTAAAGGGTTTGGATTTCTTTTGAGGGCTTGAGAAGTTCAAATGGCAAAACATGCATCTTGGATCCTTGTTTCATTATATCAGCAATAACTTTTGTTCTCTTTTTGTGCTTTTCACCTCGAGTTATCCCTCTTGTCTCCAAGGTAGATAGTCTATTCTTCCCCAGGCTTCTATGTGTGAATGAAAATTAATTCTCTATTACACAGATTTTGAACCAGATTGGTTTTTTTAGCAACCTAGATTTGTTTCTTTAATAACTCGGATCTAGAATTAGATCTAATTTAGTGACCCGCTTCCAATTTGCCTTCTGCTTGCTTCAGCACTGATGCATGCCTCCTCTTTTTGGGTCTTGCATGATTGCTTGCTTCACCATCTTATGGCTCATTTGTTGTCGTGCTTGGACTTGCATCGTAGATGGCTTTTACTTCGTTTCTCTATCTTTCTTTGCCACACGAAATCTCTTATTGGTTGTTTTATCGTTGTCACTGTTTGCTTTTTACAGCTTTCGTCGATGTCGAATTGGTTTCTCAAAAATTAATTATGGGCTCTCGGAGACATCATCGTGTAGTTTTTTAGCTTTTTCTAGCCACAACAAACTGTTTCATGGGTTTTCCATCTACGGTCTCTCGAAAGTCATTTTTCGCTCAAAATTGATCTTCGGTTGTCATCTCGATCATTGCGACAGGGTTTTTAGAGTTTTGTGGGTCTTGGTCACTTCATTTTTTACTTGATTTGCAGTCATCGTTCTTCTTCATCGGTCCTTGGAATCTTGTCTCTATGTCGATGATCTCCCGGAGTCCGTTCTTCATCATTACCGGTCTCGTGAAGCCCTATCTTCTTGTTGTCAATCTCGCGATGCCTTGCTTTTTTGTTGTCATCCTCTTTCATTTTTAAATTTATTTTTTATTTTTAAATGTAAGTAAATTTAGAAATTTATTGTTTGTATTATATGTTTGATTATTTCTTTTCTAAATTTATTATTTATTTTTAACTAGTAAGTTATGGTTCTTGAATTATAGAACTTATGTTTATATTTATTTGAACGTATTATGAAATTTATATTTATTTTTTGATTGAATAACTATTTTTTATAAATTTTTATATTAAAAATTATATTTACAAAAAAACACATTTTTTTATTTACACATTTTCTCACTTTTCTGTTTTACTTTTTTTAAAAAAATGTTATTTTTTAATTTTCATTTTATATCATATATATTCTTTGTTTCCGTGTAATTTAGCTCTCGCCTAAGTTTCACCACTCTTGTAGTTCAACATTTAAATAAACAAAAATATTATTTAGACATAGAAGTATTATATTTTGTGTGACACTTAATAATAATCTTATTTAAAATTATTTATATTGTATAACACTTGTATTGAAGTATTATATATTTACTTGAACAATAGATAATATTCCTGCTCAAAATTATTTCCATTAAAATTAAGTATCGCATTCAATATAACCATCTTGTGCTTAAATAGTAAACCCGTTAAACAATAGGAGGGTGACAGAAGCTGTAAAAAAAAATGACTAAGCAGCTGCAAGCTTTCGTTGCTTGCATGTCCAGTAAAGCTCCAAAATTTGGTCTTTTTTGGCATCTGTTCTTGAGTGCGACTGCTTTTGTCGCTAAGGCAAACACACAGTTGCGTTACGTTTCGGTATTGATATATATACATATATATATATATATATTTTACTTGATAGATAGAGACCTGATGATGACAAGAGCCACCCTCCTTGTTCAAGTGTGCTTCAGGTCTCTCATCATCAATAGGTTTCTTGTCACCAAGAGGGTCACTTGCACCCTGTATATCAATACAATTTTTTGTATTATAAATTTATTATTATATTTTAATAAAATAAATAAATATATTTGATAGTATTTTTTTATGTTTTTTAAATTTTTTAAAAATAAATGTTATGACTTTTTAAAATGAAAAATATTAGGATATTTTAAGTTATAAAATTTAAATTAAAAAAATAAAACATGTGTTCTAGTCTCCAGAAATGAAGGGGATCTCAACTTTTCTTTTCTAGCTGATTGGCTCAAGCAATTCTTGACAATTAATTGTACTTTGATTTTGTTATATTTTCAATTATTTTTATAATGTTTCACCATGTCAAAAGCCCAATCAACAAATGAAAATTATCAAAATAGTCACTCAACTTAGGGTCAGGGTATAAAAAGGTTATTGACTTTTAAATTATTGTAAATTGCTTATTGGATTTTAATTTTCTTATTATATTTTCAATCAATCACACTAATTGCCATTAAATTGAATGCTAATGTGGCAGAATATTTTTAGAATATTTCGTCCCATCAAGAACCCAATCAATAAAACTTAAATCCATCCAAATCTGACCCACACGTATTAAAAACATTGTTTAAGTTCTTTTGTAAACAAATATTTTTTGTTAAACAGTGCTTTTAATTAGTGGATCGGGTGATAAAAGTGAAAAAAAAAAAATCAAATTTTATTGATTGGGCCTCTAATGTTCCACATTAGCATTCCATTAGTGACATTTAACGGTAGGTAGTACGAGTGACTAAAATTACAACATAATTAAAATATAATGATTGATTTGTAACAAATTAAAAATTAATGACCTTTTTGTTACGTTAGCATTCCGTTAATAAAATTTAATGATAGTTAATATGAGTAACTGAAAATATAACAAAATTAAAATATAATGACAGATTTCTAACAATTTAAAAAATAATCACCTTTTTTACCCTAACCCAAGTTCAGTTATCATTTTGATAATTTACCCAATTAGTCACATAAAAAATATCTATGTAACACTCTATACCCCTATGATAATATATTATCATATAGAACACATCCATTATGTTACATATTATTATACATAATATCAATGTCATTAAAACCATAATGTTTTCCTAAAGATCACAAGGGAAATCTGCTCCGCCTGAAGGGTCACTTTCGTTTGTGGGGCCTAACTGCCAAGAGCTGAATAAAGGATAAAGATGAAATCTTTATTGAGGGGAATCAGTCGGAATCGGAACTCTTGTGGGCGGGCTCCGTCATGGTCTCAAAAGAATTGACCTGTTCGCCCTTAAGCGAGGGATATCATCTTTGGTCCCAAAGAACAAAGAACTGACCTGTTCGGACTTGAGCTATTCCACTCGACCTCGACCTATAAAAGTTCATTTGGGTTTGTTTATTTTAATTTAAATTTAATTTTAAAATTTAATTTATATATAACTTGAGTTTAAACTCAAAAAAATTCGATCAGCTGAGTTGATTAAAGACTCGTAAGTAGATTCAATTAACAGAAATAGTATTTTATGTGATATAATATATTTGTATATTAATATATTACATTATGGGTTTATTTAATATAAGAATTTATTGTATTAATGTACAAGTATTAATTTTAAGTGTTTAAATAATATTTTTGAAATAGAATTTAGAACACAAAAATAATAACATATTAAATTAGATATTATAAAAATACTCTGTCGAGTATTATTGTTGTCAAAATACAATAATAATTTTTTAAGTGCAGGAGAGTGTCTTGAGAGGGTGGTGAGTGAGCCTTCGTTACGTGATTTGATGACAAGAGACTTGCTAAGAAAAAAACAATTAGAGACACGTGTAAGGTTACCAACAAACTTTCCAATATTTAAGTTAGTCTTATGATTGAAGAAAAATCAAAGTTTTAGCAATGTAGTGGGGTACCTGAACAAGAATGATGGCTCTCCTATTTATAGAATTAAGAAGAAAATTGATGAGTGTTAGGAAGTTGGCTTGATTAGTTTAACCATGGCTCTCGGCTAGGTAGTCTTCTCCCATGGCTAGTCGCATGGCATGGGTGCATGGTGGGTGGGTATGGGTGTCTTAGTGCTGCATAATCTCTTGTTATCAAGATACTTTCTTATCATCAGAACACTCTTGTCATCAGGTCATGGGATGGAGGCTCACTCAATACCCCTTGTTACACTCTTTCACATATAAAAATTCATTATTATATCACAATAACAACTACATATTAAATTTATAAAAAAATTAAATTTTAAAAACAAAAAAATTAATATTTACTCTAGAAATTTAATTACAATCTGCGAATTACATGGTTATAAGTGAGAGAGGCCGATGACTATAACCCATACATCTCAATTAGATCTCCATCGATGCCTTTGGTTATCTCCTATGATGTACTGAAACGTCTTGGTGGTATCATTTTAACTTTTTTAAAACGTTTCTTGTACTAAAATATCATAAACACACCAAAAAATATATATTTTTGTGTTGTTTTTGTAATTGTAGAAATGTTTTGAGTCCGTTTCATAATATTAGCAAAATATTAAAAACACATTTTTGTTCACGAAAAGGTTAAAGATGAAAATAATTTATAAAACATAAAATTATATATTAAATGTGAATTTTTAATATATAATTTTTATATTAAAAATTATATTTACAAAAAATCTCTATATTTTTTTTATTTAGGTATTTTCTTCACATTTTTATTTCCCCTCCTATTCATTTTCCATATAACTTAGGTTATTTCATACTCTATCTAAGATGCAATTTGTCAATTAGTTTATGTTGTTTCGTGGAATAAACGGACAAAGTTTACTGTCCATCCAATGTTGTCAGTTTGGAACTTGAAAGGCTTTCACTGTAACAACGTGGGGATTGGGGAATCCTAATACACTATACAAACCAAATTTTGGTAGTAACACCCTAACAATTAGGGATAACCATTTGATGATTTCAGTTATCAAATTTGTCAAAATATTGAAATTAAAATAATCAAATCTGTAAAAAAGAAAAATCAAACCAAGCTAAACAAATAAATATAAAAATTGAATAAATTGAAAAAACAAGTTGAACCGAACAAAAAAAAAAAAAAGTGTTACTCACTTAATAATAAGTGTTACTCAAGTTTATTTAAGTAAGAATAAGTGTTATTTGAGTAAACAAAATATTACTCGATTAAGAACAATTTTTACTTGTGTTGTTGCTCAACTACAACAATAATTTTATAGGTGGAAAACCGTCTTAGGATGACTCACGTGCAACTTATCCAAGCGATGGGTGACTCTTCCGAGGGATGGATGACCTACTTGGAAAGAAGATCAGTTAGGGCGCAGGTGAGAATTTTCACACGAACCCTCCTATACTCAAATTAGCCTATCGTAGAAGTGGAATAATTGAATGCAAGAAGTAAATGCGAGTGTGTGGGTTTGCGTACTGTATGGGGAGGAAAGACCCCCTATTTATAATGATGGAAAAGACTACCACGTGTCGGGTAACTCGATCTTTTCGGCAAAAACCTCGGAGGAGGTTTTAATTGGGTCTCGCGGGAGTAGTTTTGACTGAGTCTCTCAGAGGTGTTGGTGCGTGGGTGAAGACATATGGGCACATAGAAGCAATCGTGGCACCCCCAAGTGACCCTCACTCGGGGGTGTTGGTTATATTGGCGTGTGTGAGTGCGGGCATGGATGCGGGCCCAGGCTAATGTTGGTTGTAGGGCTTTCTTGAATGCAAATATGGCTAATGATTTGGCAAACTTGACAAGTCCATGGGAGTCATATGCTTTCACTTTTGGGGAAAGTGAAAATGACTGACGCCTTTCCTGTAGTTGATGACATGGCTCCTCTAGCCTCCGATTGAGAAGAGGGCAAAGTCCCGCTTGTCCCGAGTAATAGTGATCCTTCTTTTAGTTCTACCAGTTCCGGTAAAAGGAAATGAACGTGAGGTGTGCTTCTTTATTGTTTCTCATTAGTTGAATGTAGTAGGGATTTTTGTTTTCTTCTTCTTTTTTTTTATGGTGTAAGTTCATTCACATGAATAAAATTGGCACCTTGATTTCTTTCCTTCTCTTAGCAATAGCAAACTCCAAGCGGTCATTTTTATTAACTTTTCCCATTGGAGGTCTTATTTTAACCTTAGGATTTCGATTTTTATGTCACAAGGCAGACTATGGGCATTTAGACCCTTAGTAGTCATTCGGTGATTTCATGACCTTTTGCCATCTGGTTGAGACAATCAATAAGCTAATAGGATAACTTTTGATCCCACTACCGACGAGTTGTGCCAAGTATGCTCATCCTATTGTCGAGTCGGGCCACTTGGCTTAGGGACGGGACAGTTACTAATACCATAGTTGTTGGACCCAATGAGCATAGCGTATTGCGCAGCAAGACATTTTTTACATTACTATCAGGCTTAGTAGAATGTCTCACTAATGGGACAGTGATTCAGTTAGTATCGGGCTGAGCAAAATGCATTGTTTGCAGAACACCAATATTTCATTCTTCATTTGTCAGGCAAAATTTGTCTTATCGTTTTATAGGGGAGCGAAAGTTTTTATGAGGTGGGGACTAGTAGTTGGTCACCCATTTTACCTTTTGGCTTGGAAGATAGAAACAATAAACAAATAAGTTTACATAAGTATTTTTAAGTAGTTCAGCCAAATGTGCCTACGTCCATGGTCCCTTCTCAAGCTCATATCATTATTTGCAATCATCATTCACACATTACTTTACATGTCAGGGGGACAGTACAATTTCAAATGATTTGTACTCCAAGTCTTGCTTATGGTTTTATCTTGGAACGTTTGAAGGATACATGTACTGAGACCTATCATATACTGGATGTAGTATGGCCCTTTCCAATTAGCTTGAAATTTCCTATCATCCCGGAGTACGTTGATGATGGCTGACCTTCTGAGAACTAAATTACCTTCATTCAGGGGCCTGTTATTTACCCCAAGAGTTTTAGTAGTTGGCAATCCTTTTGTGATAGACAACAATTTGAATATCCGCCTTGTCCCTTTGTTCCTCAACAAGATCAAGGCTTTATCTTAATGAATCAAAATTGTTCGAGGTACCACCTTAAAGGGTGTTTCACCCATCGAGACCCGGTTAGTTGTTCGATAGGCCCACAAGACAATTGGCAATTCATCCACCCATGCTCTATTTGCTCCTTCTAGACGAGTTTTCAAGCCATGTAAGAATGTTTTATTGCTGACTTCAGCTTGTCTGTTGGCTTGGGGATACGCCATCGAGGAAATCCTCAATTGGATGCCTAGGCTCTCATAGAAAGCTCGAAAGGAATCATAATCAAACTACTTTCTGTGTTCAGTGTTAATCATTTGTGGGACTCCAAATCGACATATAATGTATTTCTAAACCATGGCCTCCACCTTCCTTGTAGTGATTGCGACTAGAGCTTAGATTAAATCCACTTAGTGAAGTAATCTATTGTGACTAGAAGAAATCTCCTTTAACCCTTGGCTTGTGGAAATGGGCCCAAAATGTCAAAACCCTATTGAGTGAAGGGGATAAGTTGGAATGTAGGCTGTAATTGTGATATCAAAGCAGATTGAATCGAAGCATACCTTTGACATTTATCACATCCCCCGATTTTCCTTAGAGCATCTTGTTATAACGTGGGCCAAAAGAAATTGGCTCTTAGGATTTTGGCCACAAGGGCCTTTCCCCCTAGATGTTCTCTATAAACCCCACTATGAACTTCAGCCAAGACGTGTTTGGTCTCTTAAGGACCCAAGCACCTAAGGAGTGGCATAGTGAAAGCTCGCTTGTAAAATATCCCATCAATCATTGTGAAACGGGTGTCTCTGACTTTCATTTTCTTAGCCTCCATTGGGTCGGTTGGCAGCTCTCCCTTATTCAGGTATTTGTAAAAAGGTGTTCTCCAGTCATTGTTATTCTAAACACATGCCACCTCAAGTTCTTCTATACTTGGTCACTGAAGGACTTCCACGAACACTATTCTTCCAATGGTTTCTTCACTGGATGCCAATTTGGATAACGCGTCTGTATGACTATTAAGGGACCTGTTGATTTGAACCAGCTGAAAATTTGTAAACAGCTACGCAAGGATCTTGACCTTTTGTAGATATTGTCCCATGACTGGTTCCTTGGTTTCGTACTACCTATGGTACTGCTGGACTATTAATTGAGAATTATTGTGGGTTGTCAATTGTGTTACCTCAAGTTTTCGAGCCAATTTCAAATCGACAATTAACGCCTCGTACTTAGCCACATTATTTGAGCTAGGGAAATCGAATCTCGATGAGTATTCAAGGGGCTCCCCTTCAAGCGGGATGAACATTATTCCAAGCCCACTCCCTTGCGAAATTGCGGCCCCATCAACAAATAGCAATCACTCTACCTCATTATCTTCTTCGGCTTCCTTGACAAGGGTACATTCTACAATAAAATCTATTAATACTTGTCCTTTTATAGTCTGCATTGGCTAAAACTATACGTCGTGCTCGTTTAGTTCTATAGACCATTTAGTAAGTTAGCTTAAACATCTCGATTTCTGTAGAATACTTCTCAATGGTTGGTTGGTTAGAACAATGATGAAATGAGCTTGAAAATATGGGTATAATTTTCTAGAGACATTTATTAAGGCTAAGGCTACATTTTCTATGAAAGGGTATCGCGTCTCTGCCCCTTGCAAGACTTTGCTGACATAATAAATTGGACGATCAACTTGGCCTTCCCTCCTTTTCAATACAATGCTTACGGCTTTGTTCTTTACCCCTAGATCACTTGAAAGTTGGGCATCATTGAGCTCATTTTGTAAGTGAAAATACACCCATATTCGAGTCCAAGTGGACTTTTACAAAGCCCAAGGTCCAATTTAAGTTTAGGCCCAAGTTGGGTAAAAATGGGATAGCTTTAGGGGTTTTCAAAAGGTGTTGGGTTGGGCCCAAGCCTGAGATGAAGGGCCCAAATTTAAGCACATAATGAAGTTGGGAAGAGTTAACGTAAGTTAAGGGGATTAAGGTGCTTAACTTAAGCTGCGTTGTTAAAGTGGTAACCCTAGCATGGTTAGGCTAACCTTAGGTTGCTTAACTTACTCTATTTGGGTTAAAATGATATTGGGAAGTGAAATAATTAAATAATACAAACATATAGTGGGTTACTTGAGTTGATGGGGTCGTTTCGGAATGTTCCGAAGCCCATTTTCCGAGTGGAATGGCCCCAATTTTGGTCCAATAAGTTGGTGAGAACGGTGTTCAAAGGCAGATAGCTTCATTCAATTTAAGCCCATGTTATAATTAACTAAACTTGATATTACCAACTAGTGTTCGTTGTTCGTGTTATAATTAACTAAACTTCATTCAATTTAAGCCCATGTTATAAGTTGGATCATTATTTATTTTTATCATATGATCTATTATTTGTGTCAAGTTCAATGCATTATTCAATCAACAACCGTTCAATCAACAACTATTCAGAAGTTTAGTACGAGCTCCACATGCTTGACTATACACCTTTTATCAGCCAGAGACATTTAAAAAATTCTGTTCCCATTAAACTTAGTCACATATTGAGACAAACAAAATAGGTGGTTTGACTAGCTTGCTTACATTAATCCACACCCCAGAAAGACCTCAAGAAGATGATCACTAAGGAGATGGAGTCTACATTACAAGGCCTTGGAACCCGGAATATCGATCCATTCAAGCTGCAAGTCAACCTCACCACGCTCCACATTTCGTAGCCTAAGAAACATGTTCTGGACAACTTTGTCGTCTGTCCAGACGATGCAGCTCTCTTCGGCCAAGCAATTCTCCCTTGTTGCTTTCACCTTTGCAAGAACAGTTCCATTTTGGAGGCCATTCGAACGCATCTTCACTGCTTCAATGAACGGTTTGATTTCGAACTCTGCATCCCCCATTTTGTCGTCCGGGCTGAACGTGTCCTTATCATAGACGGCCTGCATTTAGGGCGAATCACGTTAGACTAGAAGACGAGACGCTCTACAGTAAATTAATTAAATAGAGAACTTACAAGCTTGATTGGGAGATTTGGGTCTGCAATAGAGAGTGTCAAATCTTCATTCCACTCGGGATTGACATTCTTCTTTACTACTCGAGTCTTCAGTTTCTGATTTAAACAATTGGGCAGAAGCAAGAAAAAGAAATTAATGAATTGGAAAAAGAAATCAGGTTTCTACTAATTGAAAAATAACCAGAAAGTATTTTGTGCTTCGGATTTACTAAGTTGGCATATGAATTGCAGATATACAGATCGAAGTTTTGTGGAAGAACCCGAGGCTTTTCTGGGTTGGTATCAGAGAGAGAGAGAGAGAGAGAGAGAGAGAGAGATGGTTAATTAAAATTACTTGTTTGCCCATGCGGAGAACAACATATGGATCGCTGCTTCTAACATCTCGAACAGCAAGGTTTACGCCTCTGCGGATGTGAACTCGGAGCAGACCCAGAAGATTTTCCATTGAAGATCTGTTGATTTGCCGGCCGGCCGGCGGGCTAATTAGTGGATAATGAATCCTTCAGAGCCGGAAGGAAGATTTGATTAATCTGGTGATTCTTGATGCCAAATATCAACAGCTCTCCAGAGAAGATATATAACCACTAATTAGTAAGTGGGTTCAAACGATCAGAATGAAGAAGGCTGATGAATGATCTTACACCAATGGCGATGCCTTTTATTAATTTTGAGAGCTCCAATTATTCCAATCCATGGCACCTGTTCACGACTCCATTAATGCATTGAAATAATAGTGGGTTTTGACTAGAACGACGCCCTCTCTTATCTTGGCGCCGTCAAAGAAGAATTTTTTTTCCACTTTTCTCCAAGTCATCAACTCAACACAATTTTTTATTTTTATTTTTTTCGGCGTTTCAAGTTAATCTATTGTGATTGTACAATTATATTTGTAAATGCGATGCTTGAGAGTTGACACCATCGAATCAGTTGAACTATAGTATCTTCTAACTAATTTTTTTTTATCTCAAGATGGTTTTAGTTGTATTCGACTCAAAATTTGTATAAGACTTGCTTGACTTAAAAAAAAAAAAGGATAGTGTGTACGAAGAGAGTTAATCACAAGATTTGAGATAAAGTGATATAATGATGATATAATTAATGATATATTTAATTTTTATTTATTTTTTTTGACTCAGATGTCTAGACTCTATCTAATTCTAGAGTAGATCAGCATTTTCTTCTAATTCGGCCTTTAGATAAATCGGATGCGATCATAAGGTTATATATTTTCAAGTAAATATGCAATTAATTCTCATTAAATAAGATATTTGTATCTCTATCAGGAATTGATCCCCACTATCTCTAATGAAACTTAAGAGATTTACCACTTACGCTATGTTTTGAGTACAAATTTATCTTTATATAGATACAATGTGGAGCTAGTAAAAAGCCACAATCACACTACATAGACGATTTGATGCATCCCGATGAATCACTTGGATTTGAATTTATGAATTGTTATTGAAGAGAAGTGTTGTGGGGTCCGAGTCTAACTCTCAATCTAAACCCAATCCATGAGGTCAGATCTTTCATTTGAGTTTGGTATTCCATAAGTTAGATCTCAGTCCCCAAATTTGAGATTCGTGATGTCCATTAACCTTGTTCCAAGTTTGAAATGTCCCTGGCCATGTATCCTTATTCTCATTCATCAGGCTAATGAAAAATAATTATATGAATATATTGATAAATTTAACTTTTATCGGAAACATAATAATAATAATAATAATAATAATAATAATAATAATTAATTCGAAGTATCAAAAGAAATTATTCTAATATAGTGCCTAGGAGACAAAAAAAAAATAAAAATAAAAATGCTCTAAGTGGCTTCCTTTATTGACTTCTATTGACGAAGAATTTGTAATTTTAATTTAAATTAAAATAAAAAATAAGAAAGTCATGGATGGACGCTAAGACTGTTGAGCTCAAAGGTGTAAGTGACGGCCATTAAATCCACCCAAAATATTTGCTTGGGGACCAACATCATGTCGCATTCTTCTTATTAAAGAGAGTATGTTGGTACTCTGTACCAATAAAATGAATAGCAAAATAATGAGTAACTTTAAGAGTGTATTTGTATTTATTTTTTTAAAATTGTGCCTTTGAATGGTCCTATCTCTTAATAGGTAAGTGAAATTTTAAATAAAGTTTTTTTTTCATGAATGTCGGGTTGAATCCCTAATAGTGATCAATTTAGAATTTAATTGAATTTTTGAATCGAGTAATAGAATATTTAGAAACAAGTAATTTTTCTGACGGAACGGAGAAGGAGAATGACACGTGACACCTCTAAATAGGAGGGACATATATTAAGGGACATGTGTCACTTCTCCTTTCATAATTGGCCGAGTTAGACTCAATAGAATTTAATTAATTATTTAATCTGTCATTAAGATGGAGAATTAAATCAATAATTTTTTTTATTATTAATCAAATCAACGAATATGTCTATGTATGATTTTTGAAAAAGTGATTCAAGCAATGAAATTTAATGCGACTCTCATGAGATTCAAGACGTTTACATTCAAATATTTATCTTCTTAAAATGCATTGATTTGACGCAATAATTGGGACCACCACTCATGCTCTTAGAAGCAACACCTTATATTTTTTTTTAGAGGATTCTCAAATTGTCCCATTGTGACTAGAAAGAGATTATTTAACTCAAAATAATTCAATAAAAATTAAATGTGATTTAAGGACCTCTCATCCAAATCTCTTACCAAATATCGACAAAAGTATCATAAACTCTTTTACCATTTTAAGTGGAGATCACATGTGAAGGAAGTTCTCGTCCATTTTGGTGGCCATTGGTGGTGGGCTAGCCGCTTGACTAAATGGCAGCAGCCCATCTGCAAGGTGGGTACTCTTTAATGACTAAACAGAGGCTGTATTCGGAAAGATAGAAGTAACCCAACAAATAAGGAAAAAGAAAGAACAAATGGAAGAATGCCAAATTTAATCCCCTACCTTACCTTGGGTGAAGGACCAGAAGGAGGGAGAGAGAGAGAGAGAGAAAAGTAGCAATGTGGAAAATTAAAAATTGACTTATTTTTAGGAAGAGATCTAATCTTAATTTACCGGTTTTAACTTTGAATTACTTAAAATTTGTTTTGGTTAATCTACTTTGATGTCTAAAGGCTAAATTAATGTTATTTAACTTGTAATGGCGACGAGGTTAATCATACTGTAATCAGCAATATTATTCAAAATTCATGCAAGTGCTTTAACAATATTTGCTAAATTTCTATTATGACATAATTAATCCCTCATCCTTTTAAACTCCACTTAAAATGATAGGGATAAGTTGAGATCTTAGGAACTATGATGCACAGAAATGAATGACTCGGGAGTGTCGTTTTGGATATTTTGGAAATATTTTCTGTATCAAAATACCAAAAATATAAAAATATATATTTCTTGATCATTTCTGTAATTTTGAAAATATATCGAGGTTGTTCGAAAAAAATATCGAAAATGTATTTTTGATTTTGAAAACACGTTTATGCCCAGGAAGAGGTTAGAGACGTGAAAAGTTATCTTATATTTTATATAAAAATATATATATATTTTTAATATATAATATTTTATACTAAAAATTAATATTTATAAAAAATTTCTATATTTTTTTATTTATGCGTTTCTTTTACATTTTTACTTTTTAATTTTTTAAAAATATCATTTTTTTATTTTAACTTTGTATCATATCTATTTTCCGTTTCCATTTCCGTTTCCGTTTCCGTTTCTGTGCAACCTAACTTAAGAATACATGTTGATGTGGCATCAACTGAAATTACTAGAATACCCCTACGCGCTGATAGTCTCACCTGTCACGCGGATCACCTGAGAGACCGACACGTAGCAAGTCAACACTCCGGAGTGGAGCCCGGGAAATCCGGGCCGAATCGCAAGACCCGTTCTAACTTGACCGGGATTCTCGGGGGTCGTGCCCGCTCATCTCGGGTGCCCCAAAACGGGTTCGCCTATAAAAGACAAGGACTCTCGCCAGGTATATTCAAGCTCTACAGCTCTCTCATTTACTTCTACTCGCATTTACTCTACTGATTTGAGCGTCGGAGTCCACCCCGGGGAATCCTAGCCCCGGCCCTCCATTGTCTTGCAGGTTCTACACCCGAGGTCCGACATCACCAAGTCCGAGGTACCATTCCCGAGGTCCAGTCGCAGAGGTGGCACGTGGTGGTCGGTCCCAAAAACCATCATCATTTGGCGCCCACCGTGGGGCCGACGTCCATACTCGCTAGCCTCTTCATTCCCTACCTCGCGCTTCGGACTTCAACTCCTCACCTCGGACCTCGGTCTTTCCGCGAGTGTCAAACGACTTTCACTCCTTGCCACAACTAACCACATGGCTCCCCGAAGAGACGTGACTCGCAGTCATGTCGGAGCCAATCTAGAAGCCCCGCAACAAGGAGAGAATCCACCACCTCCAGCCAATCCCATGCTGGAGGACCGACTCACCAGGTTGGAAAACCAGGTCCAACAGCTAACTGAGTTGTTGACTGGTTATCTACACCAGACTGAACAGCATCGTTCGCATGTGCCCTCTCAGCGGGCGGAGCATCAGTCACCTCCTCCTGCTCGGGAGCCTCGTCAATCCCGCCAGACGGGTCAGGAAATCCACTCCTCTGAGGTGGCAGGATCCACTTCTGCCCCCTCTCGAGAAAGAGGGACTTTGCAGGAGAGATGATTGCGTTTCTTAGAGAAGCAAGTCCAGGAACTCAAGAAGGGAAAGGAAGAGTTGCTCCACCTTGGCTCTAACCAACCCTTGAGTAAGGGCATCATGGCGGAGGTTCCACCGGAAAGGTTTCATATCCCCTCCATCAAGCTCTATGATGGAAGCACAGATCCCTATGATCACGTCGAGCTTTTCTCCTCTCACATGCTGGTGCGATCGGGGTTGGACGCGATGTGGTACCTGGCATTTTCAGCCACTTTGGGAGGACATGCCCGGACCTGGTACTCCTGCCTTCCCCATCGTTCCATCAACCGCTGGGAAGAACTGAAGACCTGTTTCTTAGCCCACTACGCTCCCTTGAAGCGCCACCGAAAGTCTTCCATGGCTCTGGTGAACATCAAGCAGAACCAGGGTGAATCCCTAAGAGATTTCGTGGCTAGGTTCAACGAAGAGGCATTAAGTATCGATGAGTTTGACCAGCGAATCGCAATGGTGGCTCTTCAGAATGACTTGAGAGCTGAGCCATTTGCTCAGTCCATAGCCAAGACTCCACCTCGTACTTTCACAGAGGCCTCAGCCAGGGCTAATAAGTACATCAACGTCGAAGAGGTGATGAAGGTGAAGCGGGCGGAACAACCTGACAGGAAAGAAAGAGAAAAGGAGAAGAAACAACCGGCCCCAGAGCAGAAGACGGACTATCGCCCCTCCCGAGCTCCCGATCGCTCGAGTTTTGGGGGTGTACGTGGAAGCCCGGTGAATTACACTCCCCTCAATACAAGTCGAGCAGAGATTCTCCTGGCATTGGAGGATAAGAATTATTTACGGCGTCCTCCCCCGCTGAAATCTCCACCCAACACTCGAAGCAAAAAGAAGTATTGCCGTTTTCACCGCGACCACGGCCATGATACTAAGGATTGCATCCAACTGAAAGAAGAAATACAAGAGCTTATCAACCGAGGATACCTTCGGGATTTCGTGGGTCGAGGAGGTACGAGCTCGGGCAAGGTAGAATCCAAGTCGGAGCATCGAGGGAGGTCTCCTACTCGAGATCGCTTTCGAGAGCGAAGCCGAACACCGCCCCGGAGAGAAGGAAAGCAGCCCGCCGAGGAGGGGGGACAGAAGTTTATCTTGTACACGCTGGCGACAGGGACAGTTCCAGGGTCCCACTCAACTGCTCCCAAGAGCATAGTAAAGGAAGGGGTGGTCATTACTTTCTCTGAGGAGGATCTTCCGAGTTATCCCAGCTATTCGGACCCTTTGGTGATCACTGCTCAAGTGGGAGAGTGGGAGATGAGGCGAATCCTCGTGGATCCAGGTAGCTCTTCAGAGATTCTCTACAAGAGGGCATTCCTAGGGATGGGGTTCACGCTCGATCAGCTGAGGCCAGTCCGTGTCCCATTGGTGGGTTTTGATGGAATGGTGATCCATTCTGAAAGTTTGATCCGGTTGCCCCTGACGGTCGGTAGTGGTCCTCATAAATCCCGAGTGACGTTGGATTTTTTGGTGGCGGATGTGCCCTCGGCGTACAATATGATCCTTGGTAGGTCTGAGCTTAGTGCTCTGAGGGCAGTACCAAGTACGTATCATATGGTGTTGAAATTCCCTACTTCGGGAGGGATTGGCAAGGTAAGAGGAGACCAGCGGCAGGCTAGGGAATGCTACGTGGCCTCTTTGAGTGCCACTATGGCCAAGGGGTCAGAGTTAGACTCAGGACCGAATCAGGAGGCGGTCCCTCAAGCTGGTCAGGGCCAGATGGAGACGGAACAGGTGAGAGACCCAAGTATAGGAGCAGGTCAGAGGTCAGTAAGGGAGGAGGGACAGAATTCCGCTGCCCCTCCCACTGTGGTTACTAGTTTCATCTTGGAAGGTCCAGAAGAGCCTAAGACTTCAGAGCCGGTGGATGAGCTCGAGGAAGTCCCACTGGGGGAAGAGCTCGATCGGACAGTATGAATCAGTGCCAAGTTACAGGAGCCCTTGAGGTCCGAGATCCTTTCACTCCTACATCGATATCAAGATATGTTTGCATGGTCTATCCTGGATATGCTGGGGATAGACCCAGTGATCATGACACATCACTTGGGGCTCTACCCGGATTGTGTGCCGGTAAGACAAAGGAAGAGGAAGTTTGCCTCGGAGCGGGCTAAAGCTATAGAGGCGGAGGTGGAAAAGCTTATGGAGGCTAATCATATTAGAGAAGTCAACTACCCAGAGTGGTTAGCCAACGTGGTTCTTGTCTCCAAGGGATCGGGAAAATGGAGGCTTTGTATTGATTTTAAAGATCTTAACAAGGCTTGCCCGAAAGACAGTTACCCTCTGCCCAGGATTGATGCGTTGATTGACGGAACAACGGGGTGTCAGCTAATGAGTTTCCTGGATGCATTCCAGGGGTACCACCAAATCCCACTACACCCTGAAGATCAGGAAAAGACTGCCTTCATCACGGATAAGGCTACCTATTGTTACCGAGTTATGCCCTTCGGGGTGAAGAACACTGGAGCTACATATCAGAGGTTGGTCAACAAACTGTTCAAAGCCCAACTCGGTCGAAACATGGAGGCTTACGTGGATGACATGTTAGTCAAGAGTCTATTGGTTGAACAGCATCCGGACGACTTGGAGGAGTGCCTCAGAACCTTACGCCAGTATCAGATGAAGCTCAACCCGGCCAAGTGTGCCTTCGGGGTTACAGCTGGTAAATTCTTAGGGTTCATGATACATTATCGGGGAATTGAGGCTAACCCCTCGAAGATAAAGGCCATACTCGAGATGCCTCCCCCTCGAAGTATCAAGGAGGTGCAGAGGCTAACTGGGAGAATAGCAGCATTAGGGAGGTTCTTGTCAAGATCTGCGGAAAGACAATTGCCATTCTTTAAGGCCTTGACTCGAGTCCAGAATTTTGTATGGACAGAGGAGTGCCAGGAGGCGTTTGAACAGCTGAAACAGTGTCTGGTCTCCCCCCCAGTCCTGGTAAAACCACAGTCGGGAAAGTCACTATATATTTATCTGGCTGCCTCGGATGAGGCTGTCAGTTCGGTTTTGGTGCGGGAGGAGGACAAAATTCAAAAGCCGGTTTATTATGTGAGCAAAAGGTTGGCCGGAGCTGAGATTCGTTACACTCCAACAGAGAAGTTGGCCTATTCCCTAGTCATCTCCGCTCGAAAGTTGAGGCCTTACTTTGAGGCACACCACATTATCGTCCTATCAAGTCAGCCGCTGAGGCATGTGCTGGGAAAGCCGGACTTATCGGGGAGGATGCTCAAATGGGCAGTAGAGCTGAGTGCTTTCGACATCGACTATCGACCTCGGCCGGCCATCAAGGCGCAGGCTCTTGCCGACTTGATCGTGGAGGGTACCCTACTAGAGGAAGCAGACGAAGGGATTTCCTAGACTTGGACTCTCTCCGTAGATGGCAGCTCCAGTGTCGGAGGCAGTGGCGCTGGATTACTACTGCAGGGCCCCGATGGCCAGGCTTGGCCGTATGCCCTCCACTTCGAGTTCAATGCCTCTAACAATGAGGCCGAGTATGAGGCGCTTATTGCCGGGCTCAGACTAGCAGAACAGATGGGAGTCAGGGATCTAGAGGTATATTCTGACTCGAATTTAATTGTGCAGCAGGTCACAGGAGAGTTCGAGGACCGAGAGGACGTCATGGCCCAATACTTGGCGATAGCCAAGGATCTTATGGCACGATTTCGGACAGTGAAAATCAATCATGTCCCACGAGCACAGAATGCAGTGGCGGATGCTCTCTCGAGGATAGCTGCTTCTTCCTTCCCTAGGAATTCTCGAGCTGTTTACATGGAGTCGTTGTCCCAAAAGAGCATAGAGACTGAGGCAGAGCAGCTTTGCATGGAAGGGGTTGAAAGTTGGATGGATCCCATCGTAGCACATCTGACTAAGGGATGACTACCCGAGGAGGAACAGGAAAGTCGAAAACTCAAGCGCCAGGCTGCCAAGTTTCTACTGGTGGGATCAGACCTTTATAAGAAATCCTTCACTCAGCCGCTGTTGAAGTGTGTGGGACCGGTCGAGGCCGACTACATCCTAAGGGAAATCCACGAAGGGATTTGCGGCAGTCACATCGGAGCTCTGTCTCTCTCCCAGAAGGCACTTCGACAGGGGTATTACTGGCCGACAATGATGAGCGACACTGGGCATTTGGTCCAGACTTGTGAGAGATGCCAAAAAACTTCCAACCTGGTTCACACCCCGGCAGCTGAACTCACCCACCTGGCTTTGCCTTGTCCATTTGCCAGGTGGGGAGTCGATATCCTCGGGCCTTTTCCACTAGCGGCTGGACAGAACAAATACTTGATAGCAGCCATCGACTACTTTACTAAGTGGGTGGAGGCCGAGCCTGTGGCGACTATTACAGGCTGGAGGGTAAAACAATTCCTTTGGAAATTCATCGTCTGTCGGTTTGGTATTCCAAGGGTGCTAATAACTGACAATGGCACCCAATTCGAAGACCGATCAGTGCAAGAATGGTGCCGAGAGTTGGGGATTAAGCAACATTTTACCTCGGTCGCCCATCCTCAAGCTAATGGGCAAGTAGAGCTTACGAACAGGACCATTCTGCAAGGACTTCGAGCTCGGGTTGAGAAGGTGGACTGTCAATCGGTAGATGAGCTCCCCAGTATACTATGGTCTTATCGAACCACACCGCGAACGGCTACAGGAGAATGCCCTTTCACATTGTGTTATGGCTCGGAGGCTCTCATCCCTGTCGAGATTGGGGTGAGGAGCTACCGAGTGGAGCATTTCGATCCTGAGATTAACGAGCAAGGGCTAAGGTGCAACTTGGATTTGATGGATGAGCTCCGAGACCTGGCACGAATTCGACAAGCCGCATATAACCGGCGCATTGCTAGGTACTACAATCGACGAGTCCACGCTAGGAGCTTCATGCCAGGAGATTTTGTTCTACGACGGTTCGACGTGAGTCATCCTCGGGACATGAATAAACTAACTTCGAATTGGGAAGGGGCGTACCGGGTGGTGGAATCCCTAAGTCCGGGGGCATATCAACTAGAAGACATGGAAGGCAAGCCCCGGAAGGCAAGCCCCTGAAGCATACTTGGAATGTACAGAACTTAAGGAAGTTTTATCAATGAGCAGGGGAATTCCCTGAATCTCTTTGTACTCTTTTTCTTTACGACTAATGGCAAGGCTTCATATTCTCTTCATCTAATAGCAATTGTCCAAAGGATTATACTTCGTTGAAGAAAAATCCAAGGGTCACGAGCCCTAGGCCGTCCCCAAAAGTGGACTAAGGGCCATGGAAAAAACTCTAGCCGACACCCTCCTTCGCGTGGGAGTGGCTAAAACCCGAGAGTCACGAGCCCTAGGCCGTCCTCAAAAGTGGACTAAGGGCCATGGAAAAAACTCTAGCCAACACCCTCCTTCGCATGAGAGTGGCTAAAACCCAAGGGTCACGAGCCCTAGGCCGTCCTCAAAAGTGGACTAAGGGCAATGGAAAAAACTCTAGCCAACACCCTCCTTTGCGTTGGAGTGGCTAAAACCCAAAGGTCACGAGCCCTAGGCCGTCCTCAAAAGTGGACTAAGGGCCATGGAAAAACTATAGCTAACACCCTCCTTCGCGTGGGAGTGGCTAAAACCCAAGGGTCACGAGCCCTAGGTCGTCCTCAAAAGTGGACTAAGGGCCATGGAAAAACTCTAGCTAACACCCTCCTTCGCGTGGGAGTGGCTAAAACCCAAGGGTCACGAGCCCTAGGCCGTCCCCAAAAGTGGACTAAGGGCCATGGAAAAACTCTGGCTAACACTTCGCGTAGAAGTGGCTAAAACCCAAGGGTCACGAGCCCTAGGCCGTCCCCAAAAGTGGACTAAGGGCCATGGAAAAACTCTGGCTAACACTTCGCGTAGGAGTGGCTAAAATCCAAGGGTCACGAGCCCTAGGCTGTCCCCAATGGTGTACTGATGGCCACGAAAAGATTCATTCATGGGTCACGAGCCCTCGGCTGTCCCCCAAAGGTGGACTAATGGCCAAGGAAAAATTACAACACAGCACCCAACTATGGAAGGGATCGAAGTTCAACTAGTCTCAGACCATATGTTCACAAGCAAAAGATGAACAACCAAAATGAAACGGCATTGTATAAAAGCGAGATGGTCCAATACATGATAGTAGAGGAAGTACAAAAGGCCCCAGCTAGAAAAAGAAGAAAAGCTCAAGCATCAGGAGGCGCATCATCATCGCCGGCCATCTCCGAGTCCTCCATCCCGGCCACAATCTCCGCAACAGACCGAACAGTGGACATGTCCAAGTCTGGATGAGCTCGTAATACCTCTGTCTCATGAGCTTGGAATCCCTTTGTCCAAGCGTCCTGCAGGTTCTTCTGGAGGAACTCCTCTACCTCAGGAAGCTTGATGGGCTCGGCATACTTGCGCTCGTATTGGCGAATGACTGAGTTCGCCCGAAATAGCTTGGAGCTCGTCCGAGATAGTTCTGCCTCTAGCCCCTGAATACGTAGGTCTGAAGCCTGCCGCTGGGAGGACAACTCATCCAAGTTCTTCCTATGGCTCTCCAGTAACTCGTCCATTTCCTGCAGCTGGGTGTCTAGCTCCAAGGTCTTCTTGGAAGTTTTAGAGAAACGTCCGGAAAAGTCTGAAACGAGTGTGACCACCTGCAATGGGCAAGGCAAGTAAGGACAACATAGATGAGACTAGAGGATGTTGATAAAGTATAGGTGATTATCTGGGCCAGATACTTGCACAATGTGGCTTTTATGGCCTCCGAGGACTGCTCGGCCAACACCTGACGATCGGCGGGAATGGCAAAGTGGTGAATCATACGTCTTGCCACCTGAGTGTTCCGGCTGGGATCGCTTGCCTTCACTCCCCAATCGGGAACATGGTCTGGACTGTGGGGAGGAGACTCCGGGGCTGGCATGAGCTCTCTCGGAGGATGGGAAGTCCTCTTCCTCTTAGCACGACTAGGCTCTCCTTCCTCAGCAGGAGGAGCATTCAAGGCAGCCTTTCCCCCATAAGAGCTGGGGTGCCCTCGTCCTCCGCAGGTCTCCGTTTGTTCTTCCCCCAGATGAAAGCTGTGCTCACCATCTCAGCTGCAAATGCGCAAACAAGATACTAAGGGCAAGAAAAGCGAGTTAGAAAAGTATGAAAATAGTGGGAAAATGACTACCTAAAGTGACATCAGGCTCGAAGCAAGTGTGAGTGGATAAACCCCCCAGGTACAAGGTGCGATCACATATCAGGACCCGAGCGCTGATAGGGTTCAGCTCTCTCAAGATCTAAATATTGTGAAGCTCGTCCTGCGTGATCTTGCGACTACGGACCTTTGAGGGCTGGAAAGCCCACTCAACTGGCACCCCGAAGCTGACCCCTCGGTCTTTCAAGCCAGCAAAGAAAAATCTACTCTTCCATCGTTTTACCGATGTGGGGTTATCGACTACGAACTAACGCTGGTTGAGGGGCGAAAAGGCAAATCGAGGTTCAGTTTTGCTAATGGAAATTACCTTGAACATCTTAAAGAAAAGTTGAGCAGTGGGCTCAATGTCCCGAGCTCGACAGCAGAGAATGAAGGTAGATAGGCCCCTCCAGCCATTGGGAGTCAACTGAGAGGGGCATAACCCCACGATAGCGAACACATCAACTACAGGAGTCGCGAGAGGAAATCTAAGGCCGGCAACCAAGGCCTGCTCATAAACGATGATATAGCCATAGGGGGCCTGGTGAGCTTTCAGACCTCGGGGTTCACTATACCAATACTCATCATGAATGAGGCGGTATTTTCGGAGGAGGGGAAACAACTCCCTCTCGGTTACGGTAGAATGGTCCGTGGTTAGATCCTCGGGTAAGCTTCCTAAGTTGGGATCACTACTCACATGAGACTCTGAAGTGAGATGAAGTGAAACTCTTTCAGGCCTCCTAAGTTTCCCGGGCCTACGAAGGGGGCCGTGGGGGGGGGGCTGGATAACTCAGTGTGTGATTCCTCACTACTAGAGCTGGTACTAGAGTTCTCGGAATCAGAGGAAGAAGAAGAAGAAGACATGCTAAAAAACGAGCAGAAGTAGTTAAGAGAAGGTCACTGACCAGGAGAGTAAAGGCCGAGGTTAGGAAAAAACAACCACGACTGGGCTAGAGCCTCGGAGAGCTCAGTAGGCGCGATTTAGCTTGGGAAAATCTCGAGTCACGCCTGCGGAAAAGAAGAGCCAAGGAAACAGGTTAGTGAAATTAAGCCTTGTTTTAAAGATCGTTTTGTTATTATTAACAAAGGAAAAGCCCAAGGGCTTTGTCAAAGCCCAAGGGTCGGCCATGGCTAGCCCAAGGGGATATAAAAAAATATATATATATATAAAAAAAAAAAGGGCAACAGTCTGATGGGAAGGATGCCCCTGTACCTATGTAGATATATGTATATATATATATATTAAATGTAAAATAAAAAAAATTGCAGAAGAGAGAGCAGAGGGGATCGGCCATGGCCGACCTCGGCCAGGCCGAGCCAAGCTCTCGGCCGTGGCCGAGGGGCTCGGCCTCGCCGAGATCTGGCGAGGCCGAGCATGGCCGAGCTCTGGCTCGGCCATGTCGGCCATGGCCGAGGAAGCTCGGCCTCGCCTTGGCGAGGCCGAGCAAGGCCGACCTCGACCGCGGCCGAGGTCGGGCCGGGCCGACCTTGGCCAGGCAGAGGGAAAATTTGATCTTTTTAAAAAAAAAAAAAAAAAACAAGCAAAAAAAACCAAAGGGAAGCAAAGATAAAAAATAAATAAATAGCAAATAAGAAAAAATAAAAGCAAAGGAGGATGGGAAAGACTAACCTCAAGGAGATGAATGCTTGTCTTGAAATAATAATTGTGGGGTGGGGCCTTAGGGCTTATATAGAGGGGACCCAAAGGAAGAAAAATTCAAAATGACAATGTTTCCCTCCAAACGAATTCTTCCCTCCAACCAAAACCCATCCCTATAATTTCAGGGTAGTAAATGAGGTTTTTAAGCACTAATCTCAACTTTAAAAACACTCTCGTGCGCCTTGGTAAAAATCAACAGTCAGGTAACCTACTCCTCGACCCAGCATGGTTTTCAGCTCGGCTCAAGGAGTGGGGGGCAAGTGATGTGGCATCAACTGAAATTACTAGAATACCCCTACACGCTGATAGTCTCACCTGCCACGCGGATCACCTGAGAGACCGATACGTGGCAAGTCAACACTCTAGAGCGGAGCCCGGGAAATCCGGGCCGAACTGCAAGACCCGTTCCAACTTGACCGGGATTCTCGGGGGTCGTGCCCGCTCATCTCACGTACCCCAAAACGGGTTCGCCTATAAAAGACAAGGACTCTCGCCAGATATATTCAAGCTCTACAGCTCTCTCATTTACTTCTACTCGCATTTACTCTACTGATTTGAGCGTCAGAGTCCACCCCGGGGGATCCTAGCCCCGGCCCTCCATTGTCTTGCAGGTTCTACACCCGAGGTCCGACATCACCAAATCCGAGGTACCATTCCCGAGGTCCAGTCGCAGAGGTGGCACGTGGTGGTCGGTCCCAAAAACCATCATCACATCTAAAGCCCATAAAAATTTAACTTAAAAAGAACCAAAATATTAGAAAGTAATAATTGAATATTATTTAATTTTAATTATTTTTTTAACTACTTTGTTTGTTGATGATGCAAAAAATAAAAGCATCCCCAAAAACCAAGAAAAAAAAACCCAGAAAACTAAACAGAAGCCCAAAGAGGCATAAATTGTGAAAGTTTTCTTATTCTTACATTCCGGAGAGATGTGAAATGAAGAAAGGATGTGTGAAACGAAGAAAGGATGGTCTTGCTTTCTCTTCTTGAAGATTCCTTCTAGTTTCTTCATCCTCTTACAGGCCGCAGCTGTTTCTTCGATGAATATATTCCTTCCCTTCTGAATAAATATTCCAAATAATCAACCAACCGAATGGAAAGAATTTCTTCAGCCCAAAAGGCTAATAGAAAGACCACTGGCACTGGGCGGAATATGTTTTATTTTTATAAAACATATTCTTTATTATAACCTTTTGGTCACACCGTTCACATATTCTTGGGAAAATTGAAAGTTTTTAAGAAAAGATTTTGTACCAAAGTTATAATCGTGTAAACCATGCAAATGCACATCTGATTGAAGTAAGTAATATGCTGTGTGCGACATAAGAGAAGAGTATTTTTAAATATTTTTTCATGTTATGTTTATAATTATTTATTCATCACTAAGCAAAGAATGGCTCACACGAGACCATCCATATTTTCAACACATTATCACAATTTTGATAAACATAGAAAATTCACCAAGAATGCGTAAGTTGATTAATTATACAGTAGGGGCACCACCTTCCCTAGATGGCTAGATCCTTTTGTCACCAACATATGCTGCCTCACGTGTGACCTCAACAACCCCACAAGAACATATTATTGCAGAGATGAGATAACCAATGTTACCAAACGCGTGCATTGCCTAAATCTTTTCCCTCACAAGTCTCCCTTCTGATCAGCTCTAACCTCTCTCTCTCTCTCTCTCTCTCTAATAGATACCCTAGTAATCAATTTCTTTAGAGAGTACACTCGAAAAAACAACTCTTGAATGGTTGAGACCGTCTGGACTCTCATGCTTTCATCTCCATCATCTGCGCTTACTGCGCAATTTCATCTGATTCTCTTTCCCTCTCTTCTTCTTCTCCAACCCTTCCTTTCTTCTTCCTTTGGTTCCCGCAAGGAAGCCTGGTATTACCGCTGCCTTGGCCTTGACCCCTAAATCTATCAAATCCCTTTACCCTTCCACCTTTTAATTCGTTAATTTGTAGCTTTTTTTGTTTGTTAATTCCGTTTAAGATGAAGGGAAGTAGTGTGTCGGAGAAAATGATGGGTCACAAGCAGCAGCAGGAGAAGAAGAAGAAGAAGAGTTTCGATCAAAGTAGTCGTCAGGTTTCGAAGAAAAATAGGTTCTTGATCACTGTGAATGTTCTGGGCAGCGCCGGGCCGATAAGGTTTGTGGTGAATGAAGACGACCATGTTTCGGCTGTTATTGACACAGCTTTGAAGATCTACGGCCGTGAAGGACGCCTCCCAGTTCTTGGTTCTGAGGCCAGTGGCTTCCTTCTCTATCCAGTCAATGCAGGATCAGATGGTTTGTCTATGCATTCAACCTCACCCCATCTCTTGAATATTCGATTTTTGACATTTTTTCCATCTTAATTTCTGGTTTGAGGCTTTCTTTATATATATATATATATATATATATTCGTTTTTTGGCAGCTTTGAATCCATCGGAGTCTATAGGCTTGTCTGGGGCAAGGAATTTTATACTGTGCAAGAAGCAGATCCAACCACAGATGACAGAAGCGAGGTCAGAGATGATCGCCCAGAAGAGAAGCAGTAGCTGGAAATCATGGCTCAATAAGTCCTTTAACTTCAACATATTGTCTCATTAAGTTAATCATCTTTAATTAAGTGCTGCTGCTGCTGCAATGTTACTTACAATATTAATTAGCTAAAGAGGACGGCTGAACAACTACTATTTAGCGATTACTGCTCCTCCATGCTTTGAACTTCTTGTGGTTTCTTATCATTATTGTGAACTTTCCATGTTATGAACGCCTAAGATTTACGTACAAGGTTTGTCTTTTCTGATTGTTTCATCGCTTTATCTTTAACATTTGTTAATTGTTTCGTTGGTGTGTTAAAGTGATCACCGGTCTCCGCGGACAAATAGAGTATATTCTCCAACTAAAATTGTATTAAAATAACTATCATTTCTTAAAATCAGTAAAATAAGATTGTATTAAAATAAAATTAAGATATTTTTTAAATTAAGATATAAAATAATTAATATAAAAATATTATAAATTTTTTATTATACTGTTTATTAAATTTTTTTAAATACATTAAAGTCATATGAGTTATTTTCTATTATATGTAAGGTATAATCAAAATTTATGGAGAAAAAATAAATTTATCTAAAAAATCTCAAATAAGAAATTATGTAATTTATTTTTTAAGAATTATGAAATAAATTTAATAAATATAATAAAAAATATTTTTATTCAAAATAATTTTTATACCTTATTTTTTTTAATCCATTATTTTAATCAACAAATACTATCATAAAGTAATGAACTAATGGGTGGTGAAGGTGAGAGATTAAAGAAGTGTCTAATCGGTTGACGCAATTGCCTTGTCTTTGCTTGGAAAATAAGCAAAGATATATACTTAAATTAAAGAAAACTTCGTCCCAAATTTTGTACTTTTTTTTATTGCTATAGTTATTCAACTTTGATTCTTAATAAAATTAAAATATTCTTTTAATTTGTTGTTAAATCCTATTAACAAAAACTGATTATAGATCCTAAATCACTTCATGTTAAAATTAATCCAAATTCAATAATATGTGATTTTGGTAGTTATATTGATGCATATCATGTTAATTTTTATTAACAGAATTTGATAAAAAATTAAAAGAGTGGCTGAATTTTAACAAAAATTAAAATTTAGTAGTTACCGTAACAAGAATTAAAGTAGAGTGATTACGACATTATAAAATTTAAAATTTAAAAACTAATAATATGATTTATTCTAAATGTCATATTCTGCAGTTTATTACAGAATTCTATGTGCAGTGCAAATTGATTTTTTTTTTCAAGGTACTATTATGTTTAAAAGTGCAGCGACCCACAAACATTCACTTTAATTAAGCTTACAAGCTGTGGAGAATTCAAAACAAAAAAAAAAATTATGCTACTTGTGCACACAAAACTACAAAAAAAAATTACACACCAGCCAAAATAACGAAAATACCCTTCTTCTCTTTACAAATTTACTTCCCCTTACATAGCAAACTCATGGCCGCCCCCTCTCTTTCCCCTTTCCATGGCCGCCTCCAGCAATCATCCTTCACTGTCATCCTGTTGTTGTCTTCGCCTTGACACCTCGCCTCTCGTGAGTCGATTGTTGTTGAAGGCAACAATGGAAAGGGGGGGACAGAGGAGGCAACTATGAGGTTGTTGGGTGAGGAGAGAGAGAGAGAAAAGAAAGGAAGGAGGAAGGGGTTTTTGTAATTTTGTAAATTAAACGAGAGTATTTTTTTTATTTGAGCTACTTTTTATAATCTAAGGTGTAGCCCAAGGTGTAAAAGTAGTATTTTCCTTCAAAAAAAAAAACTTACAATCATTCTTTATGAAAATTGTTGTCAATTTAATGCAACAAAAAATTTATTGATTAAAAATATCATTGTCAAGTCATTTAAACCTTACAAGAAAGAGAACCAAGAGAAGGTGCAGGAGAGTTTTTGTGTAAATACTCTGATATACTTAAATTAGACATTAAATATGTAAAGGCTCTATTGAGACCAATATTAGATATGTATTTTTTTTTAAATGAACGCTCATCTTTTTATAGAAGATTTTGGAATTTTTTGAAATTTATTAGAATTAAGATTGTTCTAGGTAATGTCTATTTTAATATTTCAAGATCTACTATAATTAGTATTTTTATGAATAATGTTTATCCTTTTTATAGGACTTTTGCAAGAATTTTCAAATGTTAGAGTTGTTTTGTCGCACTTTATTTGGAACTCTCTCTCTCTCTCTCTTATTAAGGGAAATTGTACATTTTTAGTCTAGAAAGTTATTTTAGACTTTTAAGTATTTTTAATCTTTTAATAAATTTTTACCGATGGCATATCAAAAATAAGGAGAGATGATAGAGATCATTTATGGGGAATACACTCGTTTGTGACTTGATGGTGTCGCATTTTACAAGTTGGAGGAGGATATATAATGCTACTCAAAAGTTTACATGAGATTTTATTTAAGAACAATAGACAAATTAAATATGTAAATTAAATTCCCTAATAAACACACTCCATAGATAACTTGATTAATCATATTTTTTAAGATTTCTCTCTTATGATTAATAAGAAAAAATAAAACGCAGTTGCAGAGTATAAATTTACATTAATATCATATGGTGAGGGAAAACGACAAATGTTGTGATTAATTAAATTAAGCTCAGTCGCTTTGTGAGTTGACATATTTTGCCTCAAATTCCAAAGCTCGTCCATGACGTGGAATGGAAGGAGCCGCTTGTGGGATTGTCAATTTAATGTGAACAGGTGGCATTATCATGCGGCTAATTGACTATTTAAAGAAATAAAGCGATACATACTCTCTTAATAATTAAAAATGTGATGTTTAATTTTTAAATATAAAATATTTAGATTTGTTATTTTAATTATTAAAATCATTATTTTAAATTTTTATCGTAACTAAAATTAAACAAAATCATTATTTATGTCATATAAAATAACATGTCATATAAAAAAAATCACGCACCGAGATATATTAGATTAAATTTATTACATAAATATAATATTTGATTATTTAATAATTAAAAAATTTAACATTTGATCCTTGATATATAAAAAATTAAATTTAATAAAAAATCTAAAATTTTTATTAAAAAAAAGACCTAAAAGTATTTCATAAAAACACCTAAAAATATTTTATAAAAAGATCTAAAAAAACCTAAATTTTATAAAAAGACCTAAGTTTCATAAAAGACTTAAAATTTTTATAAAAAATTACCTAAAGTAATAAAAAATACCTAAATTTCATAAAAGACCAAAAAATTATAAAAAAAAAAGATCGAAAATATTTAAAGAAGACCTAAATTGCATAAAAGGCATAAAATTTCATAAAAATAGATCTAAAAATATTCAAAAAAAAGACCTAAATTTCATAAAAAAAAAAAAAAGACTTAAAATATTCAAAAAAAGACCTAAATTTCATAAAAAAAAACCTAAAAATTTCATTAAATAGACTTAAAAATAAAACATATAAAATGAAAATATTATTTTTAGGTCCTTTTATGAAATATATGTCTTTTTTGAATATTTTTATATATTTTTAATAAAATTTAGGTATTTTTTTAGAATTTTTAGGTCTTTTTTTTAATAAAATTTAGGCATTTTTTTGAATATTTTTAGGTTTTTTTAATGATTTTTTTATTAAATTTAGGTTTTTTATTATTTTTAGGTCTTTTTAAGAAATTTATGTTTTTTTTAATCAAATTTTGTCCCTTTTTTTCGTATCAGGGGCCAAATGTCAAAATTTTAAATTATTAAACAACCAAATATCATATTTATGTATTAAACATAATCTAATATGTCTTATTGAAGTAAATTTTTTTGTGTTTGATACCAGTGACATAAATATTGGCTCTATTTACTCTCAATTATAGTAAAGATTTAAAATAATAATTTTTAATAATTAAAATATTAAATTTTGACTTTTTATTTCAAGGAGTAAACCTCATATTTTTTAATTATTCAAGGAGGTCTATATGTATTAAACTAAGAAATAATGTACTATCATTCTAAATTTATTAAGTGGCTCATCTCATGATAGTATGTGTATATACAGAGAGAGGAGAAGACTTCAATAATTGAATAATTAATTATATTATTTCTTTGCATAAAATTTTTTACATTGTACTATGTTTTTGAATAAAAAAAATTCTTAATTACCCTTTATTGTTTTCTAATAAGTGGGATCAATTAAAAATTTTTATTTTTAATGTGGTCAAACTATAAAATTTATAATTATATTTGAAATTTTACATATATTTTAAAATAAAAATAAATTTCAATGGGGTCATGAATTGACCACTGAGCATGCTATAGATGTATCATTGTAAACAACTTTTATAATTTTTTATTTTTCTCTAAGATATTTATTTTAAAAAAATAAAATTATTTTTCACAAGTAAACACCTCCTTAATTAAACTCCATCTTTCTATTCAAATAAAATAATTTCCATGCTACATCCAGAAATTAAGATAAAAAAAATGTGATGGCTGACGTGGCTTTGGTAAAGGTGAATTGTAATATCCTAATATTTTGAGAATAATAATAATTAATTTTATATTTAAAATATTTTTTGACATCATTAGAAATTATAATTGAGAAAACTAATGGGTTTAGAGTTAGTAGGCTAACTTGAAAAATGAAATGTTAAGTAAATGGACTTAGAGTTAATAGGTTAAGTTAAAAAAAAAAAAAAGAAATGTTAAGTAAACGAGCTTAGAATTAGTGGACTAAATTGAAAAAAATGGCTAAGTAAATAGGCTTATAGTTAGTGGGCTAAGTTGAGAAATGAAAGGCTAAATAAATGGGCTTAGAGTTAGTAGGCTAAGAAAGTGGGCTTAAATTTATGGACTAAATGAAAGAATAATCCATTCAAAATAAGATTTAGTTGAAAAATAATTAAAGAAAAAAATAATTAAAGATAGCGGGTGAAATAATAGAGAAATGTGGAGACAAAATAGAGTATGGACAAATAATAAAAGATAATGGATTAATTAATGGAGAAATATGGGAGACAAAATATGGTGTGAACAAATAATCAAAAATAATAAGTGAATTAATGGAGAAATGTGGGAGACAAAATATGGTGTGGACTAATAATCAAAAATAAATGATGAATTAATGGAGAAATGTGGAAGACAAAGTAAAGTGTGGCCAAATAATCTTTATATATATAAAAGTATGATAGTATTAAAAAAAGAAATTTTCTCCCAAAACTTGCATTAATGATTTGCATTTAATACTTATTGCATTAATAATTTATATTTTGTAATTTACATTAATAATTTAAATCTTTCAATTGCATTGAAATAATAAATAGTAATAAAATATTCTCCCAAAACTTGCATTAATGATTTGCATTTAGTACTTATTGCATTAATAATTTATATTTTATAATTTGCATTAATAATTTAAATCTTTCAATTGTTTTGAAATAATATGTACTAATTATTGTAAAATTGATAATAAATTTTAAATACACGAGTTTATCAATGCTAATCATGGGTTTTCAATACATTATTATGTGAATATTAAATATTTAATTAATCATCCGATCAATCATGTAATACCCCGAGAGCCCAGAAAAGTTAGAATATATCGAGGATAGTGTAAGAAAGGAAACAACACCAGCTGGATACCTTTTGGGCTGAATGTTGGCAAAAAACTCCCAAGTTAAGCGTGCTTGACCTGGGGTAATCCAGGGATGGGTGACCCCCCTGGGAAGTTCGTGTAGGCCCATTAGGATAAGTTGTTCCGGATCTTCCTATCGCTCGAATGGGACGTTACAATGGTATCAGAGCTGACCCTTGGCGAAGGCGGTCCGATGAGGGCGGGGAGTGGCGCCAGGGCTTGAGGGCCTATACAAGGAGCGGCTTCTGGCAGGCTTCTAGGATGGCAGCCCCCAAGAGGAGAAGGTTTGGGACCGGTTATAAGGTCACATGACGAGGACGTTATGTGCTTAAGGGGGGGAGAATGTAATACCCCGAGAGCCCAGAGAAGTTAGAATATATCGAGGATAGTGTAAGAAAGGAAACAACACCAGTGATTAGTGGTTAATTTTATAAAAAATTTGTTATAATTATACCCTTCTTTTGATCTTAAAAATGGTTTAAATTAGATATTAATATATATTTTATGGTTATATGCAAGTTTAAATTGAAAGATGAATGAAATGAAATTCTAAAGTAAATAATAATAATATATAAAATTATATATAATACATATATATCATTATATGCATGTATGTAATATATATAATATAATCTAATATATATGTGCCATGTGTAATACATATATATAATATGTAATTTATTAATAACATTAAATTATTTTTATTTTTTTTTTAGGCATGAAGAATTCAAGTCCATGAAGAAATCAAACCCATGGAGAAATCAAGTCCATGAAGAATTCAAATCCATGAAGAAATCAAACCCATGAAAAATTAAAGTCCATGAAGAATTCAAACCCATGAAGAATTAAGGCCCAATTTGAGCAACCCATGGAAGATATTATTTGGAGAAGGCCCAAGGATTATTTTTAATCCTAATGAAGATTAAAAACCAATTTATAGAAATCTATTTTTATTTTTTATGTGAGAGCTTTATTAGGTGTGTTTTTTAGCTAAAATCCATTTAACTATTAGGTGGATATTATAGCTAAAATCCATTTAACTTTATGAATGCTTTATTAGGTATGTATTTTAGCTAAAATCCATTTAATATTAGGTGTGTATTATAGCTAAAATCCATTTAACTTTAAGTGTGTGAGTGCCCATTAGATATAATTATGTCTAATTGAATAATTGAAATTGTGTGGTTTGTATTGCATCTTGTGGCCTATAAATAGCTCACTTGATTGCATTTGTAAGTGTGATTATTATTCTTGAATAAAAGTTTAGTTGTTTCCTTATAATTCTCTCTTTGAGAATTGTTCTTGTTCTTTCTCATTTTCTTTAGTACTTTTTCTTATAATCTTACTTTTTTTTCTTTCTTCTTTTAAATTCTTATGTCATTTATTATTACTTTATTATTCACCGCCTAAATGGCCGGTTAATTTGTGCCTTTAAATTTCTGCAATTTTAATTTTTGTCATTTAATTATTCACCGCCTAAATGGTCGGTTAGTTTATGCCTTTAAATTTCTTGTCATTTTAATTCTTGTTATTTAATTATTCACCGCCTAAATGGCCGGTTAGTTTATGCCTTTAAATTTCTTGTCATTTAAATTCTGTTATTTAAATTACGTCATTTAAATTTATGTCAATTAACTTTCAAATAAAAATGAGTAGTTAAATCTAATCTTGGGTTAAGGCAAGGACAGTGTCCAACGCCAATGATTCCCAAAGAAAGCTGCGCTTTAAATAAGTAACATTAATTTAAATTTCAGTATGAGTGTGTATTAATTATTAAAAAATCACTAGGTTTGGATTGGAGCGTAAGCCTAACTTAGAGCTTTCATGCCATGTATGAGAGTTACTAGAACTGGAAACGCTACCATACCCAAATCCGGATGATTAATTTAGTTGTTTTGTATATTAATTGTAATTGAATTTATGGTAGTTGCTTAAATTAGAATCCCGCATATCATGTATGGGGATTGCTTAACCTAGAACTATCATCATCTCTAATTGCATTTAATAACAAATCCTCATATCTGAAATTAAATTAATGTTGCTAATCTTTTATGCTAAAATTTGGGAATCAACGGGTTGGTACTGAAATTGTCTTAACTCAAGCACTATCCAAATTCATATTTTTACGTTTAATGTTTATTTCAATTTTTGCCTTACTTTATTTTCTAGTATCTGTTGTCTAAAAACAAAACCATAAAAAATCTTGTTGTCAATTTGTCCAAATGCGTGTGCGTGTGTGTGACATTCTTTTTCTTTTGCCATAAATAAATCTCTCAGTGGACGACCTGGATTCATCCAGAAAATATAAATATAAACTTGGACTACAACTGCACTCGTACACTGGCGAGTATAAACCTCTCACTAAAATAAAAAAAATATATAAAAGTTTTATTATGATTTGTTTTTATTGTGTTTTAATTGCAGGGTGAGAGTGCAGTCAAATTTTGGCGCCGTTGCCGGGGAGATTAAGGCAAAAACAAAAAAAAAAATAAAAAAAATAAAAAAAAAAAGAATAAGCATCTCTTGATAAAATCGGTAACTCTATTTCTCTTTTACTTTATTTTTGTTTGTGCATTGTATATGAGACTGAGATCAGGTAGAATTTTGAAACAGTATTTTCATATCATTCTGAGTCTTTACCTGCAATTGGATTGTCAACTTTACACTCATGTCTCAAAATTACTACAATCTGTCTGCACAAGATACTTATCATGATGAAAATTATCATTTTGAATCTGATTTGTCTAGACCTCTTAAGGATTATCTATACCCTCTTAGGCAAACCACTTTTGATTTGCAATCAGACACTACCCATTTGTTACCCACTTACCATGAAATTGAGGTTTGGTGTGCTGTGTGTGAGACTTCAGCTCATTTAACGGATGACTGCCCTATAATACCTGCTTTTAAGGAGGTATTGTATGGTCAATCCAGTTACACACACACACACAACTATGAGAGAATGTATTACCAGAACCATGAGGAAAATTACCATTCGGACTTTGATGCATATCACCTTAATTCACACTTTCATCCAAATTTCTCATGGAAAAATGATTTTGTAGCCCAACCACATGAGCACTTCCTTTCCCAGCCTCAATCATTTCAAACTAATGAAGGGTCTACATTCGATGCATATCAACCCCCTCATGGGAGTTCATTAGAAGATACCTTCAATCTATTTATGCAAGGCCAAATGGAAATTTTTACACAAATGTCCAAATGTCAAGAACATACCATTAGAGTTACAGAGGACATTAGGAACCAATTGACACAGCTAACACAAACTTTGAGCATGTCAGAGCCTGTCCATCCCAACTCACTCCAAATCCCATTAATAAAACCCATCATCAAAAGTGAAAGTCAGGAGCAGGACATAGGAGTGACTGTCTTAAGGAATGGAGAAATAATTGAGAAACTTGATGCCCCTAGGACAGTACACCCTTTGGTGCAAGAAGAGAGAGTGGTTGATCACAGTGAGGTAGATGTCAATGAAGCCTTGGAGGAAGAAAAAGACCAAAATGATGTAAGAAAAGTAGAAACCTGGGAGGAAGAAGAGGATAAAATTCGAGAGCCAAAATGTGAAAAAATCATAAGTTTATCCACATTTACCCCTCAATTTCTATCTTTTAGGTTAGTCGATATTATTGAGGATCAAATTAAACCAAACACGTGTGAGATGTTTGTGCAAATTAATGTGCCATACGCGGATATAATAAAACCAACACATTCGGACGATATATTTTCAAAATATATATGTGCATTCATGAGAAAAATCAATTTATATAATTTTGAAAATAACTTTAAAAGTGGTGTAGTGAATGGGAGATATTATACGATTAGGTGGGCAACCACTCATTTGATCCTTAATTGGAAGAAAAGAAAAAAAAAATTTTAAAAAAAAAAAAATAAATAAAAATATAATAAAATAATTTTTTATATATATATATATACATATAAGTTGTTCATTTTCTTCATTACTTAACTAGTGTTTCTCTATGTGCAGTCTAAATAAAATTTCTCCATACGAGTTTATGTATTGAAGACCGCCAGGTATGCCTATCTTCTATCCTTTTATTGCCAATTGAGGACAATACGCAATTTAAGTTGGGGGGTAAGGTGTCTACAAAATTTTACCTAAAAAAAAATTAAAACAAAATTAATTAAAAAAAAAAATTGAATTGAGAGAGACAGAATTGACGCTGGTGGTAGCCATCTTTTCTTGGGCAGTGCAATCACACTGCCCTATAAAGAAAGAAGGCACACTGCCAAATGTTGAAAATAGAGGCGCCGAGCGTTGAAAAAAAAAAAGGCACACTGCCAAATGTTGAAAAATGAGACGCTAAACGACGTCAAGTCTGACGGTGCAATTATGGCATGCCTCGAGTCGAGTGTAGAATAGTGATGCCCATTGCTCTATAAGAGACTCCATATCTGTATGAGGCAAGTCACCCCTCTTGAGCTCAATCTTCTCTCCTTTGTGTTATTCTCCGATCAGGTACTCTCATCCCTTTTGTAAAGTTTATAGTTCTTTACTTTCTTCTTAGTATAAAATAATAGAGCAAATTCTACTTAGACATCAGAGTGGATAGGGATTGACGAGACTGCCTGTACACCACATCGACTCTGCCGCTAAAAGCTGACTCCCTTGCTATGGCCCATGCCGCCACTACCTGGAATGATGGAAAGCAAGGTGAGTCGAGAGACTCAGCAAGCATAAGGAAGAAAATGCTGAAGGCTACACAAAACCAGAAATCTTACCCCAGAATAAACCCCTAGGTACACACAAGCCATGAGACGCTACAACACAACAGCTCAATAGCGTAACAAAATAAAAGCACATACCGGTCCTTGGGGCCCACATAAGACACTTGGCACCCAAGTCCCATACCAACCTGCCGCTGCCCTGAAAGGCAACAAATGTCTCCACAAACCTCCGCGCGCTGTCCCAGGCCGGTACTCCCGTCACCTGTATCCGTCGGTACTTCCGACAACCGAGCCATAGGCTCCCTCGGAACGGTACTCCCGTCCGAGAACTAAATACTACCAGTATCCATGCAATGCACATAGAAATGCAATGGAGTAGTGAGCATCAACGTGATACAAGGCGCCCATACATCCAGACATCAGGCCATGCTCCGCCCACATAGTAAACCACACGCCATGTATATGCCGCGCTGGATGCAACCTAACCAATCTAGAATGTCCGTGTCCAAGCATACTCAAGAAATGAATATCCCAACATGCATCTCGTACCCATGTGCATATCAAATCATGAACAGTAATACAAGATATCTAATCATGCAGTAAATCACATACCGGCAGAGCTAGTCAGCAGCGCCTGGCACCGGTCAACGGCCAGTGACTAGGGGTGTCCACCCGACGGTCCACATCAGGGCCGTATAATAGTCTACCCCAACATGACCAACAACCGACCCCTGTCCTACTGCTTGATAGCTCTAACCGTACCATAAATAAATCCGAGAAAACTGTAAATAAACTCAATAAAATCGTACATAAACCCGCACGTCTAGATACTTAGTTCCCAAACTGGTTCAGCATCATTCCCAAAGGAATGGGGGCGATACAAACCCCCGTAAACTCACAACAAATAAAACTCTAGAAGTACTGGATTTAATTTAAAATAAACCCAATGAATAATAATTCAACAAATAATGCTAGGTGCTGAATTAAAGTAAAGGAGATGATAATATACAGGAAATCACGGGGTCTTTCACGGGAATTAAAGATTAGGAAGAGAGGGTTAAGAGATTGCCTTTACACGGCCGTTTCCTCAATTTCTTGCATTCCCGCTGCGAAGTAAAACGTTTAAAAACGTTTGATAGCGATTAATAAAACCTAAGACTCACATTAATTAAATCTAACCGTAATAATATAATTAATTTAGCCATCTAAATCCCACATAGGCACCTCGTAGATAAAATCCCAATAAATCTCATATTTCTTTTAAATTAAATCATGCCCAAAACATCCCTAATTCGTATAATTAATACGCAAAACCAAACCGAATTAAGGGAAAACAAGGGGTTCACTAAATGGAAATAGATCGCAAGGGTAGAGGAGAACTTGCCTCGCTTAAGCTGATTACAGCGTTTCCACGCTTAAACATCACCAAATTAATACACGCTGTAAATTAGATTAAACTCCCAAAATTAATAAAATTGAGCCCAAAATTAAATTTCAACCATAGAGAATGTTTAACACATAATTATTTACTTACCTGATTAATTAAATCACGATTAAACATAGTTTAATCTCCAATTTTTCTCTAAAAAATGACCCTCGCGCGCGCTGCTTCTTCTTCATTTTTCTTCCTCTGGTTCTGTCTCAAATTTGGCCCAAATCGGCCTTAAAATCGCAGCAAAAATGCTGCTTTAACGCAAGGCAAAGGGGCGGCCCACAGCGCGCCACGTGGCGCGCCCAGCAGCCGCACATGGCTGCCACCGCCTTACCCAAAACGACGTCGTTTTGGGCAAGGGTTTTGGCTGAAAATCAGCCAAAATTCCTCCACAGCGCGCGCGCACCCGCGGGGCTCGAACCCGTGTCTCCCCGCTGGCATTCCTCGCGCGCGACCACCGCGCCACACGCTGCTTTTAACATGTATATGCCTCCCATTAATTTTAAACCCATCCCAGCTCAATTTCACAGATCTCCTTTGAACCCCCCACAGTTTCCTTTATTCACACACACACCCCCACATATCTTTTATTCTATATTTCACTTTTACCCCAAAAATCACTAAATTAATTTATTATTTTCCTAGATAATCCCCAATAATTAATTATTTTCTTTACACCTTAAACACTCAATAATCACCAAAATATAAATTAAATCATTTTTTTCATTTAAACCCACAAATATTTAATAATCTCCACAAACATAATAATTATTAATTAATATTTCTCTTAAACCCAAAAATATTTAACAATTATCAATTGTTTCCAACCAATACAATAATTAATAATTATCAACCATGAATTTCTTATTTTCCTCAAAACCACATAAATACATACTTCCTCTTAAATTTCCAAATATTTAATAATGTCCTCAAACACCAATTTGACTAATTATTATTTATTTTCAAATTTTGGGATATTACAAAATCTTTCAATTGTTTAGAAATAATATGTACTAATTATTGTAAAATTAATAATAAATTTTAAATACACGAGTTTGTCAATACTAATCATGGGTTTTTCAATACATTATTATGTGAATATTAAATATTTAATTAATTCTTCAATCAATCAAAATAAATATTATTGATGAGGAATATGAATAAACACTTAAATTATTAATTGAGTAACAGAAAATTGTTCATTTATATTAAATTCTATCTTTATATAATATAATATAAATATCATATATCTTTATATATATAAAAATAGGATAGTCTTCAAAAAAATAAATTTCCCCCCAAAACTTGCATTAATGATTTGCAATTAATACTTATTGCATTAATAATTTAAATCTTTCAATTGCTTTGAAATAATAAATAATAATAAAATATTCCCCCCAAACTTAATTTAATGATTTGCATTTAGTACTTATTGCATTAATAATTTATATTTTATAATTTGCATTAATAATTTAAATCTTTCAATTGTTTTGAAATAATATGTAATAATTATTGTAAAATTAATAATAAATTTTAAATACACGAGTTTGTCAATGCTAATAATGGGTTTTTCAATACATTATTATGTGAATATTAAATATTTAATTAATCATTTAATCAATCAAAAATAAATATTATTTATGAGGAATATGAATAGACACTTAAATTATTAATTAAGTCACAGAAAATTATTCATTTATATAAAATTCTATTATTATATAATATAATATAAATATTATATTATATATTATATATAAAAGTAAGATAGTTTTGAAAAAAGAAATTTCTCCTAAAACTTGGATTAATGATTTTTAATTAATACTTATTGCATTAATAATTTATATTTTATAATTTGCATTAATAATTTAAATCTTTCAATTGCTTTGAAATAATAAATATTAATAAAATATTCCCCCAAAACTTGCATCAATGATTTGCATTTAGTACTTATTGTATTAATAATTTATATTTTGTAATTTGCATTAATAATTTAAAATTTTCAATTGTTTTGAAATAATATGTACTAATTATTGTAAAATTAATAATAAATTTTAAATACATGAGTTTTTCAATGCTAATAATGGGTTTTTCAATACATTATTATGTGAATATTAAGTATTTAATTAATCTGTCAATCAATTAAAAATAAATATTATTTATGAGTAATATGAATAGACACTTAAACTACTAAATAAGTCAAAGAAAATTATTCATTTATATAAAATTCTATCTTTATATAATATAATATAAATATTATATATTATATATTATATATAATATATAGTAGAATAGTACGTAAATATTTCTTCCCTTCAAAAACTTGTCAAACTATTTTTTATATCTAAAATTTGTATTAAACTTGTATGAATTTTTCAATGCTATTAATTAATCAAAAATAAATATTTTTTGTTAGATCTTTTCATCAATTAATCCGTCAATTAATAAAAAATAAATATTATTTATGAGAAATATAAATAGACACTTAAAGTATTAACTAAGTCACGGTAAATTATTCATTAAATAAAATCATATCTTTATATAATATAATAATATATAATATATTTTATTAAAGTAGAATAGTTTACAAATTTTGATTTGTTCCCTCCAAAAATCTATTAAGCTGTTTTTTGTTTCTAAAATTTATATTAAATTTGCATGGGTTTTATGAGAAATATTAATAGACAACTCAAATTATTAATTAAATCATAGAAAATTGTCCATTTATTTAAAATATTATCTTTATATCTTTATTCTATATATATTTATATAATATTCAAATATGATACTCAAACAAAATATTTTGTCAAGTGTTAATCAATAGTGAATTTTTTAACAAATTCATAAAAAATTATTTAAGGTTATCAAATGTTAGGATTTTTCAATGCTAATTAATATTTAAGGTATCACATTTTTAAGACTATGGAAGAAATCAAAATTCATATTTTTAAAATTTTATTATTATTGAAAAAACTTATTCTTACTCGTATTTATGAGTTTTAATTTATATTTATAATTATAATATAATAAATAGAAAATAACGAATGTCTTTGAGTGGATATATTATTGATTTTATAATATTTATTTATAAATAAATATAATATAATGAATAAGAAAATTTAAAAGTATTTTGTCAAATGACCTACTTAATGTGTTACTTATTTTTTAACATATTTTAACAGTATATTGAATTAAAAGTGTTCTCCATTAACATATTGAATAGCGAATAATTAATTAAATTTAAATTTTAATAAATAATTAAAAATTAAAAAAAATTATAATTATCAATTCTGTTAAAATTATTTAAAGTAACAAATTTATTTTTTTATTTTTAAATTAAACTTTCTCATGTATCACACGGGTTCATTACTAGTCAAAGATAATGGGTGAATTAATGGAGAAATATGAAAAATAAAGTAGTGTATGGATAAATAATTAGAGATTATGAATAAGATTTAGTGGAAAATAATTTTAAAAAAATGAAAGATAGTGGATCACTACAATTATACTAAATTTAATTCAACCTCTATAAATAGAGAAAACTTGAAAGGTTGGAGTACTTGAATTAGAAAGAGAAAGATTATAAGAAATAAGGATTTGAGAGTAAGAGAGAAAATTGAGAAAGAGAAAGAAAGAATATAGAGAAAAAAAATATATCAAAAATTTTTAGAAAAATCTTATAGGTTGAGTTTAGTAGTTTGAGTGAAAATTTGTGACAAAAGGCGTTGTTGGATACGCAAACCAAGACTTCATCGCAGTATAGAAAAATACCGAATCACTCCACGGGAAGGTAAATTATCTTCAAAAATTTCTTTAAAAATTCTGGAAATATTAGAATGACATTCTAGAATTTTTGATAGTGAAATTGGAAGAGAAATGCATGATTAGTATTTATTATGGATTTTTGAGGCAATAGATGCTTGAAAATCAAAGGAAAAAATGAGAAATAAATAGAACATAGATTTTAAAATTATGAGAAAATTTATGGGGCTTAGAAATATTGTTTCAGGAATTATTGTGAAGAGAAATTGAGAAAATTTTATGAAAAATATTTATTTATAATCTTGAGGAAATAATAGGAGGAAATTGGAGAAATTAGAAAAATTAGAGAAAAATTAGAAATATGATTTTCTTAAGTAATTATGGTGTCAAGGTACGTCAAGGTTCATAATTGAGTACAATTGGAAATCCGACACAAATTTTGAGGCAAAATTACATTAGGGACAAAATTATTTTTTTATAAGGTAAGTGGTATTTCTCAACTAGACCAAGTTTTATGATCTTATCATGTTGTCATGCCTTGTTATGAGTATGTCATGTAGATTGCATTTTACATGTTTTGATTTATGAATTATGCATATGAGCATGATGAGATTCATAGTCATACGTTGCATGGGTTTGGGATTAGGTACTGCCGCTGTTGCTTTGCCAATGGTGCACCCATACACCCCGGTCTGGTAGGGAGATTGAAAAAATGACGGGTAATCTTAAGGTGCAGTTGACCCAAACACGAGAGTTATGATGTTAAGTGCATTGCATACATACATGAGCATTAAATATTTTGTTTCCCTTACTTAGATGATTCATCATCTAACTTGGGCTTTGCTCCTAGAATATTCAAACGTTCCAAATGGAGATTGTAACATGAACGAGGATGAATGAGGTATGAAATGACACTTAGCAAAGTGCATGATGAGTTGTATGATCAGTTAAATGTATGTTATGTAGCTCATGTATTTAAATTCTGCTACTTCGAATTCTGAACGTTTTGAGGAATGATGATGTAGAACCCTATTTAAGGTTAATATTAATTGAGAACTTATGTTATGTATTAAGACATGTTGAGAAATTTATGTTCTTGAAATGTAAACACTGAATTATGGTTAATGTTATAATGTTAGGTTCAATTCTAGTTTTCGCATTTGATATTTATGATGATTCTCATTGGAGATAAATGAATGGAGCTTTTGGGATTTATTTAAAGAGTGATATGATTTAATAATAGTTTTTAAAAAAAAATTATCCCAAAATTGTCCTGAATTATAACGCGCTCGAAAAACGGGGCGTTACATGAACCATTCAAAATTTCCACTTCATGAATTTTTTATTTTAATTTGACTAAAATAAATTTTGAATTAAATAATAATGGTTTAATGAATAGGTAATTAAGAGATGAACAACATCTCGCTTAAACAGAAATAATTGAATCGAATAAGTCGAAATTACTGGTTCCATTTAGTCCAAGTTGTAGATTGGTTAGATTTGATTTCCAAGTTTATAATTGACAATTTTATTGTTATATTATTAAAGATTTAAAAATATATTAGAATATACTAAGTTTATATGTTTTATATATACAGGTCTAAAATCAAACTTATAATAACTTTTAGATTTAAAATTTATGAAAATACTGGAAGGTCGCTTAAAGTTTATTTGAAGCTCGAGCTTGATAAATTTTTAAATAAATAAACTCAAAGTCTCTTTTTCGAGCTCGACTTAATTTTGGGCTTGAGCTTGATCTCCATAACATTTTTAATAAAGAAGCTAGAGGCTTTATGGGATTGGCTGATAAAACCAGCTCCCTGTGCCTAAACTAGCAAAACCACGTAAAACAACAGTCATCCATAAAGCTAAGTATTGAGAAAACTCAAAACCTCCCAGAAGAAGCTGAAAACAGTCAAAGCAAACAAAAATGCACTAGAACACAGAGCAAGAAGAGGGACAGCAACAGAACGTCACCTAAATCCCTACTATCCATACCCATAGGCCATGTACAGCTTAAACTGTCACTCTCTCCTTATCAGAGACATCAAAGCTATCCATCCAATGTAGCTTCCGGGCCCGCTGGATCAATCTTCCATTCTCTTGGTGTCCCGAATGCCCTTGACCTTGAGAAGGACCTAATCCTTAGTGAGTTGTAGATTTGCATCTGATCCTAGTTCATTTCTACCTCCTTGCTGTACTCCTTAATTCGTTGGTTTTCTTTCCGTTTATGTATGTTTTCTTTTTTTATGGTCATTTTCTATCTAAAAAAAAAAAATACTATCGACAAGTGACTCGATGAATGAATAAAAAGACCAATAACATTGGAAGATTATCACCTTCCACGTGCCACCCCAAAGAAACCATATATATATATGCACTGCCAATGAAGTTCTTTTGTGAAACTCAACCCTGCTCAGCATGTGGGCATGGACCTTCATAAGAGACACATCTCTCCCATTCCCAAAAAGCCATATCTACTGCTACCTTTGATCTTTCCTTGGTGGGATGGATTCATTGAGAGTTATCAACAGCCTCATGTGCTCCGCTTCTAATTTATATCAATCCCCACTATTCTCACAACAACTCCAAAGCACTGATCGCCGTTGGTGTGTGGTGGAACTCAAAAAAGTGGCAACTTTTGTTTGTTAAGGACGATAAACTAATGCCATCTGCATTTGTGACCGCCTTTCTTCTGGGCTTTTGCAAGTATATGATTTCCTGATGATTGACATCTGGCTAGCCTCGTTGTTATACCCATCGAATTGCATTATTCTAAGTCCACGCTTAAAGGTCAATTAGCATTTAACAATAATAGCTGACGATATTCTCATTGGTCTAGCAAATCGAGATCACGTGGGTTCGGCCAATGGGATGGCATTTTAAGGGACAATGGCCGGAGTATTTTTCATGATTGTCTGCAAATGGACCCATTCCCCAACCAGGCAACCACTGTATGTGTGTGTATATATATATATATATGCTGTTAATTAGAATTAAATTTTGTTAATTAAGGTGTTCTAACTCGTACAGATGATTTGGGAGTGGATTAAAGCTAATTAATGCAGGCGTGCCAAGGCCTCTCTCGATTGGCGGATGGCCATTTGCATTTCCTCACATGTGTGTCGGGGGATTTAGATTGTGTGTGATAAAAAAAAAATTAACAATAATAAATTGCTTAAAAAAGCTTAGAAATAACCCTTCAAAAAAACTTAGTCTTTCTCTGTTATTTTGTTATTTTTTGTTTTTCTTCTTTGAACTGTTTGCACTCTTTACCCATTTTTAAATTTCTTTTTGCAAAAGAATCCAACTTCCAAAAGCACCTTAATTTACTTCTGTAAACCAAAGAAACGAAGTGGCAAAGAAAAGCCATTCACAAATGTTGCTGAAACTTTTAATGAGAGTTTGCTTTAGATTTAATGTACTGATCATTAATTAATTAGTTAATTATCTCATCTTATGTCCTTATTAGCCAGTGATTGGTTTGGCAGGTTTAACTACTTGATAGCTTTTCTGAAGAGCACAGCAGCAGGAGAAAAACAAGTTGGCCTCTATATGTTTCTTATGTGCTTCAATATTCACTTTTTACCTATAATTTGGAAACTTTCAAATGAAACAAAAGAAAGGAAATCTTTTTCCTTCCCCAACTGTGGTCCACTTTTACTTTGTGGCAGGTTTAGCTACTAGCCATCTACTGCTGATCAGGAGCAAAGTAGAAAGGGAACCAATATGGTCAGCAGTGTTAGGTTCAAATTTTCCATCCCATTAATTAATTTCTTTACTTTTTACCAAATAATCAGGAAGCTCTCAACTTTCATCCTCCTTTTTTGTTAATACAAGAAAAGCTGCACTCCGAAAGGCATGCACTAAATGGACACGGCTACCCAAAAAAATAGCCGCAAGACACAGAAACACCATGGCCCATAACAAATACAGGGAGCCAATTGACATAAAAACAACCAAATTACCTAATAAACTAGAACACGTATTGCTTAATTAACTTATTAGCATTAGAGATGGTAATGGGTCATCTATTTACCCATATATGATAAATGTTTATGTTATATTTTTTGTGAAATATCAAATGAGACCCAAAGGTTGGGGGGGGCCATTTGGCAATCGTGGGCTGCCCTTTCGGGCGCCCACTGGAGGGCCATTTGGCAGCCATTGTTGACCCAAGCCCAAACCCTTTCGGCTTTTGGTTTTTGTCACATAGCCCTGCAGCTAATTTCTCTTGCACGATTTCATCTGAGCCATTGCTGCTTCCTTTATTCCGCGTCATCTCAGCCATCCAGTTGCCTTATTTATCTCTTGCCTCGAGATTGATGAATTGATCGAGGGAAGACGAAAGAAAAAGAAGGGGTTGGCCGAGAGTCTGTCATTTAGGGTTTTTACTCTCTCTCTTTCTCTCTTTGTAAATTCTCTGTACAGTCTTCGTCTTCTTCGTTTCATATGCGTTCTCTGGTTTGATTCAAGGTAAGCTCCTAACCTGTCAAAGTGGTTTTGATCGTATTGTATAGAGAACCAGTCTTTGTTTATTTTGATTTTGTATATAGTTGTAATCAGATTGATTTATATAATGAAGTGAGCTCTTCTCACCGGAGCTCAAGTGGACGTAGCCCTTATTTGGGGTGAACCACTATAAATCGTGTGCCTCTTAGTTTCGTTTATACTTTTATTATCTGTTGTGTTGAGTTTATACTCTCGGCCATTAGAGTTGTTTATCAGCAATGTATGATTTTGACTGTGTAAGGAGATTTGTTATCTCTATTTATTCGTAACAGTGGTATCAGAGTATCCGGCTTGCGTATCCTAGGGTTTTGTCTGAGTCAAAATCGTGTTCGATTCTTTTTCCAGAAATCTAGGGTTTCCTTTCTCTCTCTGTGTTGGTGTTGTTTTTGTTAGTGTAGGTGCTCTAGACCCAATCAGATTGGGCATGTTGTACACTGACAATTGTAATCATGTTATTATTTGAATAAGGAGTTATTCAAATTCACAAGAAGTCATTCTATTAGTTTCTTGTTATTATTGTAATAACCGAATGAAACTAGATAGAAGTCCATATGATGTATACTGTGAATAATCTATAAAGATGTGAGATGATGCATCACAGTTTATAGACATCATTAAACGTCCTAAGTCATAGCAATGTCAAGAATGGACATTGACAATTGCGGTAAGACTTGTATGTGCTATGTTTTTGCTATGTGATAGCAATGTGGGTCTCACACCCATAGGCATGGGGATGCCTAGACAAGTACATAGGTGACCAATGTTGGAGAACGTGTCACTGGACATGACTCGCCATGAGAATCCATTTTGGTTAAATGTTGATGGAATTCTCATACGAGATGGGTGTAACTAATCCTTGGACCTGAGGTTGTCACGGTCATCTCATAAGAAGACCGGTATGCTTTGACATCGTTTCGATGGGCCTAGACAAAGGCTGCACGTGGGCGATCGTTGGGTATATCATGAGGCTTATGGAGATGGGTGCATAGCCAAGATGGGACTCGTCTATCCCTTGATAGAGGATGATGTATCTAAGGCGCATTCGGTGGATATTCACTTTAAATCCATGGCCATGGTGAAAGAGATCAATAAGGAGTTATTGATTCACTTTCTATTAAGTGAAGATATCCGAAAGACCGAAGAAAACTCATGTGATCATTATCAAGCAACACATCGCCATACTTGAGATCACATAAGATGCATTGACGAGAGGATCGTATTACACGGTAACCATGCTCGTGAAAGGTTATTTGCGGATTATGAATCCTTCTGAATAATTGGGTAGGCATGACGCCTTGCTAGAGGCCAATCTTGTCTTATGTGTTCGTACCGACACATTGCCAACATATTCGGAAGCCTAATGAGTCATACGCAATAGGCACGGTCCCTGGCTTAAACCAGGAGAGTGGACGTATGGTTAAGTGGGACACTTCGGCAAGAAGTTGTGCCGTCATAGGTTCTCACGGGAAAAGAACAAATAGACGTAATGACGTCGATATGACGAAGAGTCGTCATAATGGAAAGAGTTTCCTAAAAATGACATTTGATTAAATTAGGAAGGAGTTTCTAATTTAATGATTTTCTATTTGTTGGAGTGGCAAATAGGAAATAAAATATTTTTGGGCTTAAGTTAATATTTGGACTAAATTAGATTTGGGCCAAATATTAAATTAAATATTATATTTGGACTAAATTGGATTTGGGCCAAATATTAAAATAAATATTATATTTGGACTAAATTAGATTTGGGCCAAATATTAAATATTATATTTGGACCAAATTAGATTTGGGCCAAATATTAAATAAAATATATTTGGGCTTGAATTAGATTTGGGCCATAATATTTTATTTAACCTATAAAATGATTGGGCCATTTAATTATATTTCTAGTTGGACTAAAATAAGCCCACTTATGATTCTAATTAAATTAGAATTAATGGGCTAGCCCAATCCATTAGGGTTTTAGAAACCCTAGGATATTTCATTATAAATATCCTTTTATAGGTTGCCCATTATTGAGGTGATTTTTGGTGTCGTTTTTCAAGAGTTGAAAAACGCATTGCCATTCACTCTTCCCCGTTTCTTTTGGCATCGATTTGAAACGTGGGTGTTCTTTTACCGTCCATACACAAGTCGCGCAAAGGAGAAGGAGCTAGCACTCCTATTCCGCTCTCCTTGCCAACGGACGCGTGCCGCGTATCACGAGTTAGAGGTCGGACGCTTGGACGACTCGATAATCTAAAGGTTAGATTTATTTATTTGTTTGTGAATGATTTGATTTCGACGTTGATCCAATCGCCGGGATCGGGGTAAGGTTCAAAATTTTTGAACTACGCTGCTTGCCCCGTAGCGATCTTGCTTTACTTTCAGTTTTAAAGTCCTAGGGTTTTTCTGAGGAGACTTTGTCAACGGGGGTTTGCTGTACAAGTCTCCGTCAGTAATCTAGGGTTTATTTTTGGGCATTTTTCGTGCAACACGAAAATGACAACAACCCGATTTGAAATCGGTACACTCGATGGAAAGGGAGATTTCGGAAGTTGAAAAAAGAAGATAACGATTTTTCTCTCTTATCACAAAGTGTTTATAGCACTCGAGCTAGATGACCGTAAATGGTCACTTAAGCAGCTAGCTCAAACTGATGAAATCAAAGAAGAGGCTTTCAATTTGATATTCCTCCATCTCGGTGATTCTATAATCCGTAAGGTTGACGGTATATCTCTACCCCTTAATCTTTGTAATAGATTAGAATCTTTGTATTCTGTAATGTCTGCTCCAAATTTAGTTTATTTAAAAGGTATGTTGTTTAACTTTAAGATGAATACCTCTAAGTCTATGGATGAAAACATCGATGAATTTACTAGACTTACTTTGTTATTAAGAGGTACTGATTAGGATTTAAGTGATACTAGTGAAACCATAATTTTGTTAAACTCATTACTTGATGATTATGATGTAGTGAAGCATGCTTTACGTTATACTGGTATAGCACCTAGTATGGAACTTGTTATTTCTGGTATTAAGGCTAGAGAACTAGAACTTAGCACATCTAAGAAAACGGGTAATAATTTGTTTGTAAAAGGAAATTCTGATAAAAGAAATTATACTGTGAATACTGAAACAATTTAATAGGTCAGGGCAGAAGGGAAAAAAGAAAGATAAGAAGGGAAAACAAAAACAAACGAAATGGAAATGTTACCACTGTGGGAAAGAGGGACATATAAAGAAATACTGTTATGACTATTTGAAAAAATAGACACAAGGGGGCAATGTAACTATGACAGCTAGTAGTTCTAACTGTTTAGCTGAGGTGCTTAATGTATCTAGTTGTTCTGTAAAAAAAGAATGGATTATGGACTCTGACTGTTCTTTTCATATGTGCCCTAATTTTGATTAGTTTCATAACTTTAATAATAAAGAAAGTGGAATAGTGTATATGGGTAACAACCATTCATGCAGTGTTCAGGGTAAAAGTGATATTACTCTTAAGTTGCATGACAACAAAGTAAGAACACTCACTGATGTAAGATATGTACTTGGTCTTAAAAGAAATTTGATTTCTCTCGGTACTCTTGATGAGTTAGGATTTTCTTACAAGGTTGAAAATGGTTCTATGAATGTTTTTTAAAGGAGAAGATTTAATCCTAACTGGTTCAAAGAAAAATGGTTTATATGTTTTAAATGGTTGTTTTCAATCCTTTGTTAAATCAAACTCTGCATGTTATGTTAACACTGATAAGACAGAACTATGACACTTGAGACTTGGTCACATGAGCCTGAAAGGTTTGCAGGCACTGTCAAACCAAGGATACATCGGTTCAGTGTCTGTTGAGACCCTCGATTTTTGTGAACCATGTGTGCTAGGCAAGCAATACAGGATGAGTTTCTATAAGGGAACTCACCTGGCGAAGGCATGCCTTGAGTACTTACATGCAGATCTGTGGGGACCTTTCCAAGTCCCCACCCATGGAGGTAATAGGTATTTTCTTTCTATTATAGATGATTTTACTAGGAAGGTATGGGTTTTTCTATTAAAAACTAAAGATCAAACATTAGAGAAATTTAAAACATGGAAGATCTTAATAGAAAACCAAGCTGACAAGAAAATCAAAACTCTTAGAATAGATAATAGATTAGAGTTCTGTAACAAAGAGTTTGATAAATATTGCAACTCCCAAGATACAATTAGGTATAAAACTGTTAGGAACACACCCCAACAAAATGAGGTAGCTGAAAGAATGAACCGAACCCTCTTTGAAAATGTGAGGTGCCTTTTGTTCACATCTGGTTTGCCTAAATCCTTCTGGGGAGTGGGGAGAGGCTTTAGCTACAGCATCACACCTAGTAAACCGAAGTCTTTCCACTGCCCTTAATTTTAAATGCCCCGAAGAAAAGTGGACTGAAAGGAAATTAAACCTAAATTACCTAAGAACCTTTGGTTGTGAAGCCTATGCTCACCAATCAGAAGGTAAGCTGGAACCTAGATCCACAAAGTGTGTTTTTGTTGGGTATCAGGAAGGAACTAAAGGATATAGGTTATGGGAAAGACATTCTAAAGGTGTGAAAATCATCATTAGTTGTGATGTTATATTTAATGAAGCTATTTTCCCTTACAAGTTATCTAACACTGAAGAAACAAACCAACAGAGTAACACAGATAATTTTATCAGCTTAAGAGGAACCCAAATTGAGGTGAAGCACCCAGTTATAAATGATAACCCTCCTGGTGCTCCAATTATACCAGAACCTCAACCAGAAGGTGATCCCTCACCCATATCAAACTTAGACCAAACCTCTGATCATGAGACTGATCATGAGGAACAAAATGGTAAAACTGAGATTGAGGTGGAGCAACATGACTCACCTCAACATGATCTTGGTGATTACCAACTTGCCTGAGATAGAAACAGGAGAATTGTAAGACCACCTGCTAGGTATGCCTTTTCAGATTTAGTATTTTGTGCCTTAGTGGCAGGTGTTGAAATAAGGAGCAGTGAGCCTTCCTCTTATGAGGAGGCTGTCAGCTCAAAGGAAAGTCAAAAATGGCAGCAAGCCATGGACGAAGAAATGACCTTTCTGATGGCCAACAGAACTTGGGTTCTTATCCTTCGTCCAGAAAATCAGAAGTTGATCCAATGTAAGTGGCTATTCAAACTAAAAGAAGGTATGTCCTCTAATGACCCTATTAGATATAAAGCAAGACTAGTAGCTAAGGGGTTCACACAAAGGGAAGGGATAGACTATACCAAAATTTTCTCTCATTTGGTTAAATTTAAGACAATACGCATGATGCTTACAGTTGCAGTTCAATTTGATTTAGAATTTGAACAATTAGATGTTAAAACTGCATTTCTGCATGGAAACCTTGATGAACACATTTACATGGTTCAGCCCATTAGTTATGTTGTTTCAGATAAATCTAATCATGTCTGCTTGTTGAAAAAATCTTTATATGACTTAAAACAAGTCCCAAGACAATGGTACAAAAAAATTGATAATTTTGTTCTAGGGGCTGGTTTTGTTAGAAGTCAATATGACAATTGCTTTTACTTTATGCTCTCTGATATTCTTGTCTATCTACTGTTGTGCGTAGATGGATCCTACTTATTAGCAAGTCTAAGTCAAAGATTAAGGAGCTAAAATCAATGTTAAATGCAACATTTGATATGAAAGACTTAGGCCCTACTAAGAAAATTTTAGGAATGAAAATTGAGAGAAATATAAGCAATAATAGCCTCAAAATACATCAGCATGATTATCTGGTAAAAGCTGTTTATAAATTTGGAATGCAAAATTGTAAAACTGTTATAGTTCTATTGGCTAGACATTTTATTTTATCTAAACTACAGTGTCCTACATCCAATTCTGAAATTATAGAAATAAAAAATGTCCCTTATGCAAATGTGATTGGAACACTTATGTATTCAATGATAAGTACTAGGCCCGACTTTATATATTCAATTTCATTACTCAGTCGATATATGTCAAACCCTAGGAAAATTCATTGGGATGCTTTAAAACATTTGCTTAGGTACATAAATGGTTCTGTATGCATTGGTTTAAATTTTAAGAAAAGGTTTGATACATTTGATCTTGTTGGGTATGTTGACTCTGATTTTGCAGGGGACAGAAATTCTAAAAAATCCACCACTGCCTTTTATTTTACCTTGGGTGGAAATTGTATCAGTTGGAAGTCTCAGCTGCAGCCACTTGTTGCTCTGTCCTCAACTGAGGCAGAGTACGTGGCTGTAACTATTAGCTTCAAGGAAGCCATATGGCTTCAAGGTATTCTCAAAGAAATTCACTTGCTTCAAAGCAAAGTGGTGGTTTTCTCGGATAACCAAAGTGCCATCCACTTGTCCAAAAATCCTGTGTATCATGATCGAACCAAACATGTGGATGTAAAATATCATTATGTAAGGGAAATGATAGCCAATGGAACTGTGGACATCCAGAAAGTTTCTACAACCAACAATCCTGCTGACATGGGCACGAAGGTATTGACTGCAACTAAGTTCAAGCATTGCTTGAATTTGTTGCATATCGATGATGGCTAACTCTTTAGTCATCTAGAGTAGTGAATGTGAGAATTGTAGCATGCTAAACTTATATATCATATCTGATTACTTAGTCATTTGATGCTTCAATGTGGAGTTTGTTATATTTTTTGTGAAACATCAAATGAGGCCCAAAGGTTGGGGGGGGGGCATTTGGCAACCGTGGGCTGCCCTTTTGGGTGCCCACTGGAAGGCCATTTGGCAGCCACCGTTGGCCCAAGCCCAAGCCCTTTTGGCTTTTGGTTTTTGTCGCGTAGCCTGGAGCTGATCTCTCTTGCACGATTTCATCTGAGCCATTGTTGCTTCCTCTATCCCGCGCCATCTCAACCGTCCAGTTGCCTTATTTATCTCTTGCCTCGAGATTGATGATTTGATCGGGGGAAGACGAAAGAAAAAAAGGGGATTGGCCAAGAGTCTGTCATTTAGGGTTTTTACTTTCTCTGTCTCTCTCTCTTTGTAAATTCTCTGTACAGTCTTCGTCTTCTTCGTTTCATATGTGTTCTCTGGTTTGATTCAAGGTAAGCTCCTAACCTGTCAAAGTGGTTTTTGAGCGTATTGTATAGAAAACCAGTCTTTGTTTATTTTGATTTTATGTATGATTGTAATTGGATTAATTTATATAGTGGAGTGAGCTCTTCTCACCGGAGCTCAAGTGGACGTAGCCCCTATTTGGGGTGAACCACTATAAATCGTGTGTCTCTTGGTTTCGTTTATGCTTTTATTATCTGTTGTGTTGAGTTTATACTATTGGCCATTAGAGTTGTTTATCAGCAGTGTATGATTTTGACTATGTAAGAAGATTTGTTATCTCTGTTTATTCGTAACAGTTTAATATATATATTTTTATGTTTATATTCTTTCAATATGAATTTTTAATTATGACTGTAATCAACTTTCAAATATTACATTTCTAACCAAACCGTACTCTCCAGGACTGGTTCTTTCTAATCTAATCGCCTTGTTAAGTTACTACAAATAATCCACAAATTGATGCAAAGACCCTATAGGGAAATTCTTAAATCATTTAAGAAGAAATATTTGGGATTGAAAAAAATATAAAAAAAATTACATTTTTTTTAACTCAGGAAAAAGAAGAAGTTTGCTGTTATCATATTGTACAAAACAACTTCTGTAAGTTTGTAAATGAGGCTTTGGATAAATTTCGAAAATATGAGAAAAAATATAAAAAGTGCAAAATTATAAGTCATGTCAAGATATACAATAAATTGTTAGGAAAAAAAAATTGTTAAAAGGAAGACCAAACTCAAGATGTATAATAAAATTAACTGTCTTAGAACTATAAGACTGTCTTATATAGTTATTTACAGACATAACTATACAAAAAATAGAGACTAAACCTTTACAAAATGAACATGATCAAGAGATAAAAATCAAATTTCTAACTCAAATTGATCTCATATTCACGCTAAAAGTAATCTAATCCTAATCTTTATATTGTCTTAGTCTCTTGATAATTGAGGTGGAGAATTAAAATATGGAATCTCACTGATCTGGATTGAATGAAACAGTTGTTTTTATTTGAATAAAGGGAAAAGAACAGTAACCTATGCACTGTCTTGGAGTTGCAACAGTGGATGGCCATCGCTTTTAAGCTACTTAACCGGGCGGCATGCATTTTTACCAATTTTAGAAATATTAAGGTAAGATTAAAAAACCCCACGTGTCAGTGTCAGATACGGCGGCATGCATTTTTACCAACTAGTCCATGATGTACAATTCCTAATTCACCCATGACTTCTCAACTGTTGAAGATTACCTTTTATGCATTTTTGGTCTCTGAAACCGCTCTATTTTAGCTGCTTTAGATAGGGTCTGCTCATTTTAATGGTATCCGTACCCCTCTCAAAAGCCACTTGTTTTCTTATAAAAAGCCCTCGACTCTAAGAAGGAAGAAACGCTTCTTCACACTCAAAGCCGTAGATTCAATCTCAAAGCTGAACTGATCAGTAAGGTTTCTGCAAATCTTCTTTCTTTCAATGGTTTCTGTTAATGAGTTTTGTTTTTGCTTCATAAAGATCTGATCTTTGTTGCTCTATAATACAAATTGTTCTGGCTGCAGAAACCCTAATTACTGGAGTGGTGAGGATGGGGAGAGGGAAGATTGTGATCAGGAGAATCGACAATACGACGAGCAGGCAGGTGACTTTCTCGAAGCGAAGGAACGGGCTGCTGAAGAAGGCCAAGGAGCTGGCGATTCTATGCGATGCAGAAGTGGGGCTCATCATCTTCTCCAGCACCGGCAAGCTCTACGAATTTGCAAGCACCAGGTTCTTACACAGTATTTCTTCACTAAACTTGGTTTTCTTAATCAAATGAAATGTGCTTCTTATATGTTTTTCCATCCATAACTGTCATGTTTACTAAATTTGAAACATTGAGTGTCGTTTCCAAACTTTTTCCATCCTTTTCTTTTCTTTTCTTTTTTTTGGGTCTGAGTACTTAATTAGTACTGCTTGGTTCATGGAAATGTAACATTCACTTGCACGCTCTGATCTGATTATTAGGGTTATTAATTTTTCATCTGAGATCGAAATATTAATGCACTATGCTAAGCAAAGAAGGAGCAAAAGGCATGGTTTAAGGAGGCATATTAGGAAGTGTTGTTAGGATAGGAAATGAATATTTTTGGTGCCGTTAAGTTTCAGTGTTTTCAGAGTCGGTGTTTCAATAGGGAGGATTGATTTATCCATGGATTTAGAAGTGTTGATGGCTAGGAGTATATATATATGTGTGGTTGAGTTGAGTCCTGAAACATGTCTTTTCAAGAGATAGGAGCATTTTGCACAGGACATATAGACCTCAAGGGCATGTCAAGGGCAATGGGCATGTTGACTACTTAAGCCATGGATCTCCTATACATATATAGCTTCAAACTTATGTTTTCTTTTCCGTGAATTAGTACAGCTGATCTTAGGTTCTGTGGCCTCTCTCGTGTTTATGTCTCCCATTGGTGTGTGAATGAGCAGCAAAGAACCACCTTTCCACCAGATCTATGAAACTTAACATGTCTACATTGGTGTGGACATGTTACTTGTCCATCTAAAATCTATGAAACTTAAAAGTTCAACCCTAATGACGTCTAGGGTTTGTTGCAAAACCTCTTTTCTTCTCTATTTGTAAGGAAACATATATAGAATAATAATATATATTTAGTTTAATAAGGTCAGACAACCCCATTAGCTAAGTTAGTTAAATCTCACTTCTACCCTACATTGGGATAACTTGGTTAGACTATCACCGTCTAAGCTCGAAACATTATGTGTAAAAATACCAAACTCAATGTGACTATTAGATCTATTAGATCAAATAACATATCTAAGACCGAATTGAGTTACAACAAATTATCATTTTAATTCTTAACCTATATACTCACCAAGCTAAAAATCTATATCTCAATCTAGTCTAAGATAGTCTAAGACACTTTCTTAGGTCACACTCACTCAATAATGATTTCAACACTTATAACAACACGAATTATCACCTAAAAGTGATAGCCAATTATGTCGGCTATTATTTTTATAGAATCAATTAATATACTAAAGACATTTCTAATAAACTATCAATGTAGGGTTGAGTCATGACCTTTATCCAGTTTGAAAATTATCAAAGAAATTTCTAATAAACTATCAATGTAGGGTTTACCTAGAATGATATAACCATTATATATATTTCTAACTTTCTTTTAAAGGAAATGAGAATTGTATATTATCAAAGAAGATGAATTTTAGATCAGGCATTTAATTACTTAACCCAGCAACAATCAAAGCTATCATTGAAAAACCAGCAAACCAATACCGAAAGAAAGATACATATCATTGAAAATGTTGAATATTTTGTATGGAAGAGAATGGAACACACTAAGGCCACGGCTAGCCAATACAACTACCAATTGTCAATAAAAAAGTCCAATCTTTAATCCTCGAGCTCTCTTAAAAAAGCAGAAAAGATGGTCAGAAGATGATAAGAAAATAACAAAAGATAGAAATTTTGAGAGAAATTGAGGCAAACAATCATCGAAATGGTATTTGGGCACTCAATTATTGACATTTTTAGTAATATTTGTATATTAATGTATTATATTTTGTGTTATATTAATAAAAATATATATCACATCAATATATGAGTGTCACAAAAAATTATTACAATTGAATATTCAAATAAAATTTTCAAACAAATATAAAATGTAAGTGTAATCTTGCCTAAACCAACTTCCCTAAAATGGCTCAAACAGTCCCACAAGTACTGCTCGATGCATCACTCACTGTGGTATATATATATATATATATATATATATATAATTAAACCAAATTCCACCACTTAGGCATTCGAATTCAACAATTTGCTGTTTCTAGTAACTTTCTGAAAGTAGATATGCTCTCAGATTATTATTTTCCTTTTTTCCATCTCTAAAATTCTTTTATGTATATGAGAAAGATTCTTCATTATAATATCCTTTATAAGAAGTTGTGATCTCTGTTCAGAATCTATGAAGAATAATATTGCCTAATTGTTCATCAACATAGACTTCTTAATATAAGTTTGAGTGGTCACAACTTAGTAATTTTGAGGGAAAATAATATAGCTAGTATGGAGATTGTATGACTAAAATAAGTGTCATAAATTGATAATCAGTGTCATCTAAATGGCAAAGTAAACATTTATCTAGAATTGCGAGACTTCCTGATTTCATTTTGTTGTCTCGTTCAAAACTACACTACTATTCATTAAATCGATTTCTTCTATTATTATGGATGGGATTTTAAGCATAATCTACTTATTTCGATTATTATTATTTTTTATTTTCTTTGCATGAATTCAATCCTAAAAGAGAGAGTCTTCTTGAGTTTAGCCACAAGATTTCTTACAAAGGTGAAGTTATTTTGTGTCTTCAGTATGTTGTTGTCAAGTAATTATATTTTGTAAATGTAAAAAAATAATTACATAATTATATTTATAAATACATCCTTAATATTAATATTTAACAATATTTGACTCATTTGAGACCGTAAAGAACATGTATCGTCCTGTCTTGAAAAGAAAAAAAAAATTTCCCGTAACCCTACAAACACCATCGTGATTGGGACGTGTTCGGTGCCGAAGAAGCGCAAAAAAAATAAAAAAATGTGAGCTTTTCTGAGTGTGAAAGGGCATACATTTCAGACCCTGATGATTCCATTTGTAGAAACGTGATTACGAAAAAGAAACCTAATATTCACGATTAAGGACAGTTTTTATCTGTCTTGGGAATAGGAGAAAAGACGTTTTCCTTATTCCGTGTTTGTTGCAGTGGAAAATTTTGGCACAATGTGTTGCATTCGCTGCACCACTGCCATTGGCTTGGAATCGAATAATTCTTTTGCCCCCAATCAATCCTTTAATCAAGGCGGCTGCCGTACTCTTTGCTTGGATTGGATTCTCCTTGTCCGTCGACTGTCGGCTGCTGTGAACAAACATCGAATGACATAAATCAACCACCAATTGCATGCTTTTATCTGCTTTTGTGGAAGGGATTAAAGCCACCTAGTTAAGGCTTTTATTATTATTATTGGACATGGGACCCATCAGAATCTTGGTGAGTCCTGTTTCCTTATTTGGAAGAGGACAATGTTCGGTGTTACTTTGATTTTCCTGTCTTTTTCAGAACAAGAAATAGAGAATGATGTTTGATGTGTCATTTTTGTTTTTAAATAAATAAACACAAAATACATTAATATAGTGTTTTTATGTTTATATATTTTTGTTTTTATTCAATCAATTAACTCCCTTTCATCAACTCAATCTTTAACAATGAATTAGTTATTTTTTGTGGGTAACGAGTATTTTATCAATATATATTTATTATATGATAAAATGCACAATACTTTTATAAGTTTATTAGTCCAAACATTAAGATATATTATTTTATGAATTTAATATCATGTTAATGTCGTGGTGAGCCCCATATAAAAGTCTCAAATGATCTCATACGACATATTCTTTAAATTTATGTAAGAGAATAAATGGTGTCATTAGAAATAGTTTCAGATAAAATATTTAAGATGATTAAAATTCATTAAAAGTTTAATCATCGTAAATAAGCCCTGATAAGATAATTTTCAATGCCTACTTACTCTTTTGATAAAAAAAAACAACCAAGATTTGAAAACAAAAAACAACCAAAGTAAAAACTATTTGAAATTAAACAAAGTGTTCCCAAATTATCCTACAGTTTGCTGTATTTCAACAACTGATCATGAACTGGCATACGGTTTGATGGTAAAAGAATTGACTGAGTTCTTACTGAGGACTGAGCTTTCCTCGAAACAACAATGATAAAAATAATAAATTTGAAACCGGTAGCGTTTGTTTAGGTCTGGTAATCTCCTTCAAAAGACAGTAAGTTAAGACTTAAACTAGGTTTAATTATGAAACATCAATCAATATAATAAACAAAGAGCTTACATTTAGGCCTCAAAAACAAGATCTTTGAATAACCTTATTTCAGTTCTGTCGTGTCTTAACATCCATCTCCTTCTATCAACTCAATGCAGATGCAATAACACATGGTGTCTCTTTACTGCTTTAAAGATGACAAAAAATATAACTGCAAAAGATTCTGACCATTCTTCTGCTTATTCTTGTCAGCATGGAATCAGTAATCGACCGATATAATGAATCCAAAGGAGAAAATCATCAACAAGACAATCAAGTTTCCCAAGTCAAGGTATGCTTCTACCACTGTATATATGCCTCCTCTGGCACCTTCTGCATAAAAAGTTTAAGGCTATGCTTAAGGAATTTTTGTTGTGTTTGGCCTGTAGTGCATAGAATGCTGAAAAATATATCCAACATGCATATATGAGACGTATAATTTTGTACCACACTTATCATTATTGGTTTAATTTAGTTCAGTAGTAAGGTAACATCCCAAAGTAACACATTTAAATTCACATCCCTTCTCGGAGTATTGGCTAATAATGCAGATAGTCACTTATTGTAAATATGGTCTGTAGATATTTCAGCTGCTGCCAGGTTCTACAGCGGCCTTACAATATATACTTTAGATATACTGGTCATGATGCAGAATCAGAAGATATGGAGTTGTCTTACATGTTTGACGACTGCCTTCGTTTGCTATCACCTTCGATCAATAAACCACATCTAGGAGCACATGCCTAACAGAAAGTAGGCACCGGTGCAAAAGCTGTTTAACCATTAGTAAGCAGCTGAGAACATACATTATTCTGGCGAAAAAACATATTAGTGATCTGAAACTCATGCACTGCTACTCAAGAGAAAAGATATATAGAACCATACTATTCCAAAACCATGCTCGGCTAAGAGGAACGAACTATCTTCCAATGGAATTATGTCAACAGAAGACGCTTCAATATTGATACAGCAATATTGTAGAAGGTAGTTTCTCAGCTTGTTTTCATGCACTAATCTCTGTGGCTGCCATACCATAACAGTGTAGACAGCTATCTTTCTACAGTAAGCTTCCCGTTTATTATTGTGCTAGGGTACATAATAAACCCACAGTTAGTCTCATTTTCATTAACAGGTTTTAGTTATCACACACTTCTTTTAGGAATAGAACTTCTCTTTCAAAATAGTTAGATTTAACAGAAAAATTCCAGAGTTCGCATTTAATATATATACCTAAAATGAAAATATTCTTCCACTCAAATGTTACCTTAATCTTGTCAGTTGACACCAGGTGCTCCACTTTTGCAGAAGACCAAATTTAGAGCCTTGGTTGTCATTTGATTGCAAAAATATTTGAATTTCTTCAATCGGAAAATGAATTTAATTAAGTTCAAATCTTATAAACTTCTCAAGCTAAAGAACAAGTAGATGGCACATTTAGGTACTAGGTGCATGAAATAATTATTTCTCATCAGCAGAGGCCAAGGTTGTTAAAATCGGGATTTTAAGTAGGATCGATAAAGGGTCCATAAAATCGGATCGTAAAATCGAATCTTAAAATCGTAAGATTTTAGAGATAATTAAAAATACCCTTTAATTTTTGTAAATATATGTTTATAATAATATAATTTTATAAAAAATGAATTAATATTATTTAATAACTTGATTATTCCTTATTATAATTCAAAAAATGATACTTCCTAAATATAGCTCAAAAACTAGCAGGTTGGTATAGGCAATTTAGAGGCAAAATATAGGTAATTTAGAGGTAAAATATAGCTTAAAATTCTTTAGAGGATGCTTCCAATGTCTTCCATTAAATTTAGATTGTAATTTTTTCTTGATTTAACATTGATTAAATCAAGTAATATCCCAATTTGGGGTTGGGTGGTCCATTAATTAATTACTTGTTTGTCTTGATTTACTTATGCAATCAATGTTAAATCAAGTAAAAATTATAATTTAAATCAAGTAAATTGGAACTTATGCAATTAATGTTAGATGCTATGTGACATTGGAATTTATGTAATCAATGTTAAATCAAGTTCCAATTTAGAGGCAAAATATAACAATTCATTGGATAAGTTCTAATGTCAGATGCTATGTGACATTGAGACGTTGGAAGTATCCTCTAAATTACAACTTAAATCAATAGAGGTCTTTGAATCGTAAAATCGTTCGGGGATCTCTGAAGCGTAAAATCGTAAAATCGTACATGTAAAATCGAAATTTTATAGGATTTTATCTCAAATTGGATTTTACATGGGATTTGAATCGTTTGGGGGTCTTCGAATCGTAAAATCGTATGCTTAAAATCGGGATTTTAACAACAATGGCAGAGGCTTTTATTCCACGATTTTAAAAAGATAGCAATATTTCTCCAAGGATGTAAACCCTATAAAACTCAATAAATTCCCACAAGGGCTACTAACTAACACTGGTGCCAAATTAGGGGTATAATCTATCCTTCACTAAAAATCAAAAGATTGATGGCTACTAAGGAATCCAATAGATATTCTTACTAGCTAAAACCTTTGATACAATAAGGTCACAACAGGAAGCAGGCATTGCAGTGTTGTAAATAAAGATCAATCTTTAGAACTATAAGATAAGGATTGCATTATAGTTATAATGGTTTGAGTGCATATGACAGTTTAAGCTATAGATCTCTGCCTGACATTGCTTCTATCGGCCAAGAAAACAAAGCTAGTGCCTAATTGTTTGCAAAGGATCTTTGGATATTTGCAAAATGATTGACATGATTCCATTATAAGATAGTTCGTTTGTCTTGACTGAATGGCATACTAGAATAATAAAACATCCAGATAAAGTGGTGCATGAGCTGCCAGACACTCTTTACAATAATATAGATCAGAAATACATGGAGCTTGTTGAACCATGAAACAGGTGAATGGCTTCTTGTGGATGGCAATTAGCAAGTTATGACAGGAATCCCTGTGCATGAATTTTTTGCATACACAACCCACCCACATTCTCAACATGAACATGATAGAATGAACTGGTTCACTTCTAGAACTAACACGTGAAGATAATTATATCCGCTAGAACTTCTTCTATGACGATCAAATTTCTAAAAAACACTTAAATTCAATTGACCCAACAGAAACTAAGTAGGAAAGGCACTAGAAAGCAAGAATCATTTAGGAGCAGTATTATACCATATTGACAGAATTTGGTCATTCAATCTAATTAAGATCAGCCAAACTAAGTACAGATTACTAGGTAAGTATTAAAGGCATACATGTTATTAAAAATTTAAAATACAAAGAAGCATGTGAAGAATACAACAGGGGAGAAGAGAAAATTCATTTTTACAGGATTTGGAATGGTCAGGAGTCCCAATTGCCTTAGCAAACACATTTTTCTAATCCTCACTCCCAAATTACCATTAATTTGGGATACAGGTACACTGAGGAGGGCTAGTTCAAATAGAAAATAATATATTCTATCAGAAAAGGAAAAGGCATGCCAAAAAAATTGAATCCGACAATGAAGAAAAGATTCACAACATTTTCAAACTCAACAATAGGCTTATGGCCTTAGCTACTACAAAAAAATGCTACACTAGCTTTGTTAGATACATATCTCGTCCAACAATGTTTTCCAGTGTTGTATTATACTCATGAATCAGAATTTTGAATACTGATTTGGTTTACTCAATATGCTGTTGCTTATAAAGTATCTGTTTGAGCTGTGCAACTTTTGCTGCTATATTTGTGCTGGAAAAGATATAGAAAATATCTTTAACAACTATCTAATCTCTTTTGAATTTTAATTGCTTAGTTTGAATAATTCAATTCAATTTGAGTTCAAGTCAAATTAGTTGCTATTTTTTAGGAGAAAATCATGTTTTTTATGTTGATGTATTGCTATAAATTAAGTCAATTTAATGAGAATTAATCATCAGTTTTCAGTCATCTATTTCAACCTTTGTTCTCTAATCTCCTTGTTAATTCCTACAAATTGGTATCAGAGCCTTATTGATCTGTGTTTGAGAGTGAGCGAATCTAGTGAGGAACCTTCTCTTTTTCAAAAAAAACCACACACCTAGCCTTCAAGCCAGATAACAGCTATGTCAGAAAACAATTTCATGTCAGCACCACCTAATTTCACAAGTGAAAATTATCAGATTTGGACAGGGAAGATGGAGTCATGCTTGCAAGCAAGTGATTTATGGGATGTGATAATAACTAAAATACCACCATGACCTGAGGATTCAACCATTTCCCAAATCACAAAAATAGGACAGCAACAAGAAAGGGGCTAAGGCCAAGACCTGCATTCATTCAGTAGTTTCAGATGATATTTTCACAAGGATTATGGCTTGTACAATAGCAAAGCAAGCTTGGGATACGTACGCTCAAGGAGACATTTCAAGGAAATGAAAGAACTAGGCGGATGCAAATATTAAATCTCAAAAGAGATTTTGAGATTCTAAAGATAGAAGAGCATGAAAGTGTAAAAGTACTCAGACAAGTTAATGTCTATAGTAAACAAAATCAAATTGATGGGAGAAGAGCTAACTGACAAAAGGATTGTAAAGAAGGTGCTGGTGAGTCTACCCGAAAGATTCGAGACAAAAATCTCATCTCTTGAGGATTTAAGAGACGTTAATCAAATGACTCTAACAGAGTTAGTTAGTGCATTACAAGCTCAAGAACAAAGAAAAGCTATTAGGAAAAATGGGGAAACAGAAGGTGCATTTCAAGCAAAGGAAAAAGGTCAGACTCAGTCAAGTGGCAAAGGCAAAAAACAGTTCTAGAATAAGAAGAACAAAAAGGAGGACGAAAATAATGATGAAGGTGGCCAAAAAGTGAAATTTTCCCCTTGTCCACACTGTAAGAAAACATCACACTTATAGAAATATTGTTGGTTTAGAGCTAATGTTAAATGCAGGTCTTGTAATCAGACGAGCCACATGGAGAAAGTCTACAAAAATAAACAACTAGGCACACAACAGGCAGAAGTTGTTGATCAACAATAAGAGGAGAAATTGTTTGTGGCAACCTGTTTTGCAAATAGCAGAACTAGTGAAGCTTGGCTTATTGATAGTGGTTGCACTCATCATATGACTTATAATGAGACCATATTCAAAGAACTTGATAGATCATATGATTCCAAAGTCAGAATTGAGAATAGAGACTATATTGATGTCAAAGGCAAAGGGAATATGGTAAAAGATAAAAGGAAAAGCTTTATGTTAGATTGTATGCAAGCAAATTCCTGTGTATATCCTAGTTCTCTTGATCAATATCAGCTTTGGCATAAAGGTTGGGACATTTTCATTATTTTTCCCTCACCTTTATGCATAAGAATCAGCTTATACAAGATTTACCTAGTGTTGAAAAAGAAACTGGAGTTTGTGAAGTCTGTCGACTTGGGAAGCAATCCAAATTGCCATTTCCACAAAACAAGACTTGGAGAGCAATGGAAAAACTTCAACTTGTTCATACAGATGTGTGGTCCAATGAGAACTCAATCCTTAAATAGCAACATGCATGTATTATGTTGCATTCATTGATGATTTTAGCAAGATGTGTTGGATTTACTTTCTAAAACAAAAATCTAAAGTTGCTCGTGTCTTTTGGAAGTTTAAAAATTGTATTGAGAATCAAAGCAGCCATAGAATAAAGGTGATTAGGTCAGATAATGGAATTGAGTATACTTTTGACAAATTCAAGAAGTTATGTGAAGATGCAGGTATTGAACATCAATTAACTGCAACTTACACTCCAGAACAAATTATGGAGTGTGTGAAAAGCAAAACAAAACAATAATGGAGATGGCCAGGTGCTTGTTGATTGAGGAGAAAATACCTAAGCAATTTTGGGTTGAGGTGCTTGTTGATTGAGGAGAAAATACCTAAGCAATTTTGGGTTCAGGCTGTCAATATTGCAGTTTATTTGCTCAATAAACTACAAACAAAAACACTGAAGAACAAAACAATATTTGAAGTTTGGATGGTTACAAACCTTTTGTACAAAATCTGAAGGTGTTTGGTTGCTTCTGTTACACACATGTTCCTGGTGTAAAAGGAGATAAGTTGGATTAGAAAGCTAAGATTGGGATACTAATTGGTTATGGCAACATCATCAAAGGCTTTAGAGCTTATCATTGTAACACCCCGCTCTCCTAGGGTGTTAGGTAACGTAAGATTCTAGGGATATATATTTTTTTTCAATGGAAACTCAACACAAAAACTATTCCCCGAATATCTCGATACACCTTATCAGAATATCAACTTAAAATCATTAATAAACTAAGACAAGTAATTCACCTCATGTAACGCCCCGTTTTTCCCAAGCGTGCGTTAACTCGAGATTTCGGGAATATATTTTTTTTTTTTCAACATCATACCCACAACATAAGTCTCTTGATATACATACCCTCATCATACTCGTTTCCCAACAATCCCAACTATACCTTCTCAGCATTTAAAAAAATAATAGACTAAGACAGGTATTATCAATCACATCAGAGGAAGCAAGATCGAACCTCGATGATATATAACCGACAAATTTCTTTTACAATTAAATAACCAAATCGATATTTCATATGAAAATATCAAAATATTACATAACCTCTGAACATCGTAATTATAGACAAAAACCTATGAAATCTAAACATGGCAGCTACATCTCAACGACATTCTTCCCCTTGGCACCACTGCTTTCACTTAGAACATTTGAATATTTCAGGGACAAAGTTCAAATTAGATGCTAAATCATCTAAGTGAGAGTTCAAAATATTTTCATGAATATATGCAAAATCATATATAAAATCAACAAATTCTGACATGCACCAGCCTAAGAGAATCCCACGAAGCACTTAGCCTTAACCGGGGAAAGTGCAATCTCTCTAAAGGCGACACGACCACATCGACCCATTGGTAACACAATCCTGCTTAAGAAGGACAACCTCGACATATGAACCCAGAAATCACCCCATTGTCATTGTTAGGCATTATGCTCCTACTCAAAAGCATTCCAAAACCCAAACGCAACCCTAGCCCCATGAGTGTCACATCAGCACTATCCCCGGAATCAACGACACCTTAGCCTTAATGCTATTGCTCAAAGGAACCTGAGGTGGTGTCCACTCTCAGCCCCGCCACTTGAGTACCGTAGGGTGAAATCCGTCTTAACCCCGTCCCAAGTGGGTCACATAGCATTAACCCTTGGCACGCATCCCGAGTGCTGACACTCGAGAGCTACGTCACAGGTTAACAACCCACATCCCACGTGATCAACACACAACATGCCAATGCTAAAAATCATAACACGCATAACTTAAAATCAACATTTCGATGTATGCAATTTATTGTACAAAATTCAATGCATGTGTAAATAACCGTTTGGACAAACCATCACAATAAACCAAGCCATAGGGATGAATACTCACAGTAAACCATTCACATGCTACTATAAGTCTTTTCGGGTAGAACCACTCACCTTGGCTAAATTCAAATTCTTCTTGAAAAGCGTGATATGCCTTGATTTGCGTGCCCACCTCGAACTTCGCACAAGTCACTTCGCCTCAACCCTCAAGGCACCCTAATCATCATATTTATCCAACAATTATAATTTTTCCTTAATTTTTTCACATTTTCCTATTTTTTCTCCCATTTTTCTTCTCTAATAATCCAAAATAAATATCTACACAACTATTTTCTCAAATATTTTTACATAATAATTCATAAAATAATTAAATAAAATTTCTAGAAGTTGAATTACCAAAAAGCCCCTTGTCACGCGCCTTCACGCACTTGGCACGTGGGTGCAAGCAAAGGCTGGCGCGTGCAGCTCACACGCCACCGTCTTCAACCTCGAGCCAGTCGTCGGCGGTTACTCCGATGACCCTGAAACCGATACCTCCCGAAAGCCCACAAAGAATCGATCTCAACCCCACCACTTTCAGGCCGAAAGGCCACTGGAAAGCCCACCAGAAGTCGAGTTGCAGGTCGTGGTAGGCGGACTGCCTCGACTTTCCGACCACTCTTGAAACGCCTTCAAATCACCTCCAAAACTCACGAAACTTACCAGAATTGCTCATCTTGCCTCAATGATCAAAAGCCCCTTATTGGTTTCCCTTGATTTGCCCTCAAAACCTAGCAATTTGATGCTCCAAATTCGGCCAAAAACCCTTGGTATTTATAGGCCAAAACCGACCCCCACGTGGCCGATTTCCGGCCAAATCTTCTCCTACACGCCACCAGGACCGTCCTTGGCCATGCCCTGACTAAACTAGGCTGCCAAATCGCCGGATTTTCCGGCCACAAATCGCGGCCAGATCTCCCATTTTTGAGCAGATTTTCGAAAATTGCAGTTTGGCCCCCTTAAATTTTTTTTTTTTTGCATTTTGGCCCTTATCCTCAAACCCCTGATCTTTCTAGCACCATCACTAAGACCCTTAAGATTAGTACTTCTCATTTCTCCCTTGAAACTTTTGAAAAATTATCGTTTTGACCTCCCTCGAGCAATTTTAGAAAATTACACTTAGGCCTGATTGATCGTTTTGACCTCAAATCCACTCGATTCAACCCGAAATCACTTAAGGGTTGTTCTATTCATCAAATATTAGTCCTAGGCATGCTCTGTTGATTTTTTGGATGTTGTCTACAACAATTCAGTATTACGACCTATTCGGCAGCTGTATTTTTACTGTACCAAAAACTATTCCCAATCCAATTTCCTTTATCACCAAAAAGCATAATTTATTTTACTCGATGATACTATATCGCTTTTCTTAATTATCTAGGGTCCGAAGTACTCCCTCTGACTAATTCGATCTTCCAAAGTTGTGTTAATGTACCCTATAGTCACATTTTTTCGCAAATTCCATGTATGCCCTTCATTAAATACCGTTTATATCCTCAAACCATTCCCGGGTATTACACCTCAAATGCGGAAGTTAGATCGAAACCTCAATAAAACATAACTGAAATCATTTTATTCATAACATAAAGCCGAACCACTGTTTTACATGACATCATAAAAAAAATAACATAATTGAAAATGACATACTATAAACTATCCATTACTCACTGTCGCTTCTCAGCAATCCCTTTTCCTTTCGCACTGCTGCCTTCACCTAGAACGTTTAAATATTTCAGGGACATAGTCCATATTAGATGATAAATCATCTAAGTGAGAGTTCAGAAACACGTTTTCATGAATGAATGCAAGACATAAAATAAACCAACACAACCCGGCAAGCCCTAGTCCAAGAGAATTCCACACAGCGCTTAACCCTACCACGGGGAAAGAGCAATCTCTAAAGGCCACGCCACCACACCGACACACTAACACAACGCGGTCCTAGCTTAAGAAGGGCAAAATCAACACATCTCCCCAACATCTCGGGAACAATCGTTACCACTCCCAACCTAGAAGGGTCACATCAACGTAAGAACCCGGCTCATCACAATTACGTCAGGGATCGATTACGTTCCCACTCAGAAGCATCTAGGAACTACAACCCAATCCCAACTCAAATCTCATATATGGACCACCTAGTCGTCCTAGTGTAACTACCCTGGCCATACGGCCTGGCACAGAAACCTAGGCAGCTATCTCGGCATGCATACCAGCACAGGATACCCCTATATATTATTCCGGCAACACCCTTGGAGAATTATGACTACACTATCCAAACAACATTCCAGGCTGACATTCCATATGTATAACCAAAAACGCATGACAATGCCACATATCACCACTTAATGCATCATATAAACAATATTTTATAAAGTACAATGCACAAGTACAAAACACTTAGGGACGAATCTCCTTCATAAAATCAACCATCACCGGTTATCGTTTGCATGTAATAAAATCGTTTTGCATGAAAACACAACACACTTAAGTAACATAAATACCAGGTTTTAGGGTAGAAAAATCCATAATAAATCAAGTTTTGGGGCGAACACTCACAAGTCTACCAAATTTTGGGATAGAACCACTCACCTCAAATGTATTCAGAATGCCTTGATCTTCGTGCACGACCTCGATTTGCTCGTCACACCTCAAACACCCGTACTTATACTCAACCTCAAACCACGGCATTTCCTAAACACCATATTTAATTAAGGGAGCATCAAAATCTATTTTTCTTAATTTTTCATAATTTCCTTTATTTTTCTCCTGGTTTTCACCTTGATAATTCCAAAATAATTATCTTCTCAAACATTTTTTCAAATTTTTCAACATGATAATTCCTAAAATAAATTTAGAAAATACTGAAATAAAATACCAAAATTACCCCTATCTCACGTGCCCACACGGGCTCAGTGTGTGAAAGGTGGCGCGTGTAGTCACGCGCCAATCTTTTTCCTCAAATCCGGCCGCCGATAACTACTCCAATGGCTGAACTAAGAGTACCCCCATGAAGCACTCACTTAATCGATCCCAAGAACACCACTTACAGACCGAAAACTCACTGAAAAAGCCCCCAATCGGGCAGTTGCAAGTCGACCCTAGGCAGTCCGCCTCGCATATCCGGCGATGCTCGAAACAGCCTTCAAACGCACATAAAACACTCCCAAATGCTCCAGATTTGATCCTTGATCCCTCGAGACCAAAAGCCCTCTATCCCTTACCTTCGATTCACTCCCAAACACAAGTAATTTTTGTGTAAAGTTTTGGCCAAACACTCACTATTTATAAGCGATTTTCGGCCACATCTCGGCCAATCATCTGCCAAGCCTTGGCCCCCAAGCCTCCCCACGCTGTATGTAATACCCGGGAATAATTTGAGAATAAAAATGATATTTGATAAAGGGCATAACTGGAATTTTGAAAAAAATAAGACGATAGGGTACACTAACACAGCTTTGGACGATCGAATTAGTCAGAGAGAGTACCCCGGACCCTAGATATCCAAGAAAAATGGTATAGTATCGACAAGTGATTTAAATTATGATTTTTAGTGATAAAAGAAATGAAATCGAGAATAGTTTTCGGTACAGCAAAAATACAGCTGTCAATGAGGTCGTATTTCCGAATTGTTATAGACGATGTCCGAAAAATCAACGGAGTGTGTCTAGGACTAATATTTGATGTATAGAACAACCCTTAAGTGGTTTCAGGTTGAATCGAGTGGATTTGAGGTCAAACCCATCAATTGGGCCTAAGTGTAATTTTCTGAATTTGCCCGAGGGAGGTCAAAACGGTAATTTTTTGGAAGCTTCAATGGATAAATGAGAAGTACCAATCTTGAGGGTTTTAGTGATGGTGCTAGAAAGATCAGGGGCTTGAGGATAAGGGCCAAAATGTAAAAGAAAGTTTCTAAGGGGCTAAAGTGCAATTTTCAAAAATTTGCTCAGAAATGGCAGATCTAGCCGCGATTTGTGGCCGAAGAATCCGAAGATTGTAGCTGTTCTTCGACAGGGCATGGCCAAGGTCGCGTAGGGGTGAAGCAATGGCCTTTGATTGGTCAGAAAAACGGACGAATTTGGTTATAAATAGCCGAGTTTTGGTGTGGGTTTGCATCAAAGATTTTACTTCAGATTTCTCACTTTTGGGAACGAATCAGAGGTCGGGGATAAGGGGCTTTTGTTCCCCAGGTTGTGAGGAGCAATTCTGAGAATTTTGAGGGTTTTTGGAGTAGTGTAGGGAGTGTTTTTGCATATATATACATTTGGTTGTATATATATATATATATACATATTGCATGAGTATTAAATCGGGTTGTAGAGTGATCGATCGAAGGATCTATTAAGGGGATTTTGGTGGCAAGGCTATGGGTAGAAAATCTGAAAATTTTCATGTCAATCGGAATTCGAATCGAAAGCCAATTTGATTTGCCGAAGTTCGGTGGCGGGATAGCTTCGGCGGACTGTTTTCAACCAAATCAGAAGGCTTCCAGTGGTTTTTTCCGAGCAAGATGGGTACCATTGGGATCGACTAAGGGAGAGGAACAGCCTGGTGTCGTCGCTTCAATTTTCCGGTGTGCCGTCGCCGGAGAAGATGACCGGAGGTATTTTTTATAGTTTTTTAAATGCTGAAAATATAGAAAATTCGATAAAAAATAGAATTAAAAGAATTAAAATTCTGGAAAAATATCCAGAAATTCAAGAAAAATGAATAGTTTATTTTCATAAATTTTTATCTTGGAAATTTCTTGAGGAGATAATTATTTTGGATTTTTGAAAGGAAAGGTAAATAGAAAATAAATAGGAGGAATTTTTATAAATTCTGAGAAAATTACAGAAGGATAAATAATTTATTTTATGAATTTTGGTGATTTTTATTGAAGTATATTCTAAGGAAAACAATGGGAAATAAATTTTCTCAAGGAAAAGTAATTATGAAAATTTGAGAAAATAGGAGAAAAATCTGGAAAATTTCCAGAAAATTCCATAGGCTTATAAATATTGTTTTATAAATTTTTGTGGAGAAAAAATTAGAAAAAATGCTTGAATAGGTATTTACTTGAAATTATCGAGAGAAAAATATGAAGAAATTAGAGAAAAATAATGAGAAAATTGAGAAAATAGATATTGATTTCCCTTTGAATGCATATGATGTCTAGGATATCGTTGATGCTCAAATTTGAACTAGAGAGCACCTGGCACGAGAATCGAGGTCGATTGGGCACGCATTTCGAGGAATCTTGAATTTAGCCCAATGTGAGTGGTTCTACTCGAAAAGACTTATAGTAGTATGTGAATGGTTTACTATGAGTGTTCATCCCTATGGCTTGGTTTATTGTGATAGTTTGTCCAAACGATTATGTACACATGCATTGAATTTCGTACGATAAATTGCATACATCGAAATGTTGATTTTAAGTTATGCATGTTATGATTTTTGGCATTGGCATGTTGTGTTGTCCATGTGGGACGTGGGTTGTTAACCTGTGACGTAGCTCTCGAGTGTTAGCACTCGGAATGCGTGCCAAGGGTTAATGCTATGTGACCCACTTGGGACGGGGCTGAGACAGACTTCACCCTACGATACTCAAGTGGCAGGGTTGAGAGTGGACACCACCCCGATTGTTGGCTCAAGTGGCGGGGCTGAGAGTGGACACCACCTCAGGTTCCTTTGAGCAATAGCATTAAGGCCGAGGTGTCGTGGATTTCAGGGATAGTGCTGATGTGACACTCTTGGGGCTAGGGTTGCATTGGGTTTTGGAATGTTTTTGAGTAGGAACGTAAAGCTTAACAATGACAATGGGGTGATTCTCAGGTTCATATGTCGAGGTTGTCCCTCTTAAACAGGATTAATTTGCCAATAGATCGGTGTAGTCGTGTCGCCTTTAGAGAGATTGCATTTTCCCCTGTTAGGGCTAAGTGCTATGTGGAATTCTCTTAGACTGGGGCATGTCGGGATTTATCGGTTATATATATGGTCTTGCATATCTGCATGAAAATATTTTTGAACTCTCACTTAGATAATTCAGCATCTAATTTGGACTATGTCTCTGGAATATTCAAATGTTCCAAGTGAATGCAGTGGCGCTAAGGGAAAGAATGTCATCGAGATGTAGCTGCTATGTTTAGTTTTCGTAGGTTTTTGTCGATGATTATAATGTTCAAAGGTTATGTAATATTTTGATATTTTTATGTAAAACATCGATTTGGTTATTGTAAAAGGAATTGTCGGTTATATATCATTGAGGTTTCGATCTTACTTCCGCTAATGTGATTGATAATACCTGTCTTAGTCTATTAACTATTAAATTTTGATATGCTAAGAAGGTACGATCGGGATTGTCAGGAAACGATTATGATGAAGGTATGTGTATCGAGAGACTTATGTTATGTGTTTGATGTTGAAAAAAAAATAAAAAAAATAAATATACATATTCCCGAAATCTCGAGGTAATGCACATTCTGGGAAAACAGGGCGTTACACTGTATACGACCTCTCCCCAGCCCTACCCCGACCGTCCCATCGCCGAAAATGTCTCCACGTGCAGTACTAGTGCGGCGGCCATTTTTGGCTGTGTTCACATCTTATTTTCAGTTTATTACACTTTGACCCCCTTGTTTCTTTAATGTCATTTTGGCCATTTCCATAACATCCCTGATCTTTCCAACAATACCACTGAGGCTCATAAGTTTTTTAATCTTTATTTCATCCTCAAAATTCCTGAAAAACTATCTTTTCGGCCTTCCTCGGGCAAAATTAATAAATTACACTTAGGTCTAGTTGATCGATTTGACCCTAATTCATTTCGTTTTAACCCAAAATTGCTTGAGGGTTGTTCTACATATAAAATACTGGTCCTCAAAACATTCCATTGACTTTTCAAAAGTTTCCTACGTCGATTCGATTTTCTCAATCTATTCCGCAACTATACCGAAAACTGTTCTCGATCCAACTTCTTTTGATTCCTAAAATCATGCCTCGAATCACTCGTCGGTACTATTCCATTTTCCTTAACTATCTAGGGTCTGGGGTACTCCCTTCAGTCGATTCGGTCACTTAAAACTGTGTTAGTGTACCTTACAGTCTCATTCTTTCAAAAATTTCATTTATACCCTTCATAATATTCCATTTATAACCTCAAGAATTTTTTGGGAATTACAATCATCCTGTGATAGGAAATGTGATTGTTAACAGAGACATCAAATTTGATTAATCTACGACCTGGAATTGGGACAAGTCTAAAGTAGAGCATAAAAGAAAACTAAATTTTGAAGCAGTTCAGGAGGAGATAATTGATGATATTTCAATTAGAGGTACCAAATTGCTTTCTGATGCTTATCGAAAATGTAATGTTGTTGTGCTTGAGCCTGCAGGTTTTGAAGAAGCTACTAAGGATCCAAAATGGATTTCAACAATGAAGGAAGAGTTAAAATTGATAGAAAAGAACCAAACATGGACTTTGGTAGACATGACATTTCATAAAAGCCAATTGGTATAAAATGGGCATTTAGAACCAAACTAAATACTGATGATTTTATTAACAAACACAAAACAAGGTTGATAGTCAAAAGATATGCACAACAGTTTAGGGTGGATTTCTCAAAAATATTTGCACCTATAACAAGGCTTGACACAATCAAAATGTTTCTAGCACTTACAATCATGGTTGTTAAAATCGAGATTTTAAGTGGCTCCTCTCATAATTACTGGCCATTTCAAAATAGCCATTAGTATTGCTTTGTAGTTTGTAATCTGACTGGTCCATTCCAAAGATGAAGTTAACTAATTATCTAAATTTGAAATACATTGAAGTTTCTTACTTATAAAAAAAAACATATAGAAATCTGGATATTATAAAGTTTCTTTAGTTATTAACACAACAGGTCTCATAGATGATTTCTACCATTGGGAGGAGAGTAGTTTCAATTACCCATATACTTGAGGTGCTTATACATTGCACCTCCCCTATATATTACTTAATAGTTATTTTTGCTTGTACTTAACCCAAAAGAATGGACCAGCTAAATGCTTGAAAAATACTTACTAGTTCTTTTTGCTCATACCCATATACTTGAGGATAATCCTTATTCGATAGCTAAATGCTTGAACAATCAACCACACTAGCTACTAATTTCAAAAGAAGACTACACAAGAAAACAAAAGAAGAATTAATGTAAAGGGATTTAAGATGGTTTGTTCTCGTTAATGGAAGCTCTAGAGTAGATGAAATGGAACAATTATTTAGCATAAAAAGGTAGAGAAAATCAAGAAAAACTTAATGAGAATGTAAGTTATAAAGACTTTGCCTTACAAAAGATAAAGGTCATATATAGAAATGAAATTGGTGTAGCAAATCAGGGATAGAAAGCTTGAGATGTTGCCCATGTTAACTACAAATGGGTGGGTTCCAACAAAGGGCTTCAAAAGCATCTGAAATAGATTTGAGCCTTTGCAAATTTTTTGAGTCTTAAGCGCTAATTTTACAGTCTCAATAGAATTAGACAATTAATCAAGAAATGAACACTTGCGCCCTCATATGCAAATTTGAAAGTTTCATCGACAACTGCTATAATACCCCATATTTTCGTGAAGATGCCACGTATTTTAAGTGAGTTTAAAATACTGAAAAATATGCTTGAAATGGCAACAAGTGATCGAATCGGTCATAGGGAGTAACCTGGAGCTTAGATACCTAAGGACAAAAGTATATCTTTGACGAGCGTCTCGAGGCGAGATTTATGAAGCTAAAAAAAATCAAATCAGAGACGATTTTTCGATTAAGCTAAGTTGTAGCCTAAAAAGACTGAATGATGGTAAGAGCTTCCCGAAAATCGTACATATCAAGTAATTTTGAGTTATTAATTTTGAGATTTTAGGTATCTCAATAAATTTGATATTTGAGGGTGCAATTATAATTAGAGAATTATCCAAATGAAATAAGAATGAAATTATAAGCTCATGTGGTAAAATATTAAAGTTGAGAACTTGAAATAAGGGCCAAAAAGTCATTTGGAAGAAGTTTGGGATTTTAGCTTGGATTTCAAAAGTTAAATTCATTCTAACTTTGGATTTGAAAAGCCATTCAATTATAGGTTTGAGTCTTTGGAGTCCATGGCTAAGATTGTGACAAGTGGCATAATATGATTGATTCAAGTAATCTATAAATAGGCACCATGGGTTATTCTCAAATCATTAAAGAAAACTTTGAGAGTTGAGGCATTCTAAGTGGAGGATTTTGCTCTAGAAAGAGAAGAAGAAGTTCTCCAATAAGGCGAGAAGAAAGCAGCGGAGAAGTGGCGGACAAAGAGCCTCGTCGGAATTGCAGGTCTTCGCCGAAATTCACCAAAATCAGTTAGAAAAAATGAGTTAAGTCCTTTTTTTTTATAATCCTATAGAGGGGGAAGAGAGGGCCGCGTAGGTTCAAACGGGGGTCGAATCGGAGTTAAAATGACGAAGTTATGGCCGAAATACGAAACTGAGGCGAAGCTGTCTGAATCTGCTGTACAGCGCGTGAGTTACACACGCCGGAAAGTGGATGCACGTGAAGGCGCGTGGCTCACGTTTCCAGGGCGCGTGAAGGAGCATGAGGGCCTTATTTTTCTTCAAATTTTCTAGTTTTGTCCCTAATTTAAAGCCTCTCAACCCTATGTAAAAATATTTGAGTTTAGGTTTACCGAAACGCGTGTTTTCTGCAGAAACCTAGGCCATTTGCAGTGAAATCGTACTGTCCAAGAGATAAACCAACAAGGTGAGACTCCTATACTCCCCTGTAACATCCTGCATCGAGCAATAAAAAGGACCGGAATAACTTACCTTGATGGACTTACGCGAATTTCCCAGGGGGTCACCCATCCTTGGATTTTCCCAGGTCAATCACGCTTAACTCTGGAGTTCTTTGTCTGCATTCAGTCCAAAAGGTATCCAGCTGGTGTTGTTTCCTTCCTTACTTATCCTCGATATATACTACCATTCTCTGGGCTCTTGGGGTATTACATTCTCCCCCCTTGAGCACATGACGTCATCGTCATGCGACCTTACAACCGGTCCCAGATCTCCCCCTATTGCATAGCCGATGTGGGATTCGCCTAAGGTGCCTACAGGCACCCCCCCCTTGGGGACTCAACGTCCTCGCTGAGGTTTGCCCCACCACCGTGCTCAGAGGCTCGGGGGTCGGCTCTGATACCACTTGTAACATCCCGCATTGAGTGATAGGAAGGACTGGAACAACTTACCCTGATGAGCTTAAGCGAACTTCCCAGGGGGGTCACTCATTTTTGGATTTCCCCAGGTCAAGCACGCTTAACTTTGGAGTTCTTTGCCTGCATTCAGTTCAAAAGGTATCCAGCTAGTATTATTTTCTTCCTTATTTATCCTCGATATATACTACCATTCTCTAGGCTCTTGGGATATTACAACTTTCGCAGTGCCTAGCACCGGTGTAACACCCGAGAATTTCGTATAGCTTTTTTAAGTATAATTTATCTTGGGCCGTAAGTGAAATCTTCAAAAGATTAGGGCTTTAGTATAATTTTTGGTACAATATTGTGAATAACCGAATCAACTCCAGGGAATGCCCTGGAAGCTAGATATCTAAGGAAAATGATATGGTATTGGCGAGCATTTCAAGACGTGATTTATGACATCAAAAAAAGTCAAATTAGAATCAGATTTTGATATAGCTATGTCTTAGGTGGAAAAATCAAATGGTCGTAACAGATTTCTAAAGAGCCAACGAAACCCTGAAGAGACTTTGATTTTGTAAGTAGAATATAGTTGGTTTCGGGTTGAAACAAAAGGATTAGCAATCAAATCACACAATCGGGCCTAAGTGTAAATTCTTAATTTTTCCAGAGGGAGGTCAAAAAGATATTTTTTCTAAGTTTTGGGGGGGTGAAATGAAGAGTCTAGAACTTGTGGGTCTTAATGGAATTATTGGCAAAATCAAGGACTTCAAGGAAAGGGCCAAAATGTAATTGGAAATCGAGGAGGGGCCAAAATATAATTTAGCAAAGTGCATTGTGAACACTGAAAAGTCGGTGGCTGTCTTTCCCATCCCCGATTGGTCGAGAAGTAGCCGGTTATTGGCTATAAATAGGGCTGAGGGTTTCAAGGTTTTTGTGCACAAATTGCTCAAGTTTTGGAATGTTTTTTAAGGATTGGATAGAGGGATTTTGTCCCTCGTGTCTTGGGGAGCATTTCTAGAGGGTTTGGTGAGGTTTCGTGGTGGTTTAAGTGGGTTTCGAATGATGGTCGAAAAATCGCAAGCCTCGCTGAAGTCAAACTGAAATTTGGACGTTTGGTGCATCTCCAGTGGTGTTTTCAAGCCAAGGAAGGTGCTTATAGGATCGACTTGGGAAGGGCTTCAAGGTGGTGCAAAAAGATCAGTGATCGGAGCAATCGTCGACGACCGGAGCCAAAAAATAAGATCGACGCGTGAGATTCATGCGCCAAACTTCACTCGCAGTGCATGCACTTGGCGCATGAGCCATTGGTATTTTTTGAACATTTTTATTATTTTTAGAAAATTATTTTATGAATTATGGTGTTGAAAAAATTTGAAAAAATGTTTGAGGAGATATTTATTTTGGAATAATCGAGGGAAAATAGGAAGAAAATAGAGAAAATTATGGAAAAATATATATTAATATTCCTTTGAATGAATATGATGTCTAGGGTACATTGAGGCTCAAAGTTGAGTGGTTGTGCGGTTGTTTGAAGCTTGGCACGAGAATCGAAGCATTCTAAGTTCGTTCGATGTGAGTGTTCTTGACTAAAATTGGTTTATTGTGGGTGTTTCGACCCCAAACTTGATTCAATTTCATGCAAAAAGGTTTTGTTGCATGTGAATGGTTTAACCTATGATGGTTGTTTTCATGTGAGAGGTTCGTCCCAAAATATTTATACATGTGCATTGAATTTTGTGCAATAAATTGTATACATTGAAATGTTGTTTCATATGATGCATTGAAATCATGGTGTGTGACATTGGCATGTTTTTGTGTTGTTCATGTAGGATGTCAACTTAGGATGTTGCTCGGATAGTGTAGCTGTAATTTTCCAAGGGTATTTATCGGAACAACGTATAGGGGTATCCTGTGCCGTGTGTGGTTGCCGGGATGACTGCCTAGGGTTTCGTGCCGAGCTAGGGAAGTTACACTAGGGTGACTGGTTGTACATGCAGGATGTGAGATGTCAATATGTGATATGGAACTTGAGTGATAGTACTAGGGATGCATGCCAAGGAATAATGCCCACTTGTGGCAGGCTGAGAATAGATACCACCCCGGATCAGTTTAAGTGGCGAGGCTAAGAATGAACATCATCCTAGGTTCCTTTGAGCAATGGCACTATCGCTGAGGTGACATTGATTCATGGGATAGTGTTGATCATCTTGTGGTCAAGATTTGTGTTGATATGGCCCATAATGTTTTTGAGTGGAAACGTAATCCCTAACATGATCGTGGGGTGATTTCTCGAGTTCCTAAATTGATGTTGACCCTTTCATGTCGAAAGTGGTAATGATGGTTTTCTGTCATGTCAAGAAGAGGTGTTGATGTTACCCTTTTAAGTTAGGATTATGTTATGCCAATGTGCTAATGTGGTTATGTTGCCTTTAGAGAGATTATTCTTTTCATGTGGTATGGGTTAAGTGCTACTGGGATTTTCTTGGGTTGGGACATGTCGGGATATGTCGTTTTGTTTCATGATTTTGCATATATTTATGAAATGTTTTTGAACCTCACTTAGATGATTCAACATCTTATTTGGATTTTGTCCCTAAGATATTCAAACGTTCCAGTTAAAGGCAGCGGCACCAAATGAAAAGGAATTGTCGAGAAATAATGGCTATTTGTAGATGGTTCATAGCATGTCTTTTGGTCTATGATGTATTTTATTTTGATGATGTCATGTTAAACGATGATACGGTTTCCATGTTATGAATAAAGTGGTTTTAGTTATATACTATTTGAGGTATTGATCTACCTTCTGCGTATGTGATGTTAATACATGTCTTAGCTTATTAATTCTTAGTTTGGTATGCTGAGAAGGTATAATAGGATTGTTGGAAATTGATTTATGTGTGTTGGTTTGGATGTATTATGTTGAAAAAAAATATTCCCGAAATCCTAAGTCATTTAACACCCGAAAAATTTGGGTTGTTACAACCCGCACCGATCAACCACGCGACAGCAAGAGAGAACGCCCAAATCGTCGAATAGCCTTTAGGGTTTGTAGAGACACGACACGAAAATGACAGTAAGTTGAACTTAACTCAATTTAATACTTGCCAAAGTTAAACTCAATAAACTCAGCCCGAGTTTATCATTTTGAGTTGTGAGTCAACTCCGATCCTATGAAAAACAAATTCTACACACGAGTTGACTCGTTTAAAGCTTCGTCACTCGTAAACTCATACGATTTGACTCGCGAGTTTAACAATAATACTTACAACTTAGGAGGAGTGGAAAATGTATCAGCTAGATGTCAAGTCTGCATTCCTAAATGGCTATTTGGAGGAGGAGATTTTGTTGAGCAACCCGAAGGCTTTGCAGTGAAAGGTAAATAAGATAATGTGTACTTACTTAAAAAGACCTTGTATGGCTTGAAACAGACACTAAGAGCCTGGTATAGCAAGGTTGATGATCACCTACTGAAAATAGGTTTCAAAAAGAGTTCAAGTGAATCAACTTTATATGTGAAGTCTACTAACAATGATATTGTTGTTATTTCTTTATATGTTGATGATTTGCTTGTGACAAGAAGCAACCCAACTTTGGTGGAATAATTCAAACATCAAATAATGGAGGCCTTGAGATGACAGATTTAGGAGAAATGTCATACTTTCTTGGCATGGAAATTCAACAATCAAATGGGGAGAATTTCATTAGGCAACAAAAATATGGAAAGGAAGTTTTAAAAAAGTTCAGAATGGAAAATTGCAAACCCGTAAGCACTCATTTAATGCAAAATGAGAAGTTGTGTAGAGATGATGGGGCTTAGAAAGTTGATGAAGGTCCTTATAGGAGTCTTATAGGTTGTTTGATGTATTTAACTACTACAAAGACTGATATAATGTATTCTATGAGTCTATTGTCCAGATTTATGCATTATGCAAGTGAATTACACTTCAGAGCTGCAAAAAGGGTGCTAAGATACATTAAAGGCACTATTGAGTGTAGAGTATGGTTTGAAAATTTTGAGAAGTTGAGGTTACATGATTTTTCTGACAGTGATTGGGTAGGGTCATATGATGACATGAAAAGCACTTCTGGACATTTATTTAATTTTGGTGCAGGTTGTTTCTCTTGGAGTTCAAAGAAGCAAGAGATCATTGCTCAATCAATAGCAGAAGCAGAATATGTTGTTGTTGTTGCTGCTATGAATCAAGCCTTATGGTTGAGGAGTTACTATCATATTTGAAGCATGATCAAAGGGAAGCAACTAAGATTTTTGTTGACAATTAGGCTACTATAGCTATTTCAGATAATCATGTATTTCATGGTAGGACAAAACATTTTTAAATTAAATATCACTTTATTAGAGAAGTTCAAAAGAATAAGAAAGTTATTCTGGTGCATTGCAAAACTAATGATCAGTTAGCTGATATTCTGACAAAGATTTTGCCTAAAATCAGATTTGAATAACTAAAGAAGAAGTTGGGAGTTTGCAGCAAAAGTGGCAAGGAGGAGTGTTGAGCTGTGCAACTTTTGCTGCTATATTTGTGCTGAAAAAGATATAGAAAATATCCTTAATAGCTAGCTAATCTATTTTAAATTTTAGTTACTTAGTTTGAATAATTCAATTCAGTTTGAGTTCAAGTCAAATTAGTTGCTACTCTTTAGAAGAAAATCATGCTTTTTTCTGTTGATGTATTGCTATGAATTAAGTCAGTTTAATGAGAATTAATCATCAGTTTTTCAATCATCTATTACAATATTTGTTCTCCGATCTTCTTGTTAATTCCTAAAGTATCTCATGCGTTTGTATTCACTTATTTGTCCCATGCTACTTGATAGTTTTGGCAAAGGGAGGCAGCAATCTTGAGGCAACAATTACACAACTTGCAAGAAAATCATCGGTAAAATTATTTTTTCTTCTTTGACTCCCAATATATTTATTGTAGATGGAAAATATAATTAACCTAGAGATAGTATAAAACTAAAAGAAGACCATCAAAATATCAGCGGTATTCTTCATATATAACTACTCGAAGATCCTCCCTGTTTGAAAATATTCTGTGAAAAATAATAAGAGTGACAAGTTATAGATAATGCTTGGTATTCATCAGTTGCATTCTATAAAATATAAAAAGAACAGTAAACAACTGATGACTCACATGCAATAATCAAAGTTATCAATAATCGATTAGGTTTACATGCAACCTCCTTTTTGGTATGTGCCAGAAAAAAAGTCGATCTTATCAACTTGAAGAGTGTTTGTTACACAAGATAATCCAGATGAACATATATATAGAACTTTGGATTATGGTTCATTAAGCTTGAAGATGCCAGCTGAAATAGTCAAAATGAATATCGAAGTTTGGATTACAGTGCACTAGGCTGGAAAGATGCCAGCTGATGCTGTGAAAGGCTTCAATATGACATACTGTGCGAAGTTAAATATAACCTAGGCAGCAATTGGTTTCCATTGTTCTACATTCAGTGTCCCCAACCGCAGGTCAAGGCTTACTCCGTGCTTGTTATTTACAAATGAAAAAAATTCTTTATGATCACGTGGTGAAGATTTGGTCATATTGAAGCTTGAAGAGGTGAACTGAACTTTGCTACTGCTACCAAGCGACAGCTGGAAAATTGGAGTAATGAAAGTAGACTGAAATGTGATGAAAAGTGGCACAGGCAACAAGCTTCACAAGAAGAGGAAATAAGCAAAAAGAAAAAAAGCTGCTCTGTCATTGTAGTCCAAGATCTTTTTTATTTATAAATGTTATGGTAGATAGATATAATAAAAAATGAGAATATTAATTATAAAATTAGGCTAGCATCTAGTGAAGATAAGATGCAGGAAACACAATTAAGAGAGCTTGAATATGTGAAAAAAATCAATCGGCGACCCAGCCAAAAAAAAAAAAAGAAGAAGAAGAAAAAGAATAACAACAACAACCACCAGGGCACCTATGAGAGGTGAGTGGATAAAATGGAGGAAGTTTGTAGCAAAAGAGGGAAAAGAAGACCAAAGAAAACTTGATAGAAAATCCTTAAGTATTTTTGCTTTCGTACAGATATTTTTAGAGTTCTAATAACTCTGCCCTGTTGCTTATTTAACATTTGCTGATCCCTTCTTGGTTCTTACTGGAGTATTGTTACTGGTCCATATTGCCCTTGTGATGTTAAGGAAATCAGATCCTTGAAGCATTCACATGTTTAATACAAGTATCTAAAACATGCCTAGCTCATGAAGACATTATTAAGATAAGTAGGTATGAGATTCAAACACCCTGAATCTTTGCCAGTGTAACCATATACCATATTTTACATATCTTTTGCTACCAGGGGCATTTTCCTCTGTACAACTTTTTCTTTTAGTCAGTAATTGGTTCAAAACAGGATGGAAACTACTGCCAGAGGCCAATGTTTTCTTTATGCTTCTCCTCCTTCATCCTTCTCTTCTTTCTTTCCCAATTATTTTCCATTTTTCAGTTAAATAGTTGTCTCTCTGTTGTAGAAAGAGAAAAACAAAAGAGAAAAGAAGAAAGAAAGAAATAGCTGAACCAAAAGCGTTAAGTATGCTCTAGGTAATTCCAACACTCTCTTGGTGGCATATATTGGATATCTGAATTTTCAAACTACAGAATCATTATGAGATTCTAAGAACTGAAGAACCTTTTGAAATTCTCTATTACAATACTGACTTTTAGCTTCCTTTTCATTCCTTCTACTTTCTCATGTGACATCCAGTTTCCTACTTGCCCATTGTCCCACTGCCTATGCAGTTTTTTTCTTATAATTGGCTCGTTAGTTTGGCCACCCATTTCATTTCTGTTATGATTGCTAATACTTTCTGGTGTGAACATCTTCTCATCATTTTGACTTAAATACGTCTTTCTTGCTTAAACAGTTATGAAATAGTTTCTTCCTTCTATATGATATAAATCTGTCGTCATGGAAATGTTTGCCCTATCCTGTATTCAAGAAGCATTAAGATCCTCCAGTAGTCAAAAAACCCCAAAGGATCTCTAGACTAACAAGAGATCAATGATTGAAATTTTGTTATGTATCTCCAAGATATGCCATATTGTTCTTTTGCATGGATTTGAACGGTCAATAGGACTTCTAACAGTCACCTTAACATTAAGAATATCATACCATCGACCCTAACTTTGTTAGAATAAGATGCACTTAATGATGATGATCTCTTCAAGATATGAAAGACCTTCACTTATCAAGAATATGAATGTGCCTAAGATCCAATACTGAAAGAAGATTTCAATTTTGATGACACAGGCAATTGATGGGAGAAGAACTTTATGGTTTCAGTGTCAAAGATCTGCAAGATCTTGAGAACCAACTGGAGATAAGTTTAAATTGTGTCCGCATGAAAAAGGTCAGACACCACTAGTCATTATGCAACGCTTTGAAACTGATATGGCTGCAGCCTTGTCTGACAAAGACTATAACAATTAAAATGATTTTTCTACTTACATAACATGGTTATTCTGACACTGCAGGAACAGATTCTAACTGATGAGATACAAGAACTAAACCAAAAGGTTTCTCCAGATCAACCAACTGTTAGTTTTTGACAAGAACAATTTTCAGCTACATTACTAATCTTTGTTGGATTCATTACAGGGGAATCTCATGCACCAGGAAAACATAGAACTCTACAAGAAGGTAAATGTCATTCGTCAAGAAAACATGGAATTGTATAAAAAGGTATCTAGTTAAACTACAAGTTCAACCTTCAGAAATCCCAAAACAAACTCATATAAAAAAACATTTCAACTAATAACATGTTAGATTATTTTTCTGACTATGAAGAAACTTCTTGCATCAGGTTTATGGAACAAGGGATGTGATAGAAGTGACCGAAATCACCCAAAATCCATATGGTTTCAGAACTGGAGAGAACTCATATCTACCCGTCCAACTCCAATTAAGCCAGCCAGAACAACAAAGTCAAGAAATATCAGCAAGGATAAAAAGATCAAGGTACAGTTCTCTCCTCACTCAGAAAGTAATGTAGTAATACAAACGATCAATGCAGTCTTTGATCCCAATGATGTTCTGGTAACTGCTACAGGTTGCAGCTGCACTGGAGTAGCACTTAGTACTTGTACAATAGAGAATGAGTAATTTATAAACAGGCAACATTTTAGACAGGCAGTATCATAGCATGTATGTCAGAGTACAATATGCACGCACAAGCCCAGTGGTTGACTCAAGTTAGAAAAACAAACGAATTAAAAAACAAATATTAATAAACATCAATGGTGTGACTTACTTTTATCATTTAATCTAGAAGTACCACAGTGGTTGCCTTGCTCACAGGTGATCGTGCTTGGTTGTGAACAAAGTCTCCGGGATCTGACCAACGTTATGTTAGCATTCAACACTATCTCAAGAAGAGATGCCACAATATGCTTGACGAAGGGGCTTCAAGGTTGTTATAAAATTGATATGTAATTCTGTAACAAGCCCATGCTATTACATACAATATAAAGGCATTCATAGCTTACATATTCTACCCAGAGGTGGCATGTTGCACAGATGAAACAAAGACATCCATGCTTAAATTTCTCTTTATAATGCTTTTTCCTGATTTTTTTTCTTCATCAGTTACTCCCAAGACTTGAAGTAATTAGAGATGTATTAGACATTAGATAGTAGATATATGTCTTCATGTTTGTGGTATTCTTGCCAAATTAAAAGACAACAAGGAAAGAGACTTCACATTCTTCCACAAGTCAAACAAAGACTTTCTCCTAGGTAAACCATTTCAACATAATATTTCCCCTCAAATAACAATTATAAGAGTTATACACTGGGAGAAGGAGAAAATTCTTTAATTGAACCATACTATTTCTCTATCCAGGGAAAGCTTTTACGAAATAGTTTATCCTCAATCGTCTTTTCCCACAGTTGTAACAGGAATTTGCAATTGAGTCATGAAGGAACATGCAGTCACCCAAATTAGATATCTGGAAAACTAAATTTAAGATGGTATCACTCACCATCTAATAATCATAACCAACATTCAATGGTAAAAAGAACTGAACTGTTGGCAAAATGTAATTGGTTTGCATACATGTTTTTCTCTAAATCTATACACCATAAAAAACAAACAAAAAAATCAGAAAGATTCCCTTTTTATGAATTTCTTAACAGAGTGATGCCAATCAGACCAAACAAAAGTAAAACCCTTACTTACACAGTTGGTCTACTGGTACATCAACACCTTGTGGTTCTTTAGTAGCAATTGGATTCTTACAGAAATAAGTTGTGTTCAAAAAACCATTTTAAGTTTTTAACCAATATGGCATACTCATACTGGACGCTTGGAAGGATTAAGATGGTAATTTTTTATTTTATTAAATATTAGTGTTTAAAGAGGAGGAATACCAGTCTAGACATTTTCCACTCTCTCTCGACATATTTTCCTTTAATAGACCAAAAATTAGACCCGTCATCAAAGGTCAATAAACCCTGTATATAAGGACCAAATAGAACAGTATGAAATTATTGTTTAAGAGACGAACAATGTCCTTCCTCAAAGCTACCGATATATCTTAATCGTATCGTAAGTTTAGTTCCAATCTGCCCAAACCTCTTAAAATTTGCACACAGGCAACAGGCCAACATTGCTACGCACTACCCATGCAGTGATGCCATACAATATCATGATACTGCTTAAACAAGGGCACTTATCAAGCAATCAGAAGACCACCCATCAATTAATATGGTTTAAATGACAGTCCAGGGGCAAATTAAAAGTCAAAAATATAAAAAGGCCAGAGAATTCGAAAGAACATTTTTTTTCCTTGCAATTCACGCCAATTTTAGAGTGAAAAAGATGTCCAAATATGGGAACCTTTTAAGCTCAAATTTCCTCCTTTTGTTCATTAAGAAGTGATTCCTTAACTTCTTGTGGCGAAGCCAATCAGCGCAAAGATCCATTGAACAGAATGTAAATGTAGATACTGCCGACAACTCAAAATTGAAACATGCCTAGAATTTGGATTGATTCTGACCTGGAGACTCAGAGAAGAGCCGGAGAGAGAACAGAGACAGTCGTCTATTGCAACCTCTTCTCTTGGGTTTGGTGCGTGCGATTTAATTTCAAAACTATGACTAATTTTGATAACTTACGAGATTAGAAGCGACTGGGCTAATATCTTGTTCAGAATGTACATAATTAAACACACAATACATGCCATCAAGACCCCTAATAATGAATGATTTAGAAGGTGAGAGTGACTTTGACGCCCATAAATTTAACTTTGAAATTTAGGACTCGCTTATACAATTACTTCTAAATTAGTATTGGTAACAAGACAGAGTGGCCCATAAGCGGAAGAACGTCCATGGGGATGGCATTATCGTCCTTGGACATGGATAACATATTTTAGAGTTAATTAAGTGTTAGTACTAAATAAATACCGCAACTTTGCAAGATCAGTTTGAATGCATCCTATCATTATCAATGAGTTACATGATTTTTAGAAGTGTTTTAAATAAAATTTCCATTTAAACATCACTTAAATTACCTTTTTAAGTCTCTTAATGTCTAGTTGATAATAAATAAATAAACTTTCCTGAAACTATGCCCAAATGGATTCAGATTCTGAGCACATAATTGTATAGAATAGATTTGAATCCAAGTATAGTCTCATTCATCTTCCTTAATTAGATCCATTCAAACCCGATAAAGAAACAACAAATTAGTTAATAATCCGCTTTCGGAGAGGTCGATCTGAAACAAGAATGTTACTGTTTCCTGATCAGAAAGATGAGCTAGATCAAGCACAGTTCAAAAGACTTACAGTTTGGAAACACACAAAGATCATGAGAATTCATGAACCATGATCATGATTCAACGCAGATGCCTTTTAAAATCTCCAAGATTCTGGCAATGGAAATCGTAGTACTCTTCCTTGTGGCAGCCTTCATCGAAATTCTGGGAGTAGCTAATGGCGTCGTACTGAAAGCTCTGAGGCTTCGATCCGTAGATGTTTTTGCCTTCTCTAACTAGTTTCTTGATGAGCTTCCGCCATCTCCGGCCCCGGTGTTTGTCGCCGGCGGCGGGAAGACGGATGCGGGAGTATTCTTCGTGCACCGGCACGCACGACAGCGACATGCAGCCGGAGAAGTAGAATAGCCGCCGGTGGCCTGCCGGATCACTCGCCATGGATAATGGGTTGGCCGCCACAGATCGATGTAGGGTGAGCTGCCCACTTCAGTGACGATAGAAACTGGAAAAAAGTTAAACAGTAAGGTGGAGCGATGCTGTTCACTCTCTTATTTTGTGGCCCATATATAGGGACAGACAATGGTTAATCTTAAAAAAATATTTTCATTATAATTATATTTCACTTTATCTTTCATATATTCCATCTAAACTTATCATCTTAATTATCATGTTAGAGCAGTTCGGAGTTTGAGCTCTAATCTCTAAATTGTGTACTTCTTTGATTTGTCTTCCATGAGCAGCCAGTAGCCAGTTATTGGCCTGTCATTCAGTTCAGTGTGTGGTATGGACTTGTTGCATGAACGAATGAGTATATTTTGGACTTTTCCATTATCCATCCCTCCATCGATCGATCACCATAACCATAAATAAATGTAAACAATATATGTATAGACAGTGACAGACGTTTTGATGGAGTGACCGAACTCTATCGAACTGTCTATCATTATTCATTTTTAATTAAGGGAAAACTGCACTGGTGGGGACTTGAGCTGCTGCTGGCTGCCTTCATCTCCGCATGAAAGAACATGGACATGGGGAGATGAGGATGTCCGTAGCATGCAGGTGGGTTCTCTCTGATCCATTTGACGGCCATAGGCGCCCTTGGATTCCTTTCTCTTTGTCCTCATCTTTCAACCAAAACCCTTGATTGATTGTAGACGATGCGGGTCTACATTGCTCTTTCCCAGATTTGGCCTGCCCTGACCCCGGCTCGCCCCAGCATCTGCATTTCGGTTATAGGGATCAAGTTGGGCAAAATTTATATTTTTGTATTTATACTTTTATTTTTTTTATATTGTATTTTAACTTTTTATTATTTCAATTATATTTTTAAAATTAATTTTTAAATCAATTTAATACTATATTTTTTTGTATGGGATTTCATGCTGCTTTCAACCCAAATCTCGCTTTCTTGTGTTTATCATTGCATTATTGTTACAATGGCCATTAACACTTATCCATTACATAAAATAAATGACGTGGTCTTTATTCAATTCTACTATTATCTTGATATATAGTCTCTCCTTTCTTCTTCAACGAAGAGATCATGAAAAAATGGAGACTAATTAAGTGATGCTTCTTATACTTAAGATATTTTGTACTTACAGAATAGCTAACCTTTGCAAATCTTTAAAATTTTTCTAGTATACGCGTTCGTTTCTTATTTCTTCATATAATTTCATGGAATTTAGAGTTGATCAAAGATGGATATTTCTAGTATTCGAGACTTAATAAAAATAATTTATATTTAAATTTTAAAAAATTTATTTAGACATATATTCAAGGGTATCCCAGCAAGGATCATTCTTAAATATCTAAGTGGCATTCTCATATATATAAACTTCGTATGATTGGCTTTTTTGTCTTTTACTTTCCATTTGTATGATATTCATATATAATTCCTTTTTTAGTGTGGAATTCTTTTTTGGTAAAGAATTAGCTCTATTGTTTTTATACACCTATTTTGGTAGAAGAGCAATAATAATAATAATAATAAAATAATTTCCAGTTGTCTCATTGAGAAAGGAAGGGAATGGAAACTGAGAGTAATTGGTGGTTTCACTTTTGGGACCTTAATTTAAATTTGAACTTGTCCATAAAAAGCTCGTTTGGAAGATGGGGAAAATTCTTTTTTCTCAAATTGTACGAAAAAGAAATAAAAAATAAAATAAATATAAAATAAAAATGAGAGAATGACATTTTTCAAAAAAGTAAAAACATAAAAAAACTTGTTCTCCACGTTTAGAATTAATTGATTATGATTCGTCGACCCATTCTGATAGAATAATCATGAACAAAAGGGAAAAAAAATAATAGCATAATCAACAAACAATACGCAAGAATTTTTATGTGGTTCGGCCGAAATGATGCCTAGTTCATAACTATTCTCTGATAATTTTGACAGAGTAACAGTATGTATTTTTTTCATATCTGTACAATGATTTTTGTTAGTGTAGGGTATTTATAATTTATACAAGGTTCAAAGTAGTAGGGTCATGTCGTGAGGGACAATGTGTCATTATCTTCATAAAATCGAGAGAAAAAGTTATGCACCATCTGGGACCTAATTTACCACAGAGAAGACAAGCGAACATCATTTATTCTACTTCGTGGTTTTCTTTGCGAGCTGATCAGATTGACCAACGAGCTAGAAGCATCGCTAGGAGCTCGCTTGCTATCGCGACCTGAACTCATGCTTTAGCTAGCATTGTGCGACCTCGCTGAGATGTTCTTAGGCTTTAGGCTCATTGGGCTTCAAGTGGCTGGAGCTCAATCATTGGACTATTCTTAGTCCAAAGCAATCCAAACAATAGTCTAAGGCGGTTTAAAAAATACCCGTAATACTTGTAAATAAAAAAAAAATATAGAGACATTTTTGTAAATATAATTTTAATAAAAAAATTATAAAAAAATATTTATTAAATTTAAAAATAAACATAAATTTCATAATGCATTCAAATGAATTCTAAAAAAAATTAAAAATATTGTTCTAACCTCTTCTTAGAAAGAAATATGTTTTCAAATAAGAAGCGTATTTTTAATATTTTTTTAATATTACAAAATAGTCTCAAAACATTTTTAAAATTATAAAAATAGCGCAAAATTTTTTGTTTTTTGCATTTCAGAAATTGAAATGTTTCATAAATGTCGACACCCTGAGACATTTTCATGCAACATAGTTTTCTTTTCCCACATTTTGACTAAGATCACACTATTGGGAAAAACTCTTTCTTTCTTACTTAGGTGGTGTTTGTTAAAGAATATAAGAAAAAGAAAATGTCAAATATGAGAAGCATTTCAAATGTTTAACATTTTTAATGTGTTTGTTAAATTTATTTGATCATCTTCAAAAAAAACTCTCACATAGCCTCTTATTTCTCTCTTTCAAGATAAATTTATTTGGCATTCACCCTCAGATAAATTTATCTGATATTTTGTAGATAAGCCTTAATTGTTTATATGCTCCTTGTAGAATAGTTAATATCATTTAATACATTTTAAAAATTTTAAATTTATTAAAAAAAATTATTCATTTAAGTCTTATAATTAATATTATTTAATAAATTTTTAAATTATCATATATTTTGACAATTTTTAAAATTTAAATGACATTATTCCTTTCACTAATTTTTAAAATTTAAATTTCTCTCTCTCTATATATATATATTTTATTAACTAATACAATTCCTTTCACCAATTTTTAAATTATTTTATTCAATTTTATATTTTATTATAAAATATATTTTGGCCATTTTTAATTATCTAAGTAAAATTATTGTAATTCCAACAATAATCATTTCTACTTTTTAACTCTTTTTAAATCTATTATTTTTAAACATGGATTTAGAAAATAAAACATTATTTTTATTTTTTTGACAATTCATATTAATCATAAAATACTATTTTAATCATAAAATTGTTGTTGATGTTAACAAACAATTTTAAATGAATTTAACAATAGTGATATTTTAATAAAAAAAAAAAACTCTTATCTTGGTGCTTATCATATGTATTAACAAACACATAAAAAGAAAAAATATAATTATCAGTAGATTCTAAAAAATTTAACAAACAATCTGATAAAAATCTTTGAATGTTTCTTTATTTTATCTTGACCATTCCTTAGATCTCTTATTTTGCTCATTTTAACAAATATTTTCTTAAAAAAAAACAAACAAACCTCTTGAAAGCAGTGTCTAAAAAATGTTATGATTTAAACCCAATGAGAGGGATCTTTTATACTTTATAGGCAAATTGAACAATTAATGCGGGATAAGAATTGCTTGATTAATAACATATAAATAATGAGAAATATGACGTGTAAAAATTTATGTTGTCTTCTGATATGTCATAAGGCAAATTTATCGTGATAGTCATTCGATCCTACCCAGTCACTCCCACCCACCAAAAGAATTAATTTAAACTCTAATATTCAACTTGAGTCTTTGAATTATTTTGGGGGATGAAATTTAACCCCAAAAAGAAGAAATTTAAATGAGCAAGTGACATGTTAATTAAAAGAAACATCACCAAATTAAGTTCACAAGTTACATGGATGGCACCTACTTGATGGCAATATTTATATTTCCAAATGAAAAATTCCTCACTCCATCAAAATAAAAATAAGACAAATAAAACAAATTCTTCTTCTCAAACAAAATAAACAAAAACATAATATCCAAAAAAAATTAAGGGAAAATAAAAAAACACACTCCCAAAAGAAAAAACGAAAAAATTATTATATACAGACATCCACACACGCTGGATGAGAATCTATGGACTGACAGAGAAAAGATCCACCGATCAGAGAGATCAGATTTGATGGCTTGTTGCCACCGCGCCGTGCCCACCCGACCTTCCACCTTCATCTGTCGCCACGTGTCCAATGCCACCATCATCCGGGCCCACTCCGCCCACCATTCTCCTCACGTCCGCACCGAATCCCAGCTTTGGCTCGGCGACGAAACCGTAAACCGGCTGCTGCCCGTACACGATTCCCGGAACCACGTAAACCACCTGCCCCGCCGATCCTCCTCCGGTTGTCACGTGACTCTCGCGTGAGAATGTCCCGTGATACAAGCCACCATGGGTGGTGACCTCCAGCGGAAGAACAGCCTCGGGTCGGGTCATGCCATGATCCGGAGGAATCTCACATTTAGGAGTGGAATGGGTTTGATATTCACCGTACTGGTAATCCTTGTCGAACCCGAAGAGGAAATCCGGGTTCAACTGTGAGGACGCCGGCGTTTTAGCGGGCTCGGGTTTGGCAGGCGGGTTCGGGGAGAAGAGGAAGATCCGGAGCCTTGCTGGCTTGGGCGATTGATTGCGGATTCGGTCGTATTCGTCCATCATGTGGGCGAGATCGTCGTCGTTGATCACCGAGACCAGAGCATCGAGATCTTCTCCAGGCAACTGGTACTTGAACGAGACGTCGGCGGGGACGTTGCAGAGAGAGACCAGCTTGGAGACGACATCGGAGAGCTTGACGCGGCGATCGACGGAGAGGATCTTCGTGTCGCCGCCGAGATAAGCGAGTTGGTGGTCGTGGGGGCGCGGTTGGATCTTGCCGCCGTAACTGCACATCAGCTTCACCTTGTAATCAGGTTTGGTGTTGGCATGGTTGTCTTCCATGGAAAGGAGGAATTATTGTGAATCGGAATTGGAATCGGAATCGGAAGCGAAGTTGCAGATTCGGAGAAGACGATGATCTTCTAGGGAAGGAAGGATGCGCAGTGAAACGGTTTATTCATGGTTTGCGGAAATGGATATAAACTGAAACACGCAGTGGAATTAATAGGGTTTTTGTGCCGTGGGGTCCACACGGAAATGATATTTTCATTCTCCCTACACCGAAAGAAAAGAAGAAAAGAATTTATATTTTTTTAAAAATATTTAAAATACTATATACACCATGAATAACGTTTCCTCAATCCAACTTTAAAGGAATGTTTGATTATATTATTTAGAATTTAATTTTAAGTAATATTGTCTAGAAAATAAAAATCATTTTACCCTTTTAAAAAATAAATTTTATAAAAAGAAATTTTAAATGGTTCTACTATACATATTTTTTCATGAAAAAATTAAAAATATTTAATTATTTTTTATAAAAAATGTATAATAATTACATATTTTTCATGAAAAATGTGTACAATCAAACACACTTTAAGAGAAATGTTTGTTTTGATTGATTATCTTTTTCTTCTTTCCCTACTTTTCGGATTGCAATAAGTCGAATCCTTCACGATTGATTTGATAGTTTACTTGATAAAAGTTCATTTAAATTTGTTTATTATAATAAATGAGATAAATCTAAGTATAATTTTTAATCTTAATTTGTAAATAAATTGAGGTTGAACTTAATAAATCTTATTTAGTTAAATCTCATGAATATATTAGATTAGAAACTCAAAAATACTAAAAAATTCAATTAATGTCTCGTAAATATATTTAATTAAATAGTGAATAAACTAATTTATTGATATATTAATATATTTATTTATAATTTTATAAATATATTATTTAATATTAAATTCGAGCTTAAACTTCAACTCAAACTCAAGCTTAAAAACTAACTGACGAATTGAGACTAAACACATTCCTCGAATTAATTTGATTCAATCCTACCAAATTTCCTCTGCCCCTGGTGATGGACTTCAATTAGTAGAGTAATTTAGGTTAAAGGGAGAAGTAATGAATTAAATATTATTTATTTAAATCAAGAGAGGACTATACTTTGTGTTGGGTCAGGGGGGAGAGTGGGCTCTATAAAAAAGACGACTTTTTGAAGTGGTGTCCCAAGGCCTTGGACATTTTTCATTTTGTGAACTTTGATTAGGACGCAAAATAAATGCTTGCTTCGCAAGTATCACACAGTGAGTCATGTTCATGTACTGTGGCAGTGGCAGCAACAAGACATAAAAATGTTATTTTTTTTAATTAATTCCATAAAGATTCCGTGTGGGGCATTATTATGTTACTAGTCCTACTCTCCTTGGTCTTGTCACACAAACTTTAGTGGTTTTTAATAAATAATTATTAGTATACCCTTTTAATAAAGGGATGGAAATAAATTAAAAATATTTTTACCTATTATATTATTATTATTTGTCTCTCTTTTTTTCTATTTATTTTCCGTTTTTCTGTAGGTTAGTTTGACTAAATGACCTTTGAAAAGTCATAATTTTATTAATTATTCTTATTATTATGATGGGTGCGACACTTTAGGACTGGAATATACTAATCCGGGCTTAGGTTTGACTGTAGAGTGCCAACCAACCGTCCAGTCAAGCTCCATAACCCTAACTTCCAAAAAGTCCAACCAAATCCCTATAAATATCTTTTTTGCCATTTGATTGTTAGGCTTTGATTTGTTTTTTCTTTAATGTGACAAATGATTTGGACTAGAGTGTGACATTAAAATAGATTATAGAATGCGATATTCTATTTGCTACTTAGGAAATAATTATAAATATTTTGGACGTTACCCTAACTCTCAGATGATAGTATGTCCTATTATTGGACTTGGTATATTAAATGATTATTAAATTATAATTGCGGCCAAATTAAACTCTTATATGAAAAGGAAACTTTTGCCACGCAAGTCTTTTTAATATGTTCTAGATTATTCAATATAAATGTAGTAGATGGAATGGTGTTTAATGATGTATAAGGGCGGATCGCCCTAGGCTTCACAATTAAAATTAATTTTTTAATATAAAAAAATATTTTTTAATAATAACTTAGTTAGAAAAAATTACAACTCATCCCATAATTTATGATGTGTAATTTTATATCTAAAAAAAAAAATTTAACCTCCTCTTATATAAATTTATGAATCCGTCCTCATGATGTAAACTCTTAAAATGCAAATGAATGACTATATATATCTCCACTCATTTCATTTTATATTGAACTCATTTTCTACTAAATTAGAGTTTTTTTTGTCTAAAAACTTTCTTCAAATATTATGATCAAATCGGGTTATGAGTATAGACTTTTCTCTTAGTAAAGGAGACAAGTTTGTGAAAAAATAACTTAAAAAAAATAATTTAATATTACGAAGAATTATGATTGGTTATTAAGGATTGTATCTTTAAGGCCCAAAAACATTGGGGGCGTGACATTAAGCTCATGCACTTACATACCTTCACCAATTTTAGAAACATTATTGTCCTTTAAGACAACATAAATCAGATATTAAAATAATAATAATAATAATAAAGTCCTAGCACCAAAGGCCCGGGGACTGGGGCTCAGGCCCATGATTTGATTTAATTTGAATGTCTTCAACTTTGGGGAGACTCGTTCCCTAATAGTTTTCGTACTCTCTTAATAGTTTTTATATAAAAAAATTCAAAACTTTGCCTACCCTAAACACAACTTGAACCTAATGTCGTAAATAAGACAGACAAGTCATTTGTGGGTGACTCAATATTTGACTTAACAAAATTTTATTTGTTAAGATAAATAAATTGGACTTAAATCTAATTTTAAAACTCGATTTATAAATGAATCGAATTTGAATTTAATAAATTTTGACTCATTAAAATTCAAGAATATGTTCGATTCGAAGTTCGTGAATATCTTTAAACAAACTCGTTTATAAATATATTAATATTTATTTATAATTTTATAAACATATTATTTAACATAAAATTATCAAACTTTAAATTATTATAATAATATGATTAATTTGAATATGTTTAAAATTATTATATATATTAATTTAATTATTTAACATAATATAATATATGTATATAATAAAATAAAATAGTAAATTACGTTTGTTATGCTCAAGGGTAAGAATATAAGATTTTGACGATAATAAAAATATTTTACGACATAAATATATTTTATCAGCTTCTTGTGAAGAAAAATACATATTTTTCATGGCTATGTATCTTAAGTCGACTGATTATTTAGCTTAAATCGATTGAAGTCAAGAAAAATGATTCTAAGTATAACTTAAATCAACCGCAGTTGGCCAAAATCTTGGTCTTTTGTCATAGGTCAAACTTGCCTTGGACCAAAGTTGTGCGATTGGTTGCTAGACAACTTCGATTGACCAAAGTAATGTCTTCGGTTGACCAAACTCCAACGGTTGCCTCTATTGTACTTTGTTTTTTGCATTTTTTTTTTTTTTTTGTTACATGCTCAAAGGTATATTTGTACAAAATATTTTTCACCTTGTACCTTAAAATCATATGCTGATTTTTTCAAGTAAAAAAGTAAAATCCCTTTTTGAAAAAAATATGTTCTGACTTTGCTTTTGTAAATTTTGATTTTATTGTCTCTAACTCTCATAATTTTTTTGTCTCAAAAAACTTATGGCTATTCTTATTATCAAGTTGTCTCCTCAACTTTCTCACGTTAATCTTTCATACAATGTATTTTCTCTGTTATGTTTGTAAGCCAAGATACCTACAAATGCTGAAATACTTTAGTCGAAGACTAGAAAAGCTAAAGAATTTTTTGAATTTCAAAATTGCTCATTATCCTTCTTTGTAACAATTAGTTCTCTGGAGATGTATATATATAGAGTGAATATGAAGTCTAAAATAGACAGAACAAACTGTTGGAAGAGCATTCAAACAAAAGTAAGAAAAATCAAAGTATTGGAAGTGTGTTGGCTGGTTAAATTCTCAATTACTGGTTACTTATTTGAAATTATCTCTAGTTGAAAGTTTGTTGTTTTACCCACTTGTTATGTGAGGAGTTTGTATTTACTAGCAGTGTATTAGTTTTGTTTAGACAATAAATTGTATGTTGATTCTAACTCCAATTAAAAGGTAATGTTATATCTCCCTAATAAAACCTCAATCTCAAATTTGAGAGAAAGAACTAAACTCTTTAAAGCTGAATCTCTATAAAAACTCTCTTGTTCCTTGTGATTGTTTGATTTAAATTTTCTTATTCTTGCTCAATGACTTTTTATTAAAATCATAAATTTAAGAGTTTTCAACAAAGTTAAGATTATAAATTTTTGAAAAATCCAATTCATCCCCTTCTTAGGTATTTTTCTAGGCAACAAAGTTTAAATAAAATAATAGATTTTGACAAACTTGAGTTTGAGATGTCCAACAAGCGTTCGAACTCCTGTCGAGATCGAGCTCGCCAAGTTTTAAGGCTCAAGCCTAAAAATTGGCTCGCAAACCAAGTTTGAGATTAGCAAAATTTGGCTCGGGTCCATTCAATTGCAACCTTACCTAAATCATTTTTGGGATACTTTTATAAGTAAAATATATATTTGTATATTCGGGAACACATTGTAAGCACCCCCGCCCGGATATCCCAATCGCCCGGTCTATCTGAACGAAAGCGCTTACATAAGAGAAGAGAAATAAACACAAGACAAAAATACCCTGACATGTATACATAAAAAAAATACTACAGCGGAAGCAAAACGATATACATGCACGCCCACAAGTACCCCGCTAGAACAGCGGTCAAAGAGTATATAAAAATATACATACACCTGTGCCAACAAATAAAAGATACAAGGAACAACCCGACACAGTAAAAAATGAGAGACATAACTCCCAACAAAACATCAGAGACAATGGGGGCAAGCTAAATGTACACCTACCGACACGGCTGGCTGCTAAGTGGAACGATCCTCGCCCTCGCCCTTGCCCTCGGCCTTCGCTTTACCCTTACCTGGAATGATGAAAAGTAAGGTGAGTCGCAAGACTCAACAAGTTTATAAGAAAATGAAGGCTATACAGTAAATCGAGGAGATCGCCCTAACACAATCCCGCACGTACACACAAGCCATGTGACGCAACAATACAATAGTGCAGCATAATAATAGCACATACCGATCCTTGGGGCCCACATAAGACACCTGGCACCCAACTCCCATACCAACCTGCTGCTACCCTAAAAGACAATATAGATCTCCAACAAACCTGTGCGCACTGTCCCGGGTCGGTACTCCCGTCACCCATATCCATGTCGGTACTCCCGACACCCGAGCCATAGGCTCCCTCGGAACGGTACTCCCGTTCGAGAACTAAATACTATCAGTAACCATGCAATGCACATAACAATGCAATGGCATAGTGAGCATCAACGTGATACACTGACGCCCATACATCCAAGCATCAGGCCATGCTCCGCCCATATAGTAAACCACACGCGATGCATATGCCCGTGCTGGATGCATCATAACTAAGCTAGGATGTCCTTGACCAAGCATAACCAGATCATGAAAACCCCAACATGCAGCCTGTACCCATGTGCACACCAAAACATGCAACAAGAATAAAATGATATCAGTCATGCTATAATCACGTAACGGCAGAGTCAGTCAACAGTGCTTGGCACCGGTCAACAGTCAGTGGATAAGAGAGACCAGCCGACGACCTAAGATAGACCGTACGACAGTCACTCCGTCACCGATCAACCGATCCTTGCCCCCACTGCCCAACCGTTCTAGCCTATAAACAACCAAAATCCATAATAATGCCCGAACAACTAAGAACCTAGCCCCGAGTGAGTACAACATTATTCCCACAGGCTTGGGGGTGGCACAAACCCCCGTAGGCAACCAACGATTAAAATCCTCGAGTCTAGTTTAATAAATTAAATTTAAAAATAAACCGTTTAAAATTTCATAATTTATTAACAGCCGAAACAAACGAAGAGAGGTCAAATAAATTAACAACGAAAGAAACGTTGAGAAGGGCATAAAGAACTTGCATTTACGAGGATATCCTTAGGCTTGTTTTGGCCAAACGCGGTAAAAATTATACACACTGCAATATTCAAATTATTTACCAAAATTAACAAATTTGAACTCTAAACGAAATTCCGACCGTACATAATATTAATTACTAGCTTGCCTACATACCTAGCAAATTAAATCTAGATTTAAACTTGATTTAATCCAAATTTTAGCCCCAAATTTCTCCCACGCGCACGCTGCTTTTCTCCCAAAATGTTTGTTGTTTCTGCTGCATTAAAAACGCCCAATTTGGGCTTTAAATTGGTGCAAAAATGAGCGGAGGAGAGGGCGCCACGTGGCAGCACGCGGGCCAGCCATTGGAGGCCACCTTCCTCAATCGAAACGACGTCGTTTCGACATCCAAGACTGATTAAAATCAGTCAAAATTCCAGCCTCGCACGCCTGCCCACCCGCGGATTCGAACCCACGCCAGCTGCCTGGCCCCCTCGCGCACGCCCGCACGCCACCTTCAACATATATACACTTTACATTATATTTAAGGTGACTTTCGGCCCTTTCTGAACTTCGCACCAGCACCCCCTTATCTTTTGAAATTCACACGTACGCCTCTTAATTAATTACATTAACACCCGGAACTTATAAAAATTTCACAATTTAATTTATTTAAATTTTTTTCTTATTCCAGAAATATTAGAATTAATTACCTTAATTTCTTATTTTCTTAAAACATCAAAAATTATTATTTATAACAACAAATTATTTTAATATTCTTTTTAATTTAAATTACCCCAATAACGCATATTTAAATTAAATTGGCTCGTTACAATATTAGTTAGGGATGTGGATATGATGTATATGTAAAATGTGTATTACATAACTATTATGTGTATAACATAAAGGATGTGTTATATGCATGAAAAATATGTGTAATAGTTATATAATATATATATTTGTGCCTGAAGTATTTTATAGATTAGAATATAATACCAAATTTTGAAAACGAAAACTGAAGCCCAATTGAGAGAGCAAAACCACAAGCACGAGGACAGAACAAGAAAGAGCTGATCTGAAGATGATATATACCTAACATTTTGCATGGATTTCCACTCAAATATATCTGTGTGGGAGTGGTTGCATTGATAAATAGTACCCCCACTCCATCTTCATCCTCACCCTAGCCTTCCATTCTAGGGTTCTTGTAAATCTCCACGTGCATCTATTATCTTTCCTATTTAGTATTTACTGAATCGAATATCACTTGTTATGTAATCTATTATATAATATTAAAAACAAAATACAAAATGCTAAAAGGTTAGATTGTACGGAAACAAAAATAAAAAATGAATATAATACGAAACGAAAAATTGTTCAAGAAATAAAAATCGAAAACACGAGAAAATGTGTAAATAAAAAATATAGAGATATTTTTGTAAATATTATTTTTAATATAAAAATTATAAAAATAATTATTCAATCTAAAATAAACAAAAATTTGATAATACAATCAAACTAATTTTGAAAATAAATTTCAACAAAAATTAAAAATTTTAAGTTAGAGATGACTTCCATCTCCAAATCAGAAATACATTTTCGATATTTTCTTAATATTATAAAACGACCATGAAACATTTTCGTAATTATAAAAATGGTCCGAAAACATTTTTTAGAGTTTCGAAAATGTCGAAGCAATGCACTTGAGATGTTTTAATGCATCATAAGAAAAAAGGGTTAAACAATATCAAAATCAATAGCTATCTGAATTTTTTCTTAAGGGAACTGCTAATGGGTACTGATATATCAAAATAACATGAGAAGATTTACGTGTTTTGAATACTTATATAAAAAATTATATTTTGTATAAGAAAGAGAGCTAATCGTAAGGTATTCTTAATGAGTTCTCCTGTCAAACAGTCCAATAACTTATGAGCTATTTATACTTTTTTAAATCACACATAAATAAATTCTAAAATAATCAAAGTCTGAAAATCTAATTGGATCACATTAATTAAGTGGATTTTACCAGTTTGATCAACTTATTTTTTCACAATCCAGAATTTCAATAAGTGGTAACCAATTTACAAAATATATATATATCTTATACTTCAAAACATTTTATTATTAATATATATATTATATAATAATAATTCTCAATTTTATTAAAATAGAGCCAATTATATAAATATTAATATACCGTACTAATTTATTCCTATCTATCTGGTATCTTTCCTAGGACTTTCATCAATTTTATCTTGTCGTACAAAACTATTTGTTTAGTCTAAAGAACCAAAAAAAAGTTAAAAAAGGGGACTTTATCAAACCTAAACTGATTGTAAGGATACCCAATTAGATGAGAAAAGATGTGGTGGCTGATGGCTGGAGGCTATAGCCAAGGTGGCTATGGACTTTTATCAAACCTTTTGGGTTTGATTTGATATTGTTTTGAGCTTCTGGTATATTCGAATGTACCTTGTATAGGGTTGGTGTAAGAATAGTTAAAAAGAGGGTTTGGCTGGAATATAAAATAGAACTATAGGACACACACTAAATAAATCCATCAAATATATTGTTCATGACGCCCTACTTTTTAAGAATAGGTGCAAGCACAAAGAAAGGGATCGAAAAGTCTATTAAAAAAAATTATAAAAATAAATTAAAAATATAAAAAATTATTAAATGATCAAGAATAAGAGACTAGTTAGAGTGACCGAAAGACTCTGGTAAGGGACTGGTATGGTCGACAGATTGGTAAAATCACTCGACGACTAGTATGATCAAGAGACTGAGAAGATCAACTCAAGTTGCTTACAAATCTATTAGTCTCATGTCCTTTACAAATAGAAGACCCCTCCTCTAATAAAGATGTGTTCAAAATTCTACATTTATTGGAATTTTATTTTTTTCACATTTTACGTACTCATTTATAGACTAGCTCAAGTATCAAAAAGTCAGCGTAGAAGACTCACTCATACCTTTAATTGGTTTTTTTCTTGCAAGTCATTCACATACCCTAATCAAGACACTTTTTGATACAAATAAAATATAACATATTAACACGTAAATATTATTAAAAATGTCACACTTAACTATTTAAATAAACTTGCCATCAACGCCTCAAAATCATTTTTATTTATTCAATCAAATATCTGCGATGCCATCTTCCATTAGCAGCCATTTGCCCATTGGCAAAAGGTAGAAAATTTCGGCTTTCCAATTGTAAAATATATTTTTTATTTTTGTAATCACATAAACTTTTTTCTACCAAGTGGCATAATAGTAATATACAAATAACTAATTAGCTAGCTAATATTAAATATACAAGGGAACAGCTATCTGCGGCGGCTTCGGTGGCGGCGGCTGCTTGTCCACCTCCAAGGCGAAACTGGCTGGTGGCGGAGGCTCGCAAGGACACGGCAATGCTATGAACTTCGGTATCTGATCGCCCGGCATCAGCACCGACACGCTCCCGCTTCCGTTTGGCTTCCAACTCTGGTTTTCACAAAAACAACTAATCCATCATTCATTATTCCGTTCAAGATGGGAGAAAGTGGAAAAAAAGGAGGAATATAATATACATATATATGTATATATTACCACGTCGGTGGGTTTAGGTTTGGAGGGCGACGATCGATCGTTGTCGGAGGATCGGCGGAGGGATCGGAGCTTGTCCCAGTGGTAGCAGCAGGAGAAGACTCCGCTCAAGGTGAAGATGATGATCAAGAGGAGGGCGATGCCCAGAGGGAAGCCCAACGACGGCCGAGACGCGTCGATGTCGGTCGTCGTCGTCGGAGCATAGTGAGGACTCTCCATCTCCATCGCAGGAAGAACTACTGTAACCGAGTCTCCTTCCTTCTCTCATGTGCAGAAGAGATGGAAAACGAAAGAAAATAGCTGCTTTGCGTAGGAACTCCGTAAGCTTTTGAATGCGAGAGCAATTATAAATTAAATAGGGTTTGTGGTAGAGTTGGCACGCGAGGACAAAACCAAGGGGTTCGGGTTCGGGTTCGGGTCCGGGTCCGGGTTGTCCGTGGCAACATTAGAATAGTAGCGCTTGGCATGGTCCATGGCCATGCCTTATGGGTTGAATCTTCCGTGGTTTATGTAATAAATCTCACCTAATGCAATAAAGGGTTATCATGTATCTTGTCCCAAAAGGTGAATCACTTATCCCAGATGTCCTCATATTCGGCCCGATAGAATGTGAGGAAGTTAATCATGGTGACTCAACCGGGCACAATAGCTAGACCAATGTTCACTGCGCACAAAAAGCCCCTCATTTTGAGAAATTGCTCTCACATTACCGCTGGCGAGACTCGATCTTTAGTCTTTGTCCCAAACTTCACCTTGGAGGCACTTTGTGCTCTCAGCTGAGGCTATCATGTATCTTAATTATTATTTATTAGGATAGTTTTGTTAAAATGAATCACATAAAATTATATCAAAATAAAATTAAAATATTTTGATGATTAAGATAAAAATAAAAAATATTTTAAAATTTCTATCAAGTTATTTATTAAATTTTTTAAAATATATTGGAAAACATATAAATTTATTTTTTTATCTAAAAAATCTCATATAATTTTAACTAAAAAATAAAAAATAAATTTATCTGAAAAATCTCAAATAAAAAGTCACTTAAACTTCTTTTCAATAAGTTGTCAAATAAATTTAATAAACACAATCAACATCACTATTATCTAAAATGCTTTGTATGTATTACTTTTTCCAATTCATATCTTAATTAACAAATATTATTTAAAAAAATAAATTACTTGACGAGGGACTTACACGGAAGAGTACAATAGACTAGGGTTACAATTAATAGTACAATTTAAAAGGAGCTAACGTCATAAAATATATAAATTTAAGTAAATAATCAATGAAACCATTAATTAGAGATATCAATTAAACTGGCAAAGGGATGGTAGAATAATAATAGCAGATTGTGCATTTGGCCCATTAAATCTTTTGCTTGACAGAATTTAGGAAAATTCCATATAACCCCATGGGAATTAGTATTTGAAGGCATTTTGTACTGGGCATCATCCATTTAGTACGTACGTGTAAAGTACATGTCGTGCCCTCACTGTGCCCTTCACCAAAAATTCAAAACTGAACTCTGTTACTGTGGCCATCACTCAAAAGCCTGAAAGCAGAGCCGCTGACCATTACAGTGCAAACTGCAATGCCTCCAAGATGGGCCCCCACCACCACCACCACCACCAGTAACGCAAAATTGTTTCGCTTCGGACTTCATCAATTTTCCTATTTACTTAGTATAGTATAATGATCAGGTCCTTACTGCTTGCTTTTGCTAGCTCTATATAGTCAACAAAAATGGCTTCATTGTTTCATGTTCACACTACTGCAACCTCTCTGCGTGGTGAAATAAGGATAATGATTTGTACAGCCTTGTATGCGTAATAGAAGATGCAAAGATTTAAAACAGTTCAATTTAAGAAGATCATGGGCCCAATACTTGATGAGGCCCATCATCAAAGCTGGGCTCAGATCAGCATCTGCTGTGATGCATACCAGAACACTCAATTAAATTTGTAAATTGCATTTCTTCTTTGCAAAAAGTATTAAAACATAGCAAGGGCAGTTTTAGAAAGTAATTAAGAATACAAAATAATTTTTTAAGATTTATTATTTTAAAATTTTCTGTACCTTTAATCATTGATACAAATAAAAGATTAAATACATTACCTTCCCAAGATTGAGAAGAAGAAAAGGCAGAGACGTGTATGTAAATAAGCAAAGGCAAGAGAAGAAAAAGAAAAGAGAACGGTAGTCATGGAATAAATCTCCAAGCCTGATGCATGATTTCATCGTTTACGAAAGGGCGCAAGGACCACATCAGGTTGTAGCTCTCCAGTTCTCCTGAAGACGACTTGAGATTCAGTGAAGATATTATCTTTTCCTGCAACAAAGGCGATGGATGATTTTGCTCAGTTACTTCTTTCCAGACTCTTTGAGATCTCATTATACCAAAGGCAACACAGTAATAGATATATCCAGAGTTAGTGTATTATTGAATCGAAGCTCAGTACCTGCATATTGAAGTCCTGCTTCACCATGCTGTATATAACACCCATCGTGGTAGCATAATCAATAACTTCTGGTTTTTGAGGTTCACAAGAAGATGTCGCTTCATCCTAAGGAAGAAAGAACTACAATGTCACAATTCAAAAAGGAAACCAATATAGTAAAAAAAAGGTTCGAATATCTATCCTCTCGGGTTGTGCTCACAGTTGCCTAGGAAAAGAAAAATGTGAAATAGATAGAAGATATGCCAAAATCTTTTATTTATGGGAAATAAGTAAAATGGAAGCCCCGCAATGGTTCTGGCTATCAAATGAAATAAATAAACAGAAAGATGAACATAAACATGGAGCAAGGATATAAAGAGAGTGCACTACCTTATAAGAGTTAACTGGTTCTAAATCAAACTCATTTTTTATGGCCGCTTCCTGCAAAAAATGTGCTTTGCTATCATTTGTAGTTTGCATTACCCCCGTCATTTCCTTGACAAGGCCTTCGAGTTCATTCACGGTGCTCTTGGCTGCAAACAACATCAATTTTGAACACAACGTGATTGGAGAAAGTCCAGATGAATTAATTTTAAAAAATGGCGCAAGTTAAAATATACCAATATAACTAAGAAACAGCATTATAGACTTAAATAGAACATCCATCACAGATCACACCCTCCAATGCGAAATAAAGGGCAACCCTGATGCATGAGGCTTCCCTCTTTGCAGAAGTCGAGGGAATGTCATGTTACTTCTCTTACCATTTCTTTCCATTCTATTATGCACCATTCTGTTCTCTACCCCACACCTTTGGCCCTTCTTTCCCAAACAAAACATAAAGAGTTTCTTATCAAATTTTTCTTGGTCCTGCTTTACCTTTTTGGTACAGACTAGTTCCATTCCAGCCACTTTCCTCATGGCATGCTCTATTGGTCTTTAATAAAATTACAAACCTCATCTTCAATAAAAACCCCTCCGACCATATTATAAATAATCTCATTTTTAAAATTATTTTTTTATGGACACTCATCCATTGTAACATCTTCATCTCTATTACATTCATACTTTGCACATGTTGGTGCTCTACTATGCTACACACAATCATATAATTGACTTACACAATTTTTTATGTTAATCCCTTCAGATATATGGAACATCAAGAAATATTGAAAAAAATTCAGAGGTTTACCTTTAGTTAAGTGGTCAAGAAGTCCAAGTTGGCATGTATGTACTTCCATGCAAATCCAAACCCATAGAGGAAAAAAGGTCAATACGGTCCAGTAGCACCATCAGAAATTCAGGAACTGAATAATAATAATGATACCTAAATACAAATAGACAAAGCCAAAGCAATAACATAAAGGAAAATTGTAATGACCCGTTAGTGGGTCTAGGTGTTATGGGTATTTTAGTTTGCACATTAGAGTTGTTGCCTTTATTAATTAATTGTTAAGAATATTATATGAGTTGGTAATGGGGGTAAATTAATGAAAATAATATTTGGTGTGAAAAAGTCTCAAAGTTGTGGGCTAAATGGGTTTGGGCCTTATTTGAATTAGACCATTGATAAATAATTAAATCTTAAGTGTAAATGAATTGGGTTGAACCCAAATCTCAAGAAAAGTCCATTGGGCCTTAATTGGATTGGGCCATATATTTTGACTTGGGCTTGGGCTATATATTTTGACTTGGGCTTGGGCCATGGGCATAGAGAATGGTATCTTAATTAAAAAGAAAAAAAGATTAAGAGAATGGTAAAATGACCAAAATGGGTAAGAGATATGTGAATTGTGTGTATTAGTACGAGGGGCAAATTAGAAAAAATGAAAAGGGAGATGGATTGGAAAGAGTTGGGAGACAAGTTTTCCACATTTTTCCCTCCTTTTCTTTCTTCTTACTTTCTTGTTCCCTTCTTTTTCTCCCTCTCCCGATTGTCTCTTCTTCCTCCATTGTTCTTCTTCATTAGAGCTTCAAGTGGAGAATTTCCAATTTGAAGGGTGTCTTCATCTCTTTGGATTTAACAACCATCTAAGGCAAGTTCCCTTCCTTCTTGTTTCATACGCAAGATCTTCTTCTTCTTCTTCTCCTTATGATTGTGTAAGTTCTTCTTCTCTTGTTTATCTTTTAATGCAAGTTCTTCAACCTTGTTTCCATCTTAGAAGGCTTGTTTCCTTCATTTTTAAGTTGTTGCTCTTAAATTCTTATTCTCGGATTCACTGACCCTGTTATGTTCTTTGGTCTATAACTCCTTGTGTTTATATTCAAATTGAGATCCGTTTGTTGGGTTGTAAACTAGACATCTTAAGCTTCATTTTAGACACAAGAATCGAATTTTTTGACTAAGATTTGATCATGTTATAGCCTTGTAAATCCCTGCTAAGATCTGGAAATTTTACTGCTTTCGAGTAAACTGACCTTGTTGTACTCTTTAGGGTATAACTCTCTGTGGTTATATCCGATTCAAGATCCGTTTGTTTCTGTATAAACTAGACTTGATAATCTTCATTTGGTAAATTTTTTAGAATTTTTGGCTATGTTTTGAGCCTACAATATCCTTATAAATTCTTGCCCAGAATCTGGAAATTTTCTGCTCTGTTTTTGAATAATCTGTTCTTGCTTCGATTTTTGGGGTATAATGCTCTGTGGTTATATCCAAATTGTGATCCATTTATTTTTTCTATAAAATAGACTTCATGGGCTTCGATTCGGTATAAGATTTGAAATTTTTGGTTATGATTTGTACCCATAACAACCTTGTTGAATTCTATGTAGAATTCTGTAAATTACTGTTACAAATTCTGCTTTGTTTCGGTTTTTGTGGAATATCTCCTTGTGGTTATTTCCGATTTCAAATCCAGTTGATGTTCCAGAAACTAGACTCATTAGGATTTGATTTGGTATATCGTTTGTGGTATTTGACCAAATATTGAGCCCAGATTGGATTTTTGAAAATATGCTTGAAATCTGAAAATTTCTGAAATATGTTGTTATTCAACTCTTCCTATGTAGTCTATCATTCCTACGTTTAAAATTATGATTTTTGTATAGTTCTTCCATTGTTTTTTTGAATTATTCTTGATAACCCTCACTGTTGGATAAAAGGGTTTTATTTTCCTTATTTCGATAAATCTTGCAATATTAATTCGTTTTCTTGTTGAACATTGCAAGAATCTAAATAGGATTTTGTGTCACCCTACATTTCTTAAGGAATGACATTTATTCATTAGGGTCTAGTGTCATGCAAGATTTAGTGTTTCTTGCGATTATTATTGGGGTAAAAATAAACCGTAAATATTGGTTTGGGCATTTCTATAAGTATGAGTAAATAAATGTATTAAAATTTACCCTGTGATGCATGATTAAGCATGATTTGAGATTTTTCTTAATCATTGAGGATTGACATGAAATGGGGATATGCATATGTGATGCATGATTATACTGATTTGCGCACCTATTATTTTGCGCGACGGCTAAGTCCATGGATGAGAAAGGATATCCTATGAGCGCTTGACGCGGGTGAGGTGGCCATCAACCCAGAAGGCGTGGCTCAAATTGTTATCATTTGTTAATGTATTTTCATGATGCATATATATTCATGAATGGATATATATATATATATATATATAGGCCGTGAGAGCCTTGAGAATTATGCGGAAAAATTCCCTACTATTGGTGCATATGCATGAGCATGGGAACGAGTGCATAATATATGTAATAATCACGACATGGGAAATTAATGTAAACGGAGAACTTATGAGTCGCGTTATACTAATATCTTCTCATAGAGTTGTTTATTCTATCTTGATTATCCCTGCCTTTGATTCTATATCTCCATGCTTTATAAATACACTTGCTGAGCCTTGTGGCTCACCTTGTTTACTCTCATGTCATTCCAGGTACAAGTAGAGCAGTGGTTGAGGGCGAGCCCAGTGGGGCTAAAGCCCAGGGTTAGAAGTGTACAGAGACCTTCCAAATTAGATGGTCTATGTTAGCATTTGTGATGAGGGCAAGTGTGAGGAAATTTTATGTTGTAAAATTTGTTAGTGCCCTTGTATTTCATTTTGTTTAGACTATGGTCTAAGATGTTGTAAACCTTTATGTTAGTTTCCGCTGAGTTTATCTAAGGATAGTATTATGGTGTTGTATGTTATTGTTCTATATCACACTTGTGATGACCTCCTTTCGGATATCCTATGCTAGCGGGACTATCCGATAGTGGGCCACTACAAAAATTCTATTCACAGCCACATTATTGCTCTTCACAGCCACTCCCGCCAAAATTCACCCCACATCTTTTAAAAATCCTATTTTACCCTTCCTTTTACTCTCCTCCACAGCCACAGCGCAGCCACCATCTGCTCCATCTCTCTCATTGCACCCATCTCTCTCTCACACCCATCTCTCTCTCTCCCCCGAATACACACACACACAAACACACACACAGATATATACATATATACACACACACTCACACACACCTATACACACACACACACAAGAAAACGCATGGCAGCGGCCATGGAACCTGGTTCCAGTCGGGAACTCTTGGGTTCCCCGACTGCTGGCAGTCGGGAACCAGGTTCCTGTGGCCATGCGTTTTCTTGTGTGTGTGTGTTTGTGTCTATATATATATAGGTGTGTGTGAGTGTGTGTGTGTGTGTGTGTGTGTGTGTGTATGTTTGTGTATTCGGGGGAGAGAGAGAGAGATGGAGAGATGGTGTGAGAGAGAGATGGGTGCAATGAGAGAGATGGAGCATATGGTGGCTGTGCTGTGGCTGTGGAGGAGAGTAAAAGGAAGGGTAAAATAGGATTTTTGAAAGATGTTGGGTGAATTTTGGCGGGAGTGGCTGTGAAGAGCAATAATGTGGCTGTGAATAGAATTTCCCGTTAAAGGGACTTGCAACAAATATATACAGTATTGTTATACTGCATGCAGCATAAACATGCTGACAAAACAAACAGCCAACAAGAGGTCAAAGCAAATAGGACTGAAACATATTTTTGATAGCCAGGGAAGTCCATCAACATTGACCAAGTTGTTTTAATATGAGTCACTGTGATTGTCATAACATCAAAGCACTGGCAGTAACTAGATACAAAGATTTATAGAATGGAAAAGAAGTTAAAAATTTAACACTACTATTTGGAGGATAAGGGTTGTCTGTCTCATCTCTCCTTATGCACTCGAGTAAATATAGTTTAAACAGAGAAGAAAGAAATGGTCAGTTACTCAGAATGTTTAGATTCAATGCACCTCAAGTATCCTATCTAATTCCATGAAAGAACTATATATGCACTTACACTTGCTTATATTTTGTATTCTGTCATGAACACTTACACATCCAGCTTCAACATATACTGCAACCCTCCTGGTTTCATTAGCCGTAAAGATTCGCTCAATCAACTCTGATGTCTTGTTAATTGGAGGCCGTCGAAGAAACTCTGTCATGACAACATGGAACCCAACTTACTGAAGGAACAATAAACCTCATTCTACTACCTACAAAAAATGATCCACATTCTTGAAACTACTAACCTAGTCCTTGCTGAAACCCAGCAAGTGACTTACTTCCTGAAGAAACCAACTCCTCAAATTTTGCAACCCTATTACAAATGGATGTGCAAAAAGTTAAAAGTAGGATTGTTTCAGTTAAAAAGTGCCATACTATAATTCAAAATATGATCAACAAGAGGCTTCAGATTCAGAATGCACTATCAAACTAGAGAGACTCAGTTTCAACTACATGGTAAAGAGAAAATGAGATGTACTTCAACACCAAATTTGGGATGTACATGGATGATAAACTCCAATGGCATTCACAATCATATAACCATACAGCAATGCTACCATATCTTGCTCTGCTCTGCCTTCTCAAACAAATACTTGCAATGTTCTTCAAGTAACATTAAAAATTCAAACAAAAATAAAAATAATAAAAAACTATAGGATGATGCAGGCATTTTCATAATCCAAGTGGACAAGCCTATCTTAGAAAGAAATGCACTCCATAGCAGTTTGCAAGGGTTTATAGTTCTTTCCATTCCCTAACATTTCAAACAAGTAAAGCGAATGTACTTTAGTAGCCAATTGACCTTCCAACTTAGCACCAGACCTGATATTGCCAGCCCTCAGTATCTTGTAGTTAAGAAAAGGTGTCATAATGCAACCCATTCAGTGTTTCAAAGAATAGGTACGGTGGTGAATAATACTAATGTTAGTAATGGGTTAACATGTAGTATACTAGCTGACTATCAACATGATTTGTGTTCATTGATCCAGGCGGATTACTATAAAGTAACTAGTGGGCGATCAAAACTCAAACTACCATTTCATTTTGACCAAGGGTTAAAGGATAGATACTCAAAATGCAAGTATTCTAGCACGCCATTATCATGAAATTCAACAATCAGTAGATTTAAGCATTGAGCAATTATTAATTTCTATGGTTTGTACATCCAAAAACTGACATTGTGTCATTATTTCTTTCAAAGATTTATAGTCAATCAAGTTTTTGAACAAGCATTTGAAAGAAACCAGGTAGTCTGCTTGTAGATAATGCCATTATTTAATGCAAGCTTTCAAGTTAATAACATTTCAGAAGTTTAAGACCCACAAATCGATCTTAAATCCCCAAAAACCAAACTTTTATTTGATTTAACAACATATTAAGGAAATAAAAGAAAATTATGAAAAAAATTCACTTCTTGTAGGAATTGTGCAAAAAAGTTACAAAAACATATTTCAGGGAATATACTACTACAGTAGACATGTGGGATGCAGTAATTTTGCAAAACAAAACTGAATTATATTCTTCAACTTCCAAGATAATTAAAAAAAAAAAACAATTGGTAAAGGTCTAGGATCAACCTTGTCATAAAATCTGAAAAGATTTGAAAAATCTTTTTTTCAAATTCAGGTTTCAATTTGCGGTCCTGGCATTCCATCCTGCAGAATCAGCACAATAGAGGAGAATTAAAAAGAAAAGGTGCCAAAAAAAGAACAACAAGAATGACTCCGTGTGACCTCAACTGTGTTGGACATGGTCCTTTCATAGGTGATTGTACAATGCATGGCTAAGAAACACCCAATTGTTTAACTAAACTCCCCTGTTGCCCCACATGATCGAGGCTTGGTCATTCCTTGCAGACCCAATACATCAAATAGGCTATGAGCCTATCAGTTGTAAAGCCCAATATCTAAGAGCGTCTCTAATCCAACTGACTAATTATGGATTTGTGAAAGACCTCAGTGACCAAGTGAACATTACAGCGTGAACAAGAGTTAAAACCAAAAAGAGTTAGCATCAAAACAACCGTTCTCTAGTTTAAACATTATGTCGAACACTTGGCAGACATGTCGGGGTAAAATTACCCAAAACGAGATCAAACCAACCATCCACCTACCTGCAAAGATGATTTTCAATACATGCAACCAAAATTACAGGCTGCAATTAATGGGGGGCGGTTAAAGGTGCTGAAAAAGAATTCAGCTGTCAGAGACGGTGAAGATCCGCCACAACACCTTGACGTTGTTTCTCTTCTCTATGGCCTCTGTATGCCCGCTGAAAAGGGGAAGCGAGACCTTTTGTGTAATGGGCCAATTGCATCAACATAGCTCCCATGCCCTTGCCTGAAGGGTCAATCTCCAGTGTAAAGGGTAGTGAAAAGTTGGGTAATGCAAGAACTAGGGCAGATGTGTTAACTAAAGGATTACCTGCAGCCGTTAGTCACAAGTTGATCAGTAAGCTTGGAATGGATGACATCCATTCTCAATTTTGAGGGGGAGTGTCAACGGTTGAGAGGCTGATCTTGTCCTTATTCTCAAGCAAGATCAGATTATTTTGATTGGTTTCTGGATTATCTTTTCTTTCTAAATTAGTGTGTGTATCTTCTAGAAGCTGTAACTTTCTATATCTTGTTGTATCCTAAATTGTACAGGTTTCCAAAACTAAATTTGGAAACTGTCCTATTCTGTTTTAAGGAACTTCCTAAATTGATAGAAAGTCTTGTATATAATCCCATTAATCCCCTCAAAGGATGAATAAGATTGAAAGTATTTTTCTTCGGCGTCTTCCTTGACAATTATCTTAACCTGTGACTCAATTTTTCCAAAACCAAAGGCAAAGAAGCAATACTCTTAAAATCTGCTTTCCCAGAACCATTCTTGCCCTCAGCCTCCAGTTTGTTTCTTTGGTCCGAGTCCTCATCGGTTGCCTGTCCATGCTCATCAACTTCAGTATTAGCTTCCTTAGAGCCATTGTAAAATTGCTCTGGTCCAAATTGATCCATCAAAACTCCTTTAGCTACATGTGGTCCATCACAAACTTGCAACCTGCTCTTAAGATAACTTTTCAGCAGCAGCCCATGCTTTCTGTAAATGGCTTCTAGTGCCAATTCTTACAGTCTCGCCTTCTCGACTACTTATTCCACCGTGATAGGAAAAAATGTTTTCACACTAGGCCTCAGTGCATCGTTAAGACCATTAATGAATTTTGACACAAAGTAAGACTCAATCAAGTTCAGATGGGAATTGAGCATTAGCGCTTTCAATTCTTCAAATCTAGCTTTATAATCCATTATAAAGTCTTTTTGTGTTAGGTTATTGAATTCTTCGTTGCAACTCTCAGTTCCAATCCGATCCTTTACAAGTAGTTCATCCACTTCTTGCAAACCGAAGGTCCTATAACAAATTCCAACTCCTGATGGGATTTGTTCTACAGTGGATCTTGAATAAAGATCCGTTGGTATTCTAACTTGAAAGACATGCGACGTCAGATCCAATAAGTCGTCTATCCTTTGATTGAATTTAGTGAATTCCATCTCGAACCTGTACTCCACGTCCACGGACCAGTTCCTTTGAAAATTTGCCTCTGAAACAACCCCTTGATAATCGATTTGATTCTGCTTCGCCTGTGAAATTAACTTCACCGAAACCACCTCATAACATGAGCAACCTAAATTTACCAAAACCTGAATTCGATAAACCTAGTCTGCCTCTGTCACAATCGAAATTGTTGTAGCTTCCTTCCTGATAGCTTGCCTAAGTTCACTGGCTTTGTTCTGCTAGATCAGTGACGGAAATTAACAATTGACAGAAATTAATAGCCTGAGAATCGCTACACTCGCCGCCAATCAAGACTGACAATGGTTGTGACCCACACCCCAATCCCAACCGATTGTCTGAACCCCTGCAACTGTTCACTATCTACTTGTGATCAAGCGAATTCAAGATTGCCTAAGCCTACTTCCACACCGTGCCTTCATTACGCGCCAAAATCGAAGTGATTTAACGATTGCCCCAACTCGCCTTCTTGTCACCTAATCATCGTCCAATGGCCAGAAGACCACCAACTCTGATGAATTTTCCAGAATTCACTACTTCTTGAATTGCCTCCTATGACTCGTTTAGTTCCACACCCAATCGCCGATCAGCATCTTCACCCGTTGTGGATCGACAATCCACAATTCCAAGCCAATCGTTGTGGGTCACTACAATTCGCCGATTCGATCGCGATCACTATGATCTCGATCGCTCAAATTTGCCTCTAATCCATGACTTCTTACTCACTGCAATCTTAACCACTGGCCAAGGATTGATCGGCTATGTACACCTTCAATTTTGAGTTGAGAACTGGTTTCCTCTATCTTAATTACGTTCAATCGTTGATTCCTTTAGAATTGGGTCAAAAACGATCGCCTATCAAGCCGAGAATCACCGTCGGAATTTGTTTCCAATGACCGATTGCTCTATTTGGAATCTGGCTTTGATTCCTTCAAAATCAGTTCGGAACAACTATTGAAACTTTTGAACTCACAACTAAGAATTGCTAGCTCTGATGCAACTTGACATGATCCTAGGGTTTGCTTAGGGTTTGAATAGGAAATTTGGAGGAAATTGAGGGGCAATTAGACGGAAAGAAGGGAAAATACAGCAAGAATTGGGGAAGAATTACATAAATGACATAGAGAGAATAATCAGAGAAGTTGAGGGAAAAGATTCCATCTTTCATTTCTTCGATGCCATCTTCTTACAACTAACCCCTTTATTGGTGTTCCTAGCTATTCTTCAGTTATAGTAACTGAAAGCCCAACAACCAGGGCAACCACCAATGTCTCTAACTAATTCACAACAACAGAGCAACAGCCAAATGCTTCTAACCAACCCACAACAATAAGCAGCCCCAATTACACAATTACCCTTCCTGTATCCTAAGGTCGTGACAATGGATTCATGGAAATTCCTGCATGTTTGTACTCCATCCATTCTTTTCAGTCCACCCTTCTTCCACTAATTCCCCATCATTTATTTCCATACTCAATAACTGCTTGTTCCCACACTGGTGTCCATAATAATATCAGTCTCCACACTTGTAACATGAACCCAATTCTCTTCTTTGGTCATTTGATTTGGATGGGGGCTTTGGATTAAAGGCAAGTCTAGTGTTATTAAAGGCACAAGGCGCAAAAGAGTGTTGGAGCCTAAATCACAAGGCGTAAGGTGAGGTGCACGCCTGATGGAACTAGGCGTATGCTAACTTAAAAAAAAGAAAAATATATATTTTAGTTGAAGAATAAGGTATAAAATAGGTTCTAACTCCTAATAACATATTCACAAGCATGTTATCAAAGAAATTAAAAAATTCAACATATACTAATGAAAAGAACAATAAAAAATGCAATCTAAAAGTCTTTAAATCAATTTAAATTAAATCTTAAACAATGTATAGGTCTTAAATCTTAATCAAGATTAACTAATTATACATTTTAAATAATCTAAAAAACATCCTTGTCATCAAGATCAAACATTTCCATATTTTCATCATTAGAAGCATCATCTCTAAAATCTTCTTCCACATCATCTCCCTCTCCATCTTCATCTAGTTCAAATTCAATCGAAGCATTTAAAGTAGTAGCCCTTTTACTCATTGTCAAATTTGTAGTTGAAGCAATAAATTTAAACCTTAAACAATAAAAATTTAAATAAAGTAATAAACAATAAAATAAAAACCCTAAAGAAGAGTTAAAAAAGTCTAGGCGCGCCTAAACCCAAAGTGCCTTGGCCTAGCTACGCCTTGACGATCTGCGCCCGCTAGGAAGCATTCCAAGTGCCCAAGGGGCGCCTTCTGCCTAGGCTCTCCTTTAATAACACTAGGCAAGTCTAGTGTGTTTGTTTGGGAAGTAGGGGTTCTGATTTGAGGCCTTAATAGTTGATTTGGGTGGCTGAACAGGGTTTTTGGATGTGTAGGAATTTGTGGTGTAGGGATTTTGAGGCCTAAACAACACCCTTTGTCTTTTAAGCAGAGCATCAACTAAACTTTCTTGTAATAGAGCCTGATCATAGACTTGAATAAGGGTGGAAGGCTTAAACATTTTTACCATTGACTATATTTCTTCCCTCAAGCCACTCACGAAACTTGACACAAAATAGGGTTCACTCAACCCTAGGTTAAACCTTAGCATCAAGACCATAAGGTCCTCAAACTTCCCCCGATATATCTTCAAGCTACTCCATTGCCTTAACTTATTAAACTCCTCCACCACATCTTGCATACCTTCCTCCTAAATCTATTTTGGACCTCAGAAGCAAAATAGTTCCAATCCACCTTCTCTTTTCCCATTATTCACCCCAAAAATCAAGTTCCAGCATAGTCATGCATGTGTATACAAGCATAATGAACCTTTTTCTTCCTTGGGGTCTTAGAAATTAGAAATATCTTTTCACATTTGTGAAGCCATCCCCAAGCATTCTTTCCATAGAAATGGAGAAAAATCAATTTTAGGGTCTCAATGTCCATTATTGCTATGGATATTACTAGCACTAAATTCTTCAACATAAGAATGGTTGGGGATAGTAGTTTGGGAGATACCCAGAAAAGGCCACTGAGGACTGCTATCGAAGTGGATTTTTGGGTAGCCGCCACCTCCTTGCCTTGTTTCGACCTTTCGAGGGGCAGGCAACAGTGGCCCTTTCTCCTGATTGGAGGTGGAGCCTTTGATCTTAGGTCCCTTCTCTTTATCGTTCAGATTCACAGCTTGGAGAACAATACTAAGATTTGCTCAATCTTCTACTTAGTCTAGTCTTGCTTCAAACAATACTAAGATTCACTTGCACTTCCGAATCATTTTTCCCACCCTTCACGCACACCATCTTGCCATGAAGAAGGAAAAATGCCAATTTGCCCAACAAGAAGTCCAATACCTCAGCCACATAATTTGTAGTGAGGGAGTGAAGGTTGACCCCCAGAAAATTCGAGCAATTGAGGAATGGCCCATGCCGAATTCAATAAAGGCACTTCATGGGTTTTTGGGACTAACTAATTATTATAGCAATTCATTGCAGAATATGGAAAGATAGTTGCTCCATTAACATCCATGCATCGGAAGAATTCTTTTTCTTGGACCACGGAATCAGAGGAGTCATTTAGCAACCTTAAAAGAGCCCTAACTAATGCCCCCGTTTTGGCCCTTCCTGAATTTAGCTCTTACCATTTGTCATCAAATGTGACACATCCAAGCAAGGTGTAGGGGCAGTCTTGATGCAACAGCAACGCCCAATGGCATTCTTCAGCACTGCCCTACAAGGGAAGCAATTGCTCTTGTCCACAAATGAAAAAGAATTAATGGCCCTGGTTCTTGATGTCCGAAAATGGAGACCATATTGTCATGAACTAGGGTTCATAACGGCTGAAATTGGCAATCGGAAGGATCCGATTGAATTGAGGTCAAGAACATAATGTATAGAGGGAAAATTGAAGAAGAATAGGGAAGAAATTAGAGAGAATTAAGGGAGAATAGAAGAGAGAAATGAGAGGGAGATTTGAGAGAATTGTAGAGAGAGAATCATATTTTCTTTCATTCATTCAAGCATAATCATCTCCTCTTACAATGGACCTTTTTATAGGCATAGGTAACTCCTTAACTAATTTCTAACTGCACCCATGTGCTCCTAACAAACAACCAAATATCTCCTAAGAAACTAATATAATCATATTACAATATTACCCCTTTTATTATATCCCTATCACAATATTACCCTTCTAATCCTCCTAAGGACATGACACATATTTGTTGGGGTGCCACTTCATTGTTCGCACCGACCAAAGAAGCCTCAAATATTTAAGGGAGAAGCGTACCGTGACAGAAGCACAACAACGTTGGTTGATGAAGCTTATAGGGTATGATTTCACCATCAAATACAAGAAAGGTAACAGTAACTGGGTTGCCGATGCTTTATCTCGACAAGGCTCCTGCTACCCCATTAACAGTCCCTTGCCGAATAGGCTAACCTCCATCAAAGAAGAGAACTAACATCATCTAGAGCTGCAAGCACTACATACCAAACTCGCCAGGAGTGGGCTCGACAAACCATGGGAAAACAAAGACAATGTTATGTTCTATAAGAGTAAGATTTATTTGCCTAACAATTCTGACTCAATTCCTATCATTCTCCAAGAAATCCATAGTATGGGACATGAAGGCTTCTACAAAACAATGCAGAGACTGCACGCCATTTTCTACTGGAAAAGAATGGTTGCAATGCTTAAAGAGTTAATTCAGAAGTGTGATATTTGCCAACAGCACAAAACTGACCATCAAACCCCTGCTGGGTTGCTCCAACCACTATCAATACCAAATCAAGTGTGGACGAATATATCCATGGATTTCATTGGGGGGCTGCCCCCTTTGCAAGGAAAATCGGTATTGTTTGTGGTAGTGGACCGACTTACTAAGTACGCCCACTTCATTCCTTTAACCCACCTATACACAGCCCCAAAGGTAGCACAATCTTTCTTTGAGCGTGTCTTTAAACTCCATGGAATGCCCAGATCCATAGTTTGCGACCGTGACCCAGTATGTGTGAGCACTTTTTGAAGGGAGTTATTTAATCTACAAGGCACCAATTTCAATTTTAGTTGTTCTTATCATCCCCAAACTAATGGCCAAACCGAAGCAATCAATAGGACTGTTGAGATGTACTTGCATTGCTTCACCAGCTCCAAACCGAAAGAATGGACGAAGTGGGTTCCTTGGGTAGAATACTGCTACAATACAAGTATTCATTCCTCCACTAAGTAGACACCTTTCGAAGTAGTCTACAGCCAAGCACCCCCAACGCTACTAACATATGTGCTGAGCACAACCCGCGTTAACACCGTACAACATAGCCTCCTTCATTGTGACCAAATTCTAAGGGAGCTGAGAGATCAGTTACACCAAGCCCAGGCACGCATGAAGAATTACTATGACAAAGGACACATGGACTACGAATTTGCAGTAGGTGACTAGGTTTATCTTCGCCTAATAAGGTTAGGACACAACTGATCTTGACTTTCATGAAGGCAACTTCATTAGGGTCATTGCAGTCCATGACAGTAGAGATATCTATGGATTTGGTATCTGTGGCCAGTGTTCTAAAACGCGGCCTAGAAGGCCGCCTAAGCGCCGCCCAGGCGTTAGGCGGACCTTTGTCGCCCCGAATACATGCAAATCGGCATCCTAGGCATCGGGCCCGATTAATCGAGTCTAGGCGGTGTCTAGGCGGCCCAGGCGGGGCCTAGGCTGCCAAGGTGGTGTTTAGGCGGCCCAGGCGGCCAAAATACAAAACAATACCTTGGCACCGTTTATATATATATAAAAATATATTATTTATTATTTATATATATATAAATCTTTCTGTCAACCAGTACATCTAATCTGTTTATATAAGTTTCATTTGTCTTTAACTTTGATTTATCTAAAACTAACATGAAATTACATCAAAAATTAAAAAAAACCAAAAAAAAAACAATAGTCCGCCTAGGCGTTAGGCCCCAGTCTGGCGCCCAACTAGCGCCTAGCGCGTTTTAGAACACTATCTGTGAGGATATTCTCATAGAAATCATAGGAGGGAAAGTAAGGTGAAACCTAATAAGTGAAGGGATTAATAATGGTTCTTGCTAATTTAGTGGGAGAGTTAAGGTAGGAATCTTATAGTAATTGGGCTTCTAATGGAATAATGGGTACCATGATGGGTTTTTGGTGATAAGGAGACTTTTGAAAGGGGGTAGATTTTGGTTGAGGAGATGAGGTTGAAGACGGTGATGGCATGGCCGTGGGCAGATACGATGGTGCTTTTGGTTTCAATGGTGAGGAAGGGAGTAATGGTGGATATTCAAAAGGAAGGTTGTCTAATGGAGTAAACTTGTTGGCTTTTTTAACTGATGACGATGATGCTTGAACTGATGGTGGTGCTGATGGTTTTTACCTGTATCATTTTTCTTGGAAGGAGGAGTACTCATTGTTGTTTTCTCCTGTTTAGGCTAATAAGAATGACCATAAATCAGATTTTCCATGAGACTAGGAAGATGCTGATCTGATGATTCGACCATGCAAACTCTGATAGCAATGTTGTTTACAATGTCTACATGTAGGGGAATATTGCTTGGGCAGAATTCTCTTATGATTTTTATTCTTCTTTTCTTCATCCAATCATAGATTAATGGAGTAATAGTGTAGTAAATTTCTTTGTACAGATAACATGGATTAGTGGATGGTCCATATTGCACAAGAAATTCATAATGGGCCAACTGTTGGGTCACCCATTTTATAGCGTTCCCATAGGGATCTTGCGACCACCATTTTACGGGTTTTTGGGCTTTTTGGCAAAGGCTCCAGCCATAATAATGGATTTGATGAGTCTTTACCATAAGTCATTTGTTGTGGACTACCCAGACCTTTACCCTGGGCCTGATCAGGTTGTAAAGCCGAAGTGGGCTTCATATCTAATATGCTAGCATGGGTTGTAAAGCTGATATAGGCTTGTTTGATGAAAACCTTTTGAATTAAGGAAAAGCTGATATACCCAGACCTTTCCTGTTGAAATGTTTTGATTGAAAAACAGTTTTAAGGAAAAACTTTTGATTTAAATAGTTTTGAATTAAGTAAGTAGGAAATAAATGTTTTGTCCCAGTAAAATAATTTACATGGCAAGTACCAGACTGATAAGAAATAGTATGATGATGCTGGTTATAATGCTGCACTAGGATACCTCCATATCCTAATTCTGATGCAGATGGATGATGCAAATGAGGAATTTGATAAAAACTAATGTCATTTTTCAAAAGATTGATCTGATGAGTTTTGTAAATTGATATGTTTTTGAGAAGGTTGATATCCCTAGTCATGACAGGATATGCAAAAGTGAAGAGAATGGGTTTATTGAGGAATGTAGTTTCTACACCTGATTTGGTAACTCATAGGATACAAGAGTTGGAGGAAAGGGGTTCTTAATATGATAGGAGTGATTAGGTTTTTGACTAAGGAGGAGGTGGAGAAACACACTCCTTTGTTGCAGACATGTGCAACTGGGATCTTATATCTGATATTGAGCTGATGATTATTTGCTGCTGTTAAAGTTTCTTTGTTTTTTTAAAAATATTTTGTGGGTACTAATCCTTCCTAGATACAGTTCATGTCTGCTTCGAAATCTAATACGGCTATCCTTTCTAATTTGTAAGATTGCATTCTGATAGTGATATTGATATACCACCTCTGATATGAGATTCTGTTGATAACATTTAAGAACAAGGAATGATCCTGTTCCTGGTTATCATCTGATGGTTCTAATGTACTGATTGGGGATTTGGTTTTGGAATGAAGTTTTCTAATTTTTCTTTTAGATTTGTTACTAGTACCTGTTGGTCTAACTGGTGTAGATGTGTCCTGATATCCTGATTTTCTCTATCAATCTGTTCCTCAAGATCTGCTATTTCTTTTTTGAGAGTACTAATCTCATACCTGATTTCTTGATGACTGATTGTTTGTGGACTTTGTGATTTTTGAACAGATTCTAATATTTCTTGAATCCTGAATCCTAAACCCTAAACCCTAAAAATGAACACATTGCCAAGTATTAAAAGAAAAATACGTTTATTAATCAAAATATGTCCGACATTTATAAGAGATGCAGCCAATTCACAACTCTTATGATTGGCTCCCAAGTTACAACTCTATCAATGTATGTTCTCCTTTCTTTCCCCCTCCCCTTTCTTTGCCCTGCTTCTCTCTTCCCTCAATGCCATGTTTTGCGGCTTTCTGGCGGACCCATCCGACCAGTTATCCTTCCTCCATTGGAGCAACCTAGTAACGTGAAATTTGACAGTTTGCTCCTACTTCAAATTTCATCTTGGAATGGGGTTGTCTTCGATGATGAAAGTTCTTGGAATTGACGGTTTCCCTCCCCCGGGGCAGTTTTGTGGTTCTTTGGTGGTTTCCAGCTAGCCAGTTTCTTTCTTCCGTCAAGGCTTCCGGCCTAATGCCGTGGAATTTGACAATTTGCTCCTACTTCAAATTTCATCGCGGAATGGGGGTTGTTTTGGAGAAGGGTGGTTGCTGGCTTCGCTTGTTCCCCATTGGACTTCTCTACTGTTCTCTCTGGCCTTCCCACTATGGGTCAGTTGTTACTATTTTCCATGGTACATTATTTTCAGTCTTATGTATGTTTTCAGCCTCGCCTGTTTGGGGCTTACTTAGATGTAGTTTGTCACTCCTTGTTCTTATGTAGCTTGTAGTTGTTTGTTGTTTTGTTATGAGTGGGGTATGCCCCAACTTTTGTTATTGACGCTTTGGCACTTATTCTTTATTCAATGAATTTCTTATTTACTAAAAAAAAACCCTAAGCTTGAAGCCGTAAAAAAACCCCAAACCATTAAACGCTTAAACCCAAAACCCTAACCCCCTAAAAACCCCAACCCCTAAAACCCTCAAACTCAACCCCTATAACCCTCAACCCAAAACCCTATATACATATATATATACAAACAATACATAATATGATACTCGTGCGACACCGTAATGCCTCACCCAATAGCAATGTTGAATCATACCATCAATGTTCCATGGCTAAGATATGTCAAGGTTCACAGTACCATGATCTTCTTTTGCTGTGAACATCAGAGAATCTACTAGTCTGTCCCCCTAAGATGCAAGTGATACCCTATTTATGCATATCACAAAATCTATCTGCCATCATACCTGGTGCCTAAAATGCACAACTTTTCAACAATTTGTATAATCCAAGAATAAGAAACATTTAGTGTATCATATCATAATCACAATGCGTATGTCTCTCCCAGTAGGATGAACATGTTTCGTGCATTTAGAACAATTTGCATATTATTCAAGAAATCACATGTAAAGATCTTGTATAAGTTATGCATGAAACAGTATATATATGAAAGAACATAAGTTAAACATAACATAGCCTTTCTACTCGCCTGGAAAGGAGTAACTCAAGTCTGAGCCTGGGAGGAGGTTGAGTAAAATCCTGGAAATCTAGCCCTACAACAAACAGAATAAGGGGCTACCACAACTGGGTCAAACCCAGCCCAACAAGTTGGGTTGGCCCATACACCAACTGGGCCTCGCCAACTTGGGACAACCCCAAAAAAATAGCCTAAACCAACCATAACAGCCTCCACCAGCAGCCGCAGGCGATGACCGCAGCCGACTGGCGATTTCCATGATCAAAGCCTACCAATTGAAACACCAAGCCAAGGGCCTTAATATATCCAAAAAAGGGGCATATCCGGCTGGATTTTCAAAAATCTAATTTTTAATTTTTGTCCACAATTGAAAATGCGCTGCTAGTCGCCGCCGGCCAGTTTTTCCGGCGACCCGAGGCAACCACTCGACACCCTTAACCCCATCGACCAACATACCCAAAAATCAGCAAGATCTGACGACCGGATCTTCGTAGATCTAAGTTTTAATTTCTGGCCAAACAACCAAATCGCACGCATAAATGTATATATCATGGATCTATACTGAAACAATTGCCAATGAAACTAAAAGACTTACCTACTTCTAGATCGAGGCCACTTTCACGATGAAAATGCGGTCGGATTGAAGATCGGACGGTTGGATTTTGCAAAATCTATGATAGAGAGAAAGAGAGCAGAAGTGGTGAGGGAGCCCTTCCGTTCCCCCCCCCCCCCCCCCCCTCCCTATAATCCCATTTATTGATATTTAATTATTTAAAATTTATTTTTTATTTTTAAAAATATATAATTATTAATTTTATTTCATGATAGTTTTTTGTTTGAATTCATGTTCTATTTATTTTATTATTTCATTTGAATGAGAAGAACCCCCAACTCTCCAAGTTTGCAAATTATTTTTTAATGTTAGGTAATGAATAATAATGAATTATTAGGACAAAGAGACTCCCTCACTCTTCAACTCTATGAATTATTTTTCAATGTTAAATAATAAATAGTTATATGTTATTTAGACAAGTAGGCACCCTACCTCCCAAAGTTCATGAATTATTTTTAATATTAAGCAATGAATAGTAAGGTATAAATTAGTAATTAACATAAACAACAACAACATATCCAGCCGTTATCCCACTATGTGGGGTTGGCTACATGAATTCTAGACTTCTATGTGGGTTACATCCCAACAGATAGTTTGTCTAGAATTCATATTTGGATCCATAATGAAATAAAAAAAGTAAGAAATGACGTTATTTTATAATAATAATTTAATAAAAAGATTCTTTGAACAACAAAAATTCCATTTTGAGAGTTCGCACTAATCTAAACATTAAAGAAAAAAACAAAAAGCAAATCTAAGATTTTTTAATTTGCAAGACTTGGCTATGGACTCTCCATATTTTTTTATTATTCAATTTTTATATTTTCAAATCTTTTCGTTTTGTTTATATTATCAATTGAAAGGGATTTACTTTCTAAATTTGAATACAAAAATTTATTTAGTGATTTTACATCTCAAAAAGTAAAGAAAATAAATGTTAAATATTTATTTACATTATTAAGGGACCACCAAAATAACTTTTATCTAGGATCATAAATATTCTTAAAACAGTCCTGATGTATATTTATATATACATACGTATTTGTAAGCACATATATGTATGTAGTCTTCATACATACACATATATAAGCATATATGAACTTATGTACATATAAGTACTTACATATATACATACATATTTAGATATACATACTTATGCAAAGATATTTATACATATGTATATACATATATTTATATATGTAACACCTCACTTTCTCGAGCGTATTATAAATTAGGACAATTATGGGATAATAATTTTTTTTCTATTTAAATTTACGACTAAACCAAATAATTATTCATATCCATCCCAAAATTTCCATACGTACATCTCGAAAGAGAATGATCATAAACATCAAATGCAGAAACTAAGAATTGAACCTAATATTACAATCACCATAGTTCAAATAATATATCATTGTCTTTCAAAATGTTCAGAATGTTAAGTAGCAGAAACTTAAATACATCAATTTCAATATCTTAATCATAGATCATCGTGCACTTGTTAAATGCCATCACATGCATTTTCTGTATCTGCTTCTGCTACAACAACATCTGGAACGTTTGAATATTCCAGGGGCAAAACTCAGGTTAAATAATGAATCATCTAAGTAAGGAAACAATAAACATATTTCGTGCATGGATGCAAAATGTCATTTTTTATTTCATTTCGGTTTGAGCCGACCATACTTTAATGCTATTCCACATTTTTATAACCTCATTATCAAGCCAAGATGTATGGGTGCACCATTGGAAGAACAGCAGTCCCGGCCTGTACTCTCAAACCCTTATGTGAATGCATGATCAATAATATCATCATGTACATATGCATATTTCATCATCAATACATGTAAATGCAATCTATATGACATATTCACATCAAGACATGACAACATGATAAACCATATACTTAAAATCAAGTTTTCTGGGAAAAATCACTTACCTTTAACTTAAGATTCAAACCATCTAGTATACCGCCTCGATTTGCGTGTTAAGTCTTGAAAGTCACACAATCACTCAATTTGAGCCACAAAAACGCCCTATTCATCATATTCGTTCAAATAAATATTAAACCCTATTTTTCTTCAATTTTTTTTTCTAATTTCCACAATTCTTTTTTCCTCAAAAATTGTAAAATAAATATTTCCTTCAGCGTTTTCCAGAAAATTTCCCACAATGATTCTTAAAATAAAATCCTCGATTTTTTTTGGAAATTTTTACATTTTTTTTTCCAATTTTTCTTCTATTGTCTTCATTTTTCTTTTTTTTTATTTTTTTTCTATTTTTCTTACCTCCCACACCCAACCACGTGCCCCGCAGCCACTTGCCTAGCGTGTGTGCCTTATGCACCATCTCTGGTTCGTCTTCCCCGAAGAACTACCCACCACTACCACCTGGTTCCACCTCCGATGATCGATCTGACTCCACCACGCTGAAGTCTCTTTGAATAGATCCTAGGGGCACCCTCCGATGGCCGAACCACCTGTCGGAAAAGGCCGAATCAACCGATTTTCAGACCGCATTCGCCGCCCGCTCGATTTTCTGGCCAACGTCCAAAACCCCTTCAAATTGACACGAAACTTCACCAAATTTTTCAAAATCACTCTACCACTCACAAGGATTAAAAGCCTCTTATCCTTGTTGCTCAATTTGTCCTTTAACATGCCCAATTTTGAGCCTCAACTTTGAAGAAAAATCAGCCATTTAGATCTCTTTTTATACTCAAAATCAAGCCTCTAACCGACCATCCCTATGGAATCCAAAGCCACTAAAGTCTTTACTTTCCTTAGATCAGTCCAAAAGCCACCAAAAATGGCCCCAAAACTCGATTTACAGTGGCCAACTTTTGGTAGAAAAATCTATCCGTTTTGCTCCCTTTTGTCGGACATGGATCGATCCAGGCCAAGCCTTGAGGTCCCTTAGCCCTTTTCCTCGAGTTTCCTGTGGCCGAAAGCGGTGATGGAATTGGTGGCCGGAAGCTTGGTCAGCCATGGCTGCCCAACTTTTTCTGAAATTACACTTTCACCCCCTAACTTTTGAAATGTATTTTGGCCCTTTCCATAAGGCCCCTGAGTTTTTCAAAACTTCTTTTGAAACCCTCACGATCTAAACCTCTCATTTGACCCCTCGAAGTTTAGGGAATAATGTCGTTTCGACCTCTCTCGAAAATTTTCAAAAATTATACTTTGGCCCGAAGTTATGCTTTGATTGCAAAATCCCCTTGTTTCATCCCGAGGCCACTTAAGGGTTGTTCCTTATGTAATATTTGACTTCTACGAATTTTCCGTTGTCTTTTCGGAAGCCTCTTACTACAATTCAGTTTTTCAGTCTGATCTGAAACTGTACCAAAAATCGTTTCAAATCTGATTTCTTTCAGTATCATAAATCATATCTCGAGATGCTCGTCAATACCGTATTCTTTTCATTAGACATCTCGGTTCCAGGGCACTCCCTCCAGTCAATTCGGCTGAGCAAAGTTGACAATATGTCTCCTAAATCTTTAAATACGACTATTCTAACGTTATGAAATAACGAAATACCGTATTCTTTTCATTAGACATCTCGGTTCGAGGGCACTCCCTCCAGTCAATTCGGCTAAGCAAAGTTGACAATATGTCTCCTAAATCTTTAAATACGACTATTCTAACGTTATGAAATAACGAAATATGTTAAATATATTATTCATTTCAAATATGGGGTCTTACAATATATATAGATATGTATACATATGCATATATATATATATATATGTGCACATATATTTTAAAATTTGTATTTATGATGCATACTTACATATATATATCTGTAAGTATGTATACATAGTTATACATCTATGTGTACCAATATACATGTACATACATAGGTATATACAAATTTTAATGAACATGTATACATATATATACATAAATAAATATATGTATATAGATGTAATATTTATATATATATGTAGATATATGTAAGCACATATTTGTAACTATGCTTCATACAAACATATATATAAGTATATATGCACTCGAGTACATAAAAGTATGTATCTATACACATATACATACATACTTATAATTATATCGATATATATTAACAATTTATATGTATATGTAGACCTATATATATATTTACATACATAGAGGGAGACATTTTTAAAAAATTATAAGGAATAATTAAGGAGAATGAGATTCCACTTGAAACATTGACCTATTGAAAGTCTCCTTGAAACTAATATACTTTTTTTCTCTCTCTTTTTGTCAGAAATAAAAAATTAGTTCACAAGGAGAACAAAAGGAAACTATCTCCCCCTAACTTGTAGAATACATAAGCATCATAAAAATTTAGGAAGAATAACATAAGGCATAAGCATAAAAGCATACTCAAAAGTATGATGCATTGCAAACATATCAAGACAGGAATTATAGAGTGCACAGAAAATATACCATAGCAAAAGAAAAATTAGTTTTGTGCTACCTATCATAGGTGCACCACATAATCAGGTAATCATTTACTAGAAAAATAGTTTAAACATATCACTAGGTACAGTTGGTTATCTTAAACACTATAGATGTGATCATCCTATTCCTGTTCTTTTTGTCTATGTTTGTGTCCTTTTTTTGCTTTCTTATATTGTTCTTTTTCTTTTTCTTCTTCTATTCTCACTTGTCCTTGTGCTCCTCGTCCTCTTGCTTCTTTTTCTCTTCTAGTTCCTTCTTTTTCTTATGTCCTCTCTTTTTGTCTTCTTTCCTCTCCTTGTTCCTCTGTTGGCATGTCTTCTTCTTCTTCTACAGCTATTCTGATAGATCTTTTGGTAGTTGTCTTAAATCTCCTCATTCCATGTAGAATTGATTTTACTTCAGTCAGTTCTCTTTCTACATTACTTAGTCATTCTATTATGGTTTCCTGGTTGGTAAGTAGGGTAGTGATTAACTGGATCAAAAAGTCATTCAATGACATTTTTGTCATACCAAGAGTAGGGCTAGGATTTGGAGGATTTTGGGGATGTGAGGTAGAGGCTTGAGTTAGAGAAGGAGAAGAAGGTTGTGAAGGACCAGTTTCTCGTCATGGAGGGATATTTCCTTCTAGATGTGTCGAGTGCTCTTTCTTAGTAGGCATCTACCAAATATCATTTTCACGAGTGATCCCTATTCTTTTTAAGGTTGGGAGAGAGTAAGTGTCATAACGAGAGAGAGAGAGAAAGAGAGAGAGAGAGTCAGATGTGTCAGTTAGAGGACCATGGGTGTTTTGGAGAATAAGTGTGAGAAGCATTCCAAATGAAAATTTGCACTTCTCTTTAACAATTACAGAATTATACATTCGGGAGAAGAGGAACAAGGGAAGATTGAATTTGATGTTTTGAAGGGCACACCACATCATGTCTAAATCTAAGAATGTGACAAAATGAAAGGACCCAGTTCGAACATTGATTGAGGTGGCAATAAAGTTGAAGAACTATGTGTTCTAGGTTAAGAAAATCATGAGAAGCTGGATGGTTATCGGTTGAAAATGACTCATTTTTCCCAATCAGGTTAAACCATATTTCATCATGGTTGAATTCAAGGTCATCTATGTCTGTCTTACAATTGTCTAGGTCTAGTAGGGCTATGAATTACTCATATGTCATGGTGTATTTTTTTCCACCAAATCTAAATTTGATACTATCTAGATCATATTATTCCTTTTTATTTTTTAACAGAGATTTGGGAAGACTGGAATAAAATTTTGCTAGGGCCTCAGAATAGACAAGAAGGTTTGTGGTGGACAGTTTAAACCAACCCATATTGTTTATCCATGTTTTTAGGTTTGCTCCAAATTTTATTTTCGTAAAGTTGTCCCAGTTTATATTTCTACCAAGTACATATTGTCTAGCAACGGCACTTGAATACAGGCTCTTGTGATGGTCATTCCAAAAGTGAGTTGATTGAGAATGAGAGGGTGGTCTGTTGCTAGGGTTAGGTGCAGACACTAAAGGATTTCTGACTCTAGGTTTCTTCATGCAGAATCCTTAGAAGTAGAGGTGACGACTTCTTTTTGCTTTGATGACATTTCAGAGGGTTTGGTCCCGATTTTAAGAGTACTACATGCAGGGGCGGATCTAGGAATTTAGGTTTGGGGGGCTGAAATTTAAAAGGTTAATGTAATAAAAATTTTATGTAACCAAAAAGTCACTACAATAATTTTTCATTAAACTTGTGCTTAACGAGATTTTGAAACAAAAAATTCACCTACAACAGAGTCTACATCTATTATTGTCGATTCAAATATTCAATAACAATAACAGATTCGCAATAACAAATTCCAGGCTTCCAGCCACACCAATTCCTAAGTTCCTAGCTAAATGCAGTAGTAAAAGAGGCAAGCAGACACAACAAATCAAGCATAAACAACAAAATCACTTAAAACTTGCTGAAAAAAGGCAGCGATTTCAACAACAAATCAAGCATAAACAAGTAAAAAAAAATATGGGCGAAAAATAGAAAAACTATCGAGATTTAGCTGTCAATCGAGAGAATCAAAGAACTGAAAGAAGAGAAAACATACCTGGGCTCGAATGAAGCAAATCTGGATGTTTGGGGGGCGGGGGGGTAAAACGAAGACCTGAATGGCTGAATCAGAGGCAGGGGCCAGGGTAGCGAGCAAGAGGGCGAGGCCGACTGGCCGAGCGAGAGCAAGAGAGACTGAGAGAGGCAGTCAGGCAGAGAGCGAGGGCGAGGGCGAGGGCGAGCGAGAGCGAGAGCAAGAGAAAGGCAGCGAGAGCCGGAGGGCGAGCGAGAGCAAGAGAGGCAGAGAGCGAGGGCGAGAGGCAGCGAGGGCGAGCGAGAGCGAGAGCAAGAGAAAGGCAGCGAGAGCCGGAGGGCGAGCGAGAGCAAGGTAGGCAGAGAGCGAGGGCGAGAGGCAGCGAGGGCGAGCGAGAGCAAGAGGGGCCGAGCTCGAGCGAGAGAAAGAGAGAGCCAGCGAGGGCGAGCGAGAGCAAGGGAGAGGCAGAGAGCGAGGGCAAGCGCGAGGGGACGAGCAAGAGAAGAGGAGGCAGAGAGCGAGAGGCAACGAGGGTGAGCCGTGAGCGAGAGGGAGGTCGAGAGAGGAAAGAGAAGAGAAGGATGGGCTGGAGTGACTTTGGGCTGGCCTAATATTAAGTAATCAAAAAAATTACTCTATAAATTTAATTTTTGTTGCAAGTTATTTTGGGCTTTTGCAGAGGACAACTTACATATAGATCCGCTCCTGACTAAATGAAAGAATATTTTCAGTGAAATGATGAGATGAAGAGGAAAACAGACCAAAATGAAAAGATTTCATATAAAAACCGAAAGGAAATGAGAAATTAATCTAGAGTTATCTGGAGATGAGATGCAAAGAGCTACAGCTTGAAATATACGTGAATTGAATGATTTTAGTCGATCAGGTCTCTATTTATAGTAGCATATTTTTTACGCTTAAAATTTCTTAAGAAATTTGAAAATAGTTGACTAACCTAGATTTATAATCTAATATTTTTCTCTTCTTACTCAACTAAGTTTCTTTGTTTAAAGGAAACAGTTATTGGCTATCCTTACTAAGGGTTTTAAAACATCTATTGAAACATTTTCCTTGATCCCAAGTAGGCCATCTAGTATCACAACATTCTACTTATCAAAGTAGACCCTCTAGCAATCTTGCTAGGCAATGTATAATAATTTTTATAATAAAAAATGATATGATAAATGAATCTCTTAGTTATAATTGTCTCTCAAAATTAAACACAGAGGGTTGAACAATTGAAACAAAATAATTTACAAAGCCTTTTGAGAGAAAATTAAAAAACACTTGAGCACTTGAATGAGATTGTAAAATTTGAAGCTTGCAATAATCTCTCTTACCCTCCAAATGCACCATCATATTGGTATTTAAAGGTGTTACCTACCCTTTGAATTTAGTTATCGTTAATGGAGCCATTGATCGTCATAAATGATCTGCAAAATTAGTCGTTAAAAACATCTATAAGGAAGACGGTCGATAGGGCTAAGAGATGGTCGACCAATTACAACAAACCCTAAGAAAATAGTCAACAAGCATGGCAAAAACAATCGAATGGGTTGAAGTCAGTTGATTGGATTTCATGCATTAGTGGTTGATGACTTGGTCGAGAGCTTGCATTTGCCTAGTCGACTGGCTTGGGCAACCAGTCGACTGCAAGACCTCAAGCGATCGACCGTACCTAATTTGGTCTTTGCATTTTAAAAACCATTACTTCGATTTTCAACTACTTTAAGACTATTATTGAATAATCAAAATTTAAACCATTCTTTTAACATAAAAATTTGTTTTTCCCAAATGTCATCAAAGAATTTTGAGAACAAGATTTTGGCATTGGATAAAATTGATTTTCATGAAAAATTGATTTTTATTTTGATGCTTTGAAATGCTTATGAAATGAGATAGATGTACCAAATAAAGAATCACTTAAACAAAAAATTTCATCATTAAAGCAATATTATTTTCCATCGTTAAGCCCAAAACAAAGAGCAAAACAACAATCAAGACCTCAAATAAGTCTCTGTTCGTCAAAGACATTTCAAGTAGATTTCTGTAATGTGACAAAATTAAATGGAAAGCGGATATTATGGCAAATCTTTGGCAGGCCTCTGTAATTATCCCCAATTTTTTTGGGTGATAAGGGGCGTGAAGGGGAAGCATATCCCATTTAATTGTGCCAAAGTGGTTTAAAGAACTAACGCAACAGCATCTTCTTCTTCTCTGTTTAATTGGGTTGCACAGGGATTCATTACTTGAGTCAGAACCTTGTATAGACTTCACTTGATGATCTTTATATGTTATGTAATCTCTTTCCAACAGAAAGAAAAATGGAGAGAGGTTTTAGGGGTTGTATTTTTTCTTTTTGATTTTGCTGATTTGTTCCGCACTGTTCTGCATATGATCTATAGAAGGATAGTAGAGTTGCAAGTTAGTTAGGTTTGATCCCCACCTTGAGCTATCCTTCCTGTGGTATGTTCCTTTTTCAATGTGAGATTTGCAGTGTTGATGTAGTGCTACTTCTACCATTGAATTAGCGAAGTCCTTTCACTGTTATTGTTATGCCAGATGGATAGGGCACTGTACTGTTTTGAGTTTTGTTTGTGTGGGAAGGGGGAGGGAGATGCTCTCTATCGGAAGACTATATCAACTATCAAACAAACAATCTTTACAAGCGATGCTAATTGCAAGTCTTCTAGATCCGCCAACTTCAATCAACGTTGCATTTGCTTGTTGCGTGCTGAGGCATTAGATGCTTGCTTTTTAACTTGGCCAATTCTCTTGGAACGATGGTAAGTTTTGCCAACAGGAGGTGCCTACCGCTGCTGGCCAGGCCGCAACCCGCATCTCAATTGACAAGAGAAGATTTTCTTGTCCCTCGGGCATAGCTGGGATGATTAAGAATTGATCATGATATGTCAATATTATTTTAATAAATTGTGAATTTGAACTTTGAGCTCTTTTAAGGCACATTCCGTGATTTACCTTTTCTAACAAAATCAAAAGTTAAGCATTACGGGCCTTCACAAGGAAAGGTCATCCGAAGAGAAAAGATTTTTATTTTTTTTATTCTCTTGAACGGCTTCCTCATAATTTAACATACTTAAAGCTTGGTTCGTTACTAAAGATGAGATTTTGTCAATAGAATCTCTACCCACTTGTCATCGGCCCGACTAAGTAAATGAGTGTTTTGGTATTTTTTTTAAAATACTTCTTATGTTTTTTAAAAAATATATATAAATAAAATTTAATCACCAAGATTTGTTTTCATGATCCTTGTAAGTGTGTAAATTATATATTTAATTTTATCACTTTGCTAACTTTAAATTTTGTTCTAAAATATATAAAAAATGAAATCACAACCATCAATTGTCACCTAATGAGTTTTTATTTACAAGTGCATGGTATGATCAGGCTTCTAATTTATTTAATCTAAACTTATGAAGTTGGTCTAGGGTTTTTAATTTTATGTATCGAATAAGATCTTTATATATTATTATTTTTGGGTTAACGTATAACTTATTAACTGAATAATTTAAATTAAAGGAACGAGCATCGTCTTGTGGCTGTAGTTTAGTGGTAAGAATTCCACGTTGTGGCCGTGGAGACCTGGGCTCGAATCCCAGCAGCCACAGTTCTACCCGTTTTTTATGTGGGCTTGTAAATTCGAATTTATTTATTATAAATATTACTTATTAGTATGTTACAATTTTAATGGCATTTTTCTCCAATATTGACTTAAAAGAATGTAAATTATGTAACGCTCCGCTCCCACTTATGGGTGTTTCTCACGAATAGCCAACTTACTATTCACACGCTAGGGCAAAGATGAAGAGACGGCTATGTTTCAACGGGAAACGACCTAGGTGAGAACTAGGCTTTGCTCTCTCTTCGCTCCGCTCGAGGGTCCGGGAATTATCAATCGACCTATTAAACCCGAGACCTCGCAATTGTCACCCCTTCTCGAACTCTTTAATGAAGGAAAAGGGTGACCTACCAGGATCAAAAGGAAATAAGCTAACTCTCTAGCTTAAAATAATTTATGGCATAACGCCTTAATTATAAGAAAATAGATTTTTCCTATCTTTGCCCCAACCATTAACCCATTTATCTCACTTCCAATTCCTTTGAAAAATATTTGGATTAATCTTTCTTTAGAAAAATTTAAATAAATTTTTCCTCATTAAAGCTCAATTGATTTTCCCTTTTATTTATTTCAAAATTTCCATAATTTTTCAACCATTAGGAAATTAATTTTTGAAATACAAATCTCAAGCATCATCGTCCAATTTCAAAATTTTAGGAAAATAGTCCATTATTTAATTTCCCAAAATATAAAAATTTTTCCCACAATTGCCTCAAATTTACATTAATTTAAAAATTAATTTAAAGGCTAAATACTCATTTATTTATTTATTTATTTAAATTATTTCAAAATTTCATAATTTATCAAAAATAACTAAATAACCCCAAAAATATAAAATATAAAAAAAAAGGAAACTTCACAGCAGCCACAAGAGGGGGGGCGCAGCAGCAGCCGCGCCCCCCAGCGCGCGCTGGCCGCGCAGGCTGCGAGCGCGTGGGCCGCGCGGGCCACGCGAGCACTGGCCGGCCGCGCCAGCCCACTGCCTCGGCCATTTTTTTCAAAAAAAAATATTTTTTTTTAAATAAAAACCATATTTTCCAGAATACATTTCCATACCAAGGGCCTTCCAAAACACTCAAGTTTACCCCTTTTTAACTACATTTACATACATTCCAAGTTTAACAAAATAATACAACACAAAAAGACAAAACTACATAACCATTACACATAATTTCCTCTTTGCTTCAATACCTTCACCCTTGCAAAACTCCATTTCCCTTAGATGATTCTCCACCTACATCGAGGTCAAAGGACCTTATGAGCCAATGCTCAGTAAGGGTGCTATACAAATGTAAATGAAGTATGATAAACATAACATGTAATGCAATGCAATGCATATTAAGGGTAGTTCTCTATGCCCTCATAACCACTTAGGTTAAGGCACCTCATAACCACTTAGGTTAAGGCACCAACCAACCCCTCACTCCCCTCACAAGTCCTCCTTATGGCCATAGGTCCACTTGGGCACAAAACATGCAAAGAACCATCACATGCAACTCATTTACACATATACAAATGCAAACAAAAACCCCTCCACTTGGGGCTATCACTTACCTTGTTTCCTTGAAGCTTTAACACTCTCACAAGCCAAGAATCCCTCTTAGACTTTGAAGCTTCAACACCTCCACAAGCTAAGACTCACCCTTAAAGAAAAATAATAAAGGGACTTTAGTTCTTAAACACATGCATTCAACTATATCAAGGGAGAAAACTAGGCTTATCTTTGCTAGTTTTTCTCTTCTTTCTCTAGACTTGCTTGCCTTCTTGCTTCTTCAATTCACAAATGGGGAAAAAGCTTTGAACCAATTTCTCACTTCCTATTTATAGAGTTTTCTTCTTAATCCATGCCAATTCTCAAGATCACATCCTAGCCATAGATTTCTTCTTATTTCAAGAGACTTAATCTCTACCTTTGAACATTAGCACAATCCTTGTGCTTCTCCCAACTTAAATCCTAGCCCTTGATTTTAGGAGAATTCTTATCTAGATTCAAAGGAAACACAAATCTAAGAGACTTGTCTTCTTAATTCTCATCCATTGATATTTCTTTGGAGACTAAATCTCCTCCCTTGGATCAATCCCAATTTTCCATAATTCTCTATTTTTCAAATAATTAAATCATGACTAATTTCCAAGATTGACTAATTTCCCAAATTTGCATTTAAATTAAATCCATAACTTTTCAAGCATTTAATGGAGACTTAAATAATTTCTTTTTGATTTAATTTTAAAGGCTCTTGAAAGACATAATCCATTTACTTTATCATTTATTTAAATCCTCTATTTTCCAACATTAATGCTTGACACATTTCTTTTTATTATTGATTTTCTTTTTAATTCTCTCCATAATGGCTCTCATTAATGCTTGAGAGATTAATTTCTTTTTGCTTTTTGCATTTATTAAATATTCCTCTTGATTCATAAGATCATGCCATGTGTCACCAAATTCTCTTAATTAAATAAATCTTTATTCTCCAAATTAAATTAAATCTCTTTCCATAAGAATTTGTCAAGTGTCACCAATCTAGTCATACTTGGTTTTCTAATTTAATTCCTAATTATCCATGCACTTAATCAAGAATTAAATTCTCCAAAATTAATTCTCCAATATAAATAATTTCTCCAAAAATAATTTATCTTCCTTTGGGATGAAATTCCAAATTACCATTTTGCCCCTCCTAAGACATCCAATATTTCATGGCATTTTCTTTAATTCAAGGGCAATTTTGAAATTTTTTATAGACTAAAATTCTCTTAAATGACAAAATTTATCATGACTCTTCAAAGGTATTACAAATTACAGTCCCCAGTTCAATCAAATAGCATTGGTAAAATTAATTAATATGGAGCCTTGCATGATTTTTTAAACAAAATCAATCCATTAGATTGGAAGCTGTTGATTGATTTTGTTTAAAAAGACACTTTTACTACTACTACTACTAAATAAATAATTGAAAGATGAGATATAGTCAACAAATAAATACTAAATAAATAATTGAAAGATGAGATATAGTCAACAAATAAATAAACATTATTATTCTTTTAATCAACAAATAAAATTTGAACCTTTACAAATTTATTTAAGTTTATGTTGTTGTTAAAATACAAAAATTGGTTTTATTTTATCCATTTTAATTTCATTCTCTCTCTCTCTCTCTCTCCAAATTTTGAGGGTAACAAAAAGTAAGCCCTTTGATCATTTTTAAAACATATATTTAAATTAATTCATAATATAAAATTTAAAAGTCAGAAAATTAAATTTTTATTTTTAATGAAACACTCAACCATTTTAGGAAAAAATAAAATTAAAAAAGAAAAAAAAAACATTTTCTTCATTTATATGAACCCTAAACCTAAACTTTTAAATAAAAGTATTTTCTATCTGCCCATTCGTTCTAATCCGGGTGGGGTGTATGCATATCCCAAATTAGGGAGAACACTCTTACCAAGACCACACTTCAAGTTACAATATTTGTATAAAAATTTTATCTAAAAATATTGTTAAAATAATATTGATAATGAATTATTTTCTTTGTAATGCGAGAATATAAATAAATCATATCATTATTTTTGAAAAAATATTATATAATTATCATTTATATTTATAACAAAGTTATAATTTTAGTCTAATAATAAAATATCAAGTAAGTTATTTTATTTTAATTTCAAGTCAATTTGATCATTCTATATTAAGAAGTATTAAATAAACTATTGTACAACTAACTAATACAATTTAAAAGGTTTCAAATAAGCTATCAAACTTTTAGATTTAAGACCAACGTTAGTTATTTAATAAATATTTTTTTTACATTTTTTAATGACTTTTAATTTGGTTAAACGATAAATTATATAAAATTCTCTTTCACTTAAAGTTATCATGTGTTTTTTTTTTATAACTTAAGTTTTGAATTTTGTCTGATTAGTCCTGAAAACGAACGATCTTTTTCCAGTTAAATAAGTTATCATGTACTTTTAATTGCACCAAAAAATTCTATTACCCTTTTTAAATGTTATGATCAACCATCACCCATTAATCAACCCTTAACTCTGTTAGTTAACCAAAACAAAATTCTGAATTTCTTTGATGAATTCTAGAATTATGTATTCTACATTACATTGATATACAAAATTCTGTAATTATGTATGCAAAATTCTAAATCACATATAAAATACAGAATTTTACATATAAGATTCCAAAATTCTGAATACAAAATTTTATATATTAACAAAATACAAAATTTTATGTTGGTCAACTAAGACAGATAAGGGTTAACTAATGGATGGTGATTAATTGTAACATTTAGAAAATGTAATAAAACCTTATGGTGCAATTAAAAACATAAGATTAAGACACAACTGCAAACATTAAAATCCAAAATTCATATTCAAAAAAATGTCACATAATTACAGTTTGATGACCCACGTAGAAACCGTACCCCAAAAATGTTATCTAATAATAAATCCAATGAAGCATCCAAATTAAACTTTGTACACAAAATGGCCGTCCCGTCGATCCAGAAGAAACGCATGACATTCCTTCAAATGAAATACCTCACCATCTGAATTTCCTTTTGCTTGAAACCGCATCTCTCATAAAATGCTCGGTTCTCAGTGCTACAGTCAAGGATGACTTTGTAGCAACCCATTGATTGAGCGTGATCCGTAAGGAAACCAACAATTTTCTTTCCTAGTTGCATTCCCCGGGCACTGGAGTCGACCACCACATCTTCAACATGCCCAACTTTCCCACAATTCCTTATGAACTTCTTTTCGATAAACACGCTTCCGCTTGCAATAATCTTCCCTGAGCGAGTATCTTCAATTACACAAACGAGATGGTTGTCGCCATATGAACTGAGCTCTTGGAATCGCTCTTCGAATTCTTTGTCAGAGACAGAATCACATGAAGTTAGTTGCTGCAACAGTTGGATAAAGCCCTTGTCTTTGTCTGAAATCTCTAACTTTCGAACCTTAAATGCCTCTTCTTCTTGAGAGGAGTTGTTCTGCATCCTTTTCCACCAAATCTCTTGTAGCTCTTTTCCTGATTTGCTTAGAAAATTTAGATCAACATCCAGACCAATAGAGAAAAACAAAAACTGAAAGAACAAACAGCCTTGATTATCCCTACTACACATCACAGAGGATACATGATAATACAAAAAAGGCTCCAATTCCATTGCACAATTTTGAAGTCAAAAGTTGTCCTAATTCTTATACTTCCCCGATAAGTCCATTCTGAACTAACCCAAATAGCAGCAAGAGCAACCACACTAGACCTTGACATTGTCACACACTTCTATGACCTTGGACCAGAGGCCTATTAATATTTTATCAAGATTTTCCATTACAAATAACAACAAATTATTTTTAGCTCAATAACAAAAAATCACGTCACCATTTGCTATCAGCTAAAGGAATCCCCTTTCATATTTTTTAATTTATAACAATAACCTCTTAACAATTTACTAAACTAAGAATCAAGTAAACGACATATTTGGCCTTCAAGGTAAAGCACATACAAGAATATCTACCCTAAACCCTTTGCAAATTGAACATAACACTTTGCAAATTGAACTATAAAATTCAAAGACAATCTTTGATGTACCATTACCCTAAACCCTTAAGCGAAAATCACTTCAAAGGATACTTTTTCTTTTCAGTTTCATCTTCACCACAACCCCCCCCCCCCCCCCCCCCCAAAAAAAAAAAAAAAAAAAAATCCAAGCAACTGGATAAGCATACATCAAAGATAAGTCATAAAGGAGTAGCACCAAACAGTACGGAATCCCACCCTGCCCCCACGAAGTTTCTACTCACAACTTCCAGATAACCATTATTATGGTTAGGGCATTGCAGTAAATTGCATCAGCAAGACGAACAATCAAAATTCTTATTTTGTAATATAGCCATAAAGCTTGATTATGACTAAATGGATGATGGGGATCGGTTATTTGAGATTTGTAGATAAAATATAACATTTTAGCTCCAGAAACACATCAACTGGAATGAAATTGAAACAAAAAGGTAGCTTCTTTTTCTTTTCTTTTTTTCCCTTTCCTATCTGAACATGATATAACACTAGAAAAGACTTTGAAGAGGAATAAGGGAGCTGCTTATAAAGGCGTTGCTGCCAGCAGTAGAGATGCTGAGGAGAATGCTACAGGAATTGATGTTATGCCAAGGGAAAAGGCTACACAAGAGCAGGATAGATCTGGAGTAGCCAATAGAGTAGCTAAAGAAAATAAGTAGCAAGAACTAGCTGGAGATTGAGCTGAGGCACAATTGCTGAAGCAAAGCACAGCAGAGATAGAGAAGAAGAGGAATAGAGCACAAAGTAGTTAATTTTCAGCTCGCTGAGCTGTTCCAATTTAGCTGGAAATCATTGGTAGTTTAAAAGAATTTAGCATCAGTTGTTCATTCTTGTTAAATAGTTGCGAGGATAGTTTCTATAACAGGCAATGTATAGAAGATATGTATTCTGTTGTAGTGAGGTAAGGAAAAACATAAATTTCTTTTCCCTCATTTTCTTATCTACTTGAGTACTTCTTCCCTATCTTCCGCACATTCTCTGTTCACTTAATTCTCAAATCATCTTTCTTGAATTTCAAGGTCTTGATCCCTGGCTCCTCGCCAGTGAGATTCTCTCTTATCAGAACATTATTTTTTTGCTAGACCTGTTGTGTTTTTTAATCATCCTCCTTGCTAATAAGCCCATGATTCAGAGCCAGTCCATTGACTATAACATAAAATATGTCTTCTTTTCTAATTATGACATAGGTAGAATCTCCATATTAACTACTATATAACCTCAATTGCTGCTTCCCTGCACCCCACCCCAAGAGGGAAAAAGAAATGAAAACGTCATCCACACACAAGAATGGAAATAGTAAAAATTGAGAGCCAGAGCAATTCCCTCCTCTTCTAGTCATCTTATCCTATAGTTACACAATCTCTTAGAAGATCTTTTGATGCCCTATTATTCAATTTCATTTTTTTTCTTTTAAGTATGTTCCCCTCTCTTCATGGTTAAACATTGTCATTCTACAATAACCATGATCAAAGATATCTTCAGCCTTGACAAGACCCCCACGTTAGCTCTACAACCTTAATAATAGCTACAAGTCCTAATCAGTTTTTAGCATTAACTTAATTGACAGAGATATCAAACAAAACATTAGTGATCAAGTATCAAATATCAACAATCTACTGGACCTAGAATTTAGAGATCTATGCACTATCTTTTTGCAATCCAAACTAGGGATCAGTGATCAAGTATCAAATATCAAAATTCAAGCTATTCAAAATTTGGAAAAAACAGTTACGATACAAGGTGCACCTTACCTATTCAATGAGTGAGTGGATGTGAGATTTTCCTCTGCAGAAGCCCGCGCGTGAAGCATTCAATCAGTGTTGCTTTGGGGTTTCAATGTGAGATTTAGGTTTCTGTATTGCTTTGCCATTTCTATGCAAGATTGAGCTTTTCAGAGAAGAGAAACCATTCAAAGAGTACAACTATGGTATGCTTATGTAATATTAAGGGTATATTGCCGTGGAACCTCACGTGGTTTGGCTAATTATTAATTTACACAAAAATTCTTATTTTTAATGTCTATGACAATCAGAAGAGATAACAAACAGTATAAAAAGGGTTAGACTTATAAAATCAAATATCATAAATTTAGAAAAATGATTTAATATGAAATTAAAATTTGTGATTACTATTAGTGTTATTATAATTAATCTAAGAGACCAATATTTACATTAAAAAAAAAAATTTAAGTGAAATGAGCGATTAAATCTTTGTTTATACTTACAAAAAAATCATAGAAGTAGGTTTGATGTATTTTTATTGGTTCATAGTTCGAAAAGTCCCCTAGGAACCGTGTCTCTAGTACCCGAGAAAGGCTCCCGAAAGGATCTCTTGATGATATTGGGAAGAGACTTCTGAGAAAGGTCTTTTGGAGGCATCCAGGTAAGTTCTCGTCAAAGTCTACTGTGATTCCCCAAGAAAGGTAACTGAAAGGTCTATCAGGTACTGCCTTATCAAGGTCTTTCGGTGGTCCCCTCGAGCTCCTTCCTTTGACTTCTTCCTTTTAGGCTTGGACATTTTTTGAGCAAATGTGGATATAGATTTGTATACATAAAAAAAAAAAGACTTTTCATTTTTATCATAATTTTATAAAAGACACATAAAATATTGGATTTCTAATCAAGCAAAATTCTTTTGTTTCACACTAAAGCATAAACCCTAGAACGGATTTGTGAACAATGCTGGCATTTTCATTTTTGTTTCTCTGCATAATTTCTTGATTGAAGGAAGGTAATTGATTAATGTATTCAAAAGTGCGCTTCCGTTGGATTTTTTATTTTGTGTTTTTGATTTTATGCTAAATTTTTTATTTCTTCTAGGTAATAAATGATTCTATAAAAAAAAATAGAAATTGTGACGTTCTACTGAACTAGAATGGATTATGACTTTGTTTAGGCCCAATGCGGGCAAATATTCAAGAATAGTTTATCTTTTTGTGAAGAAGCATTGTGTTGAAGGGGGTAAGGTGTGAATTCTTTTGTGCAATCAGGGAAGTGGTAGGGATAATTTGTGGTTAAAAGGCATAAAATTACAGACTTAATTTGTAATTGCGACAGGGTTTCTGAATATAGCTTAAATGGGAATGTGTAATCACCAATTTGAAACTACTAATAGTATTGTATCAGACATTTGTCTCTGAATCATATCTAGAAGATTTGCAGACAAAAGAGGTTGGCACCATCCATGCTTAGAGGCAATATCATCAAGAGATTGAATGTTAACAATGGAATCAATTGTCTAAATTAAGACAAAAAGGTAAAAAGAAGGCAAGGACCAAAAAGGAAGGGCCCTAGCTAATTATTGTTCTTTTAGAAGAGAAGTATTGGCCTTGCTGGGCTTATGCTAATATGAAATGTCACGCTGCATTATCCACTACATGGAAAAGTGCCGACATTGTTGGCCAATTCCAATCTAAGATCAATGATTTCCTGTCAATTCCACTCTGGCCCTGCTAAAAGTGCAGGGAAAAAGTTATCAGCTACTAAGCTTCTTGTTATCTCTTTCCTGTTACAATTATATTACTCCTTTTAAGAAGAAATTAGATTTTATAGATGATGGTAAAGAGTGGGCCGTGAAAAGGTGCTCCTAAATATGTATCACTGTGCATGAAATATCATGTTAAGAGTTCCCAGCATTCTTTTGGGTGCATAACTGCATATTGAGAATGGTGCATATCGTCTTAGGAGTTCCCAAAGAAATTAGGTTAAGAGTTCCCAACATTCTTTTGGGTGCATATTGAGAATGGTGCATATCGTGTTAAGAGTTCCCAACATTCTTTTGGGTGCATATGTATGTTTCATGCATTTACAACAATTTGCATATTATTCAAGAAGTCACATGTAAAGATCATGTATAAGTTATGCACAAAGTAGTATATACGTGAAAGAACATAAGTTAAACATAACATAGCCTTTCTACTCGCCTGGAAAGGAGTAACTCAAGTCTGAGCCTGGGAGGAGGTTGAGTAAAATCCTGGAAATCTGGCCCTACAACAAACAGAATAAGGGGTCAAAATCAACAGTCAAGATTAAACGGGTTAATAAACTTGGGTTCTGGGCCGACCCAAGGGCTACCACAACTGGGCCAGACCCAGCCCAACTCGTTGGGCTAGCCCATAAACGAGATGGGCCCCGCCAACTTGGCCAACCCCAAAAACAATAGCTTAACCAGCCATAACCACCAGCGGCCGCCGGCGGCGGTCCGATTTCCATGATCAAAGCCTACCGTTTGGAACACCAAGCCAAGGGCCTCAATATATCCAAAAATGGGGCAAATCTAACAGCTGGTTTTTCGTAGATCTAATTTTTATTTTCGGCCACAATTGAAAACGCAATGCCAGTCGCCGCCGGCCATTTTTTCCGGCGATCCGAGGCAACCACTCGACACCCTTACCCCCATCCACCAACATACCCAAACATCAGCAAGATCAGACGGCCGGATCTTAGTAGATCTAAGTTTCAATTTCTGGCCAAACACCCAAATCGCGCGCATAAATGTATATATCATGGATCTATACTGAAACAATTGCCGATGAAACTAAAAGACTTACCTACTTCTAAATCGGGGCCACTTTCACGGTAAAAATGCGGTTGGATCGAAGATCGGACGGTTGGATTTTACAAAATGGGTGATTTACAGTGGGTATATTTGAGAGAAACTTGAAGAGAGAAAATGGGAGGGAGGGAGAGAGAGCAGAGCAGAAGTGGTGGGGGAGCGCTTCCGTCCCCACCCCCCTTCCCATAATCCCATTTATGGCCGACCCGTTGCCAAACGGGTCGGCCCTCTTTCCTTGGTGGGCGGATCCACTGCTTTTTTTTTTTTTTTTCTCTTTTATTATATATATACAACTAGTGATGAACATGTGTGATACACATGAGAGTTTAATCTAAAAATAAAAAAAAAATTGTTACTTTAAATAATTTTAATATAATTGATAATTATATATTTTTTAATTTTTAATTATTTATCAAATTTTAAATTTAATTAATTATTCACTATTCAATATGTTAATATAGAACATTTTTAATTCAATATACTGTCATTTAATATGTTAAAGAATAATTAACACATTAAGTAGGTTATTTAACAAAATATTTCTAAATTTTTTTATTTATTATATTATATTTATTTATAAATAAATATTATAAAATCTATAATATATTCATTTAAAGACGTTCGTTATTTTCTATTTATTATATTATAGTTATAAATATAAATTAAAACTTTTAAATATGAGTAAGAATCAATTTTTTCAATAATAATAAAATTTTAAAAATATGAATTTTGATTTCTTCCATAGTCTTAAAAATGTGATAACTTAAATATTAATTAGCATTGGAAAACCCTAATATTTGACAATCTTAAATAATTTTTTATGAATTTGTTAAGATATCACATTTTCAAGACTATAATATAATTATTAAAGTAATTAATAATTATTAATCAGTACATTTAATTTAATACAAGTTTTTGAGGAAAAAATTCACCATTGATTGACACTTGGCAAAATGCTTTGTTTGACTATCATATTTTAATATTATATAAATATATATAAAATAAAAATATAAAGATAATATTTTAAATAAATAGACAATTTTCTATTACTTAATTAATAGTTTAAGTTGTCTATTAATATTTTTTATAAAACTCGTGCAAATTTAATACAAATTTTAGAGGCAAAAAATAGTTTGACAGATTTTTGGAGGGAACAAAAATTTGCAAACTATTTTACTTTAATATAATATATTATATATTATTATATTATATAAAGATAAGTTTTATTTAATGGATAATTTTATGTGACTTAATTAATACTTTAAGTGTCTATTCATATTTATCATAAATAATATTTATTTTTAATTGATTGACGAATTAATTGATGAGAAAATATAACAAAAAATATTTATTTTTTATTAATTAATGGTATTGAAAAATTCATGCAAGTTTAATATAAATTTTAAATGTAAAAAATAGTTTGGCAAATTTTTGGAAAGAAGAAATATTTGCATATTATTCTACTATATATTATATAATATTTATATTATATTATATAAAGATAGAATTTTATATAAATGAACAATTTTCTGTGATTTAATTAATAGTTTAAGTGTCTATTCATATTTCTCATAAATAGTATTTATTTTTGATTGATTGACGGATTAATTAAATATTCAATATTCACATAATACATTATTAGTATTGAAAAACTCGTGTATTTAAAATTTATTATTAATTTTACAATAATTAGTACATATTATTTCAAAATAATTGAAAATTTTAAATTATTAATGCAAATTATAAAATGTAAATTATTAATGCAATAAGTACTAGATGCAAATCATTGATGCAATCTTTTGGGAAAAATTTTATTACTACTTATTATTTCAAAGCAATTGAAAGATTTAAATTATTAAAGTAAATTACAAAATACAAATTATTAATGTAATAAGTATTAATTGCAAATTATTAATGTAAGTTTTGGGAGAAATTTTTTTTTCAAGACTATCCTACTTTTATATATATAATATAAAGATAAAGATTATATATCATCTTATATATTTCATATTTATTTTATTTTTTAAAACTTTTTACAATATATAAGTACACATATACTTATATATTTGTATTTGTGATGCATACTTACACACACATATATATATATATTCAAGTATGTATATATAAACCTCGATATAGGTCGAGCAATCGAATGAGGAATATGTTAGTGTCAATCTGATGGGTTGTGAGTTCGATTATCGCCCTGTATAAAGGTCAAATGCCTAACTTATGATTTATCTCCCTTAATATAATTGATAGCACGAACACCAAAAATCGTGCAAAGACAATCATCCTAAATATATGTATATAAGTATATGTGCACATATATATTATGCGCATATATATATATATATGAAAATACATAAGTATATAGAAATTTATATATACACATGTAACTATACATTTATACACAAACATATATATATATATAGAGTCCAAAATCATTAATTTTGATACTTAATTATTTAAAATTTATTTTTTTTATTTTTTAAAATATAAAATTACTAATTTTATTTCATGACATTTTTTTTGTTTAAATTTATGTTCTATTTAGTTTATTATTCCATTTGAATGAGAAAGACCCATCTCTCAAAATTTACAAATCATTTTTTAATATTAGGCAATAAATAATAAAGAGTTATTAAGATAAGGAGACTTTCCAGCTCCTCAAGTCTACGGATTATTTTTCAAAATTAGGTAATAAATAATGAAGTATCATTTAAATTAGGAGGATTGCAACTCTTCAAATTCATAGATTATTTTCTAATGTTAAGCATGCATGTACTTCAATGAAAATCCAAACCCACGGAGGAAAAAAGGTCAATACGGTCCAGAAGAACCATCAGAAATTCAGGAACTGAATAATAATAATGATACCTAAATACAAATAGACAAAGCCAAAGCAATAACATAAAAGGGACTTGCAACAAACATATACAGTATCGTTATACTGCATGCAGCATAAACATGCTGACAAAACAAACAGCCAACAAGAGGTCAAAGCAAATAGGACTGAGTTACATATTTTTGATAGCCAGAGAAGTCCATCAACATTGACCGAGTTGTTTTAATATAAGGCACTGTGATTGTCATAACATCAAAGCACTGGCAGTAAGTAGTAACAAGATACAAAGATTTATAGAATGGAAAAGAAGTTAAAAATTTAACACTACTATTTGGAGGATAAGGGTTCTGTCTCATCTCTCCTTATGCACTCGACTAAATATAGTTTAAACAGAGAAGAAAGAAAAGGTCAGTTACTCAGAATGTTTAGATTCAATGCACCTCAAGTATCCTATCTAATTCAATGAAAGAACTATATATGCACTTACACTTGCTTATATTTTGTATCCTGTCATGAACACTTACACATCCAGCTTCAACATATACTGCAACCCTCCTGGCTTCATTAGCCGTAAAGATTCGCTCAATCAACTCTGATGTCTTGTTAATTGGAGGCCAAGAAACTCTGTCATGATAACATGGGACCCAACTTACTGAAGGAACAATAAACCTCATTCTACTACCTACAGAAAATGATCCACATTCTTGAAACTACTAACCTAGTCCTTACTGAAACCCAGCAAGTGACTTACTTCCTGAAGAAACCAACTCCTCAAATTTTGCAACCCTATTACAAATGGATGTGCAAAAAGTTAAAAGTAGGATTGTTTCAGTTAAAAAGTGCCATACTATAATTCAAAATACGATGAACAAGAGGTTTCAGATTCAGAATGCACTATCAAACTAGAGAGACTCAGTTTCAACTACATGGTAAAGAGAAAATGAGATTTACTTCAACACCAAAATTGGGATGTACATGGATGATAAACTCCAATGGCATTCACAATCATATAACTCTATACAGCAATGCCACCATATATTGCTCTGCCTTCTCAAACAAATACTTGCAATGTTCTTCAAGTAACATTAAAAATTCAAACAAAAATAAAAATAAAAATAATAAAAAACTATAGGATGATGCAAGCATTTTCATAATCCAAGTGGACAAGCCTATCTTAGAAAGAAATGCACTCCATGGCAGTTTGCAAGGGTTTATAGTTCTTTCTATTCCCTAACATTTCAAACAAGTAAAGCGAATGTATTTTAGTAGCCAATTGACCTTCCAACTTAGCACCAGACCTCATATAGCCAGCCTTCAGTATCTTGTAGTTAAGAAAAGGTGTCATAATGCAACCCATTCAGTGTTTCGAAGAATAGGTACGGTGGTGAATAAAACTAATGTTAGTAATGGGTTAACATGTAGTATACTAGCTGACTATCAACATGATTTGTGTTCATTGATCCGGGGTAATTACTATAAAGTAACTAGTGGGCGATCAAAACTCAAACTACCATTTCATTTTGAC